>NC_052054.1:4284917-4638250 GCF_903992535.2 Arvicola amphibius
CCCTGAGAAGAAGCTGGTGAGGGTCACAGTGGGCTGTGTGTTCCAGTGGAGAGGAGAACAAAAACAAGATAAGTATGTGTCATAACAGAGGTGGGGCAAAGATCCGCGACTGCAGAGCAGGAAAGCAAGCCGTGCAGACAGAAGAGGAGGAAGGAAGGGCTTGTGGGGAGGAGGAAAAACAGAGGACACGGAGGGACGCACTGGGACTGGTGGATGATGAAGTCTTGGGGTGGCAGGAAAGATGGAGATGCCAAAGAGGAGCCGGGAGGCCAGAGTTGTCAGCTTCCACTCTGAGTGAGACAGCAAACCAAGAGAGGGGCTGTGGTCAGCTGTGGGGCTCCTGTGCAAAGCCAGGCTGGCCCCAGCCCCAGGGAGAAGCCATGTGCTTTCAGAGGCTGCCCCCTGGAACAAGCATGCTGGCCAGCGAGGCCTCTAAACTTTCTATAGGTCCTTGCAAGGTTTCCTCAGACACCTGAGAATGTCAGGATTCATTTTCTCCTAAATCTGTGCTCTCACAAAGCCAGGGGCCCACTTCTCTTTCCTCTTTGTCCTTATACTATAGTGTCTAAGGCTACACATAACAACTAAGCAGAGCGATATAAAACTTGCTATTGTTTCCTACAGAGATTCACGTGTGACAATGAGGTTGAGATCCGGTCACAAATGGCCTCCACTCTGTAGTAGCTGAGAAGTCCCGTAGTTCTTGGCTGACCAAATCCCAGTGA
This sequence comes from Arvicola amphibius, assembly GCF_903992535.2. NCBI lineage: Eukaryota > Metazoa > Chordata > Mammalia > Rodentia > Cricetidae > Arvicola > Arvicola amphibius. The sequence goes on from NC_052054.1 coordinate 4,285,643, forward strand.
AAGCAAGCAGAGAATTCTTGAACACAAGATCTCCCCTGGGATTTCTGGACTACACAGATAATGTCAAGATGTCATGGAGGCAGAGCCGTTAGCCCTTTATACCCCATTGCCAGCTGCTTCCCCTTGTGCTGGAGGCCATCTTTGCTACTGACTTACTGGCTTGTCCTGTGACCTGAACATTTGGCCAAGTTCCTTCACCTCCCTTGTTCACAGTTTCCTCACTTGTAAAATGATATGATTGGCCAGTATTTCTTAGCGGTCTCAGTCTTTGAGGGGCAGGACAGCGGGATGTGGGCACAGCCACACTTCCCTAGGACCTACCTACGGGGAGAGGTGAAGAGTTTTCTATGGACTTTCTCAGGGCTTCTCCCATGCTCAGATAGATCCCAGCAGTATTCTAGATTCCAGAAAGAATTAAGTGGCAGACTTTCACTGCAGAGGGATGAAGACAATTCATTTACTCTTTGGCAGGTTTGTGGCTTTGCTGAGACCACAGCTTTTTTTCTATGCAGGAAGCACACAGAGTGTTTCCTCTCCATACCTGCTTATTCCACGGGAAAGCAGACAGGACCCACTGCCCACATGGCGCGTGAACTTGAGAACAGATGGGCCTTCCACACTTGCTCTCAGTGTGAGCATCTGGTGAAGATGGTTCCAAGTCATCCTGGGTTTCGTAAGTTAGTTATAAGTAAAATGTCCCCAACTGGCTGCTCCCTGTCGCCTGACCTGGTGTGGCTCTTCGATTAGACATAGTAATGTCAGAAGTCTGGGGTGTTTATTACTGATAAGAGTTGCAGCCTTCAAGGCAACCCATCTCTCTCCCCTTCCACTGCCCATACGCAGCTCAGCAGTCTTCTGCCCCAATGCCCGTCTTGAGTCTAAAATACTCCCTGGTGGCTGCATTCTCCTCGCTAAGAAGTTCCATGTTCCTAGAAGGCAAAGCATCCCAGATCATGCTTTATATGCATTTTTTAGTGCTCCCCATTGCCAGATACATGGCTTTAGCCTACAGGTTCATCATGGCTGCCAGCACTCCGAATGAGCTCCCCCACCTCTCCTCCCTCCCTCTTCTCCCCTCCCTTCCTTGCTCCTTCTTCCCTTCCCTCAGTAGGCTCCCTTGTACGGGGGGGGGGGGGCGGCTAGCCTTGCCTGTGTTCCGTTCCCCACTCCCCACTTTGGGTTTGCACTTCTGCCGCTTCTAAGACCTGCACATGGCTCTTCTGGAACTTACTGTGCTGGAGACAGTGGGCTGAATAGCAGTCTTGTGCACGTGACATCATAGGTCATCTGGAGCCATGCTTTTCAAATTCCAAGTCTAAACCCATCGGTCAGCTATGAAATTTAGCTTGGTGGGTACTAAATAGGGATTTAAATAGTGGAACAGAAGTAGGGATTTAAATAGTGGAATAGAAGTAGGGATTTAAATAGTGGAACAGAATAGAAAATGGTTCAGAAAGTCAGATTGGGGCAAAGAACAGGGAGAGAACAGGAGTGGGTGGGGCCAGGGAGGGTGAGGACAGGTTGGCCAAGGAAGGGGCCCTTAACTAGGACTGGAAGGAAAAGGAGCTCGAGGATAAGAGAAAATTCAGACTGCGTGGGGCAGGAAGAAACATGGGCAGGATCTTAGATATACATTCAAGGTGGGGGTGGGGTGGAGTGTGGTTCTCAGTGGACAAAGACCCATATGGTATTCCTGTGCCTGTAGTGAGGGGACTTTTCTTGACTGTGACCAAATGCCAGACAGGAAGCAATGCGAGGAGGAAGGATTTATGCTTTGCACACAACCCACTATGGCCTGGAAGGCGTGGCTGCAGCTGTAGGAGCCTGAGTCTGCTTGCTCACATCTTGGGGGACCAGGAAGCAAAGAATGAAAGGGGGCTGGCTATCACTATCAACATCCTCCCGTGGCCCACTGCCCCCAAGTAGGGACTACCCCTAAAGTCTGTCACCTTCTGAGACGGCGCCACAGCCGGGGTGTTTGAGTTTTCCTTGTGCCTGTGAATTGAGGCTGGTATCAACAGTTTCATGCTCTCTACTAATTGAAGGCCTCTTCCTAGGCACACAGAGAGGTACACAGTCAAGCTTCCTTCCCTTCCAGCACTGTTCTGAACCTTCCTAGTGCTGCGACTCTTGAATACAGTTCCTCATGCTGGGGTGTCCCCACAGCCACAGAATCATTTTCATTGGCTACTTTATAGCTGCAATTTTGCTATTGTTATAAATAGTAATGTAAATATCTGATATACAGGATCTCTGATTAAGTGACCCCCCCATGAAAGGGTCGTTCAACCCCCCAAAGGGGTCATGACCCACAGGTTGAGAATTGTTTCCTTACAGCATTCTAAAGTTTCAGCTCCAACATCTCAAATGATTTTCCTCAAATGGTTGAAATTAATAAGGTTTTATTATTATTATTATTATTATTATTATTATTATTATTATTATTATTATGAAGATTTTCCTGCTTCATAAAAGTGAAGGAGCAGTTCTCTGTGTTGGAAGACTTTGCACAGACAACATCTGCCCTGTGGCAGTTTGGGACTGGAGAGCGAGTGGTAGGTCTAGGGGAGTTGGTCACATGTTCTAGTGCATTGGCCCAGGGAATCTCATGAAGTCAGCGCCAGGTTCACTGAAGAGCCCACCCCGAGGATGCAGGTTTGTAGTACTGGAAGAAGCAGCCTGTTCTTATAGGGCTCATAGTACACCTGGCCTTGAGAACGTGGCTTGTGAGAGGGGCAGAGGGGCAGAGGAGCAGAGGTTTGTCGCTGATTTGCCCTTTAACCTTTACTATCATCCAGAACTCACTGGTCTGGAGAGCATGGGTTTCACCTTCTGTTATTTATATTTTCCCACCAGGTGTAGCTGCGCACAGAGGGAATGAGAACACAGGGGATGGTTAGACCTTTCGGGTAGACGTCCTCATTATCTTAGAGAGACCCCACCTTCCATGTGTCTCCCAGCCAGTGTCATGTATCCCAGAATCCCTTTACAGCCCCATCTATCCATCAAAGCTGTGCAGCAGGGGCTCCAGAGGCCCTGAGGAGTACAGGAAGTTGCCAGCACAGCCGTGGGAATCTTACTTTCTCAGTACCATGGTCTCCCTAACTCTTGCCCACATGACCTATCCAATACCTAAATGGAAATCAGCCTATGAGGAGATTCAAAGGGAGGGGGAGGCAGTTGCCAAGCAACCCTGATCTGTGAAGTTGAGGGAGATGCAGCTTTCACCCCAGGAAGGCAGCTGCAGTTGACTGTGCAGCGAACCCCAGGAGAGCAGATTCCACTGCTGCTCAGGAAGGAGTAGGGGTATCCTGAAGTCTCCGATTGAGCCACAGGACACTGTGATGTAGGAAAGCTGGTGGATATGGACTTCCTCTACCTCCAGGAACCAAGCCCCAAGGACTACTTCGGGGGAAGGTCGAGTAAGACCCTCTACAGAGGAGACCCCACTTCCACTAAGTCCTTCATATAGCCCGGAGCCTTTGCTGCATGACTTTCAGCAAGACTCGCTACCGGGCATGTATTTTTGTGACCTTTCTAAATGTCCTCATACCTGTTAGCCTAGCGGGTCATGGAGGGTAAGAACATTATCATTGGGCTCCACCTTCTGGTTGCCCAGAAATTTGCATGGTGACTCATATTGGCTTCTCAGTTAATCCCAGTCAAACAAGGTTGGGGCGAAGGGGAAGATTGGAGTGTTGGTGTATCATTAAATGTCAGCCCTCGTTGACATGTGGGGAAGAGTGTGATGATCTCAGCATCTTTGCCTTGAGAAGCTGGCAGAGTCGCTGTCAGATGCCTAGATCCTGGCCATTGCTGCTGAAGGCTCTCCTCCACATTATCTAGTATGCTGGCTATTCTAATTTCCTTTCTGACTAAAAGCAGCCTGTGTGAGACACAGTGAGACACTAGGCTGGATGACAGCATAGAGAGAGGTGGTGACAGATGTGTACAGAATGAAGAAGGGCAGGAGATTAGAGTGGACTTGTCAATCTTCTACAGTGGGGTTCAAGTCCCTGGCTTGTGACTGTCTCTGTGTCCCCCGCCAGCATTCCACACAGCTACCAGGTCCTTCCCTGTACCGGATCCTCCAGGATGGTCTCGCTATCTCTCAGAGGATCTCCTTATATTTTTCCTTATGTCCTTATCTCTATTCCCATTCAGCTTCAGAAAGTGCCCTGCCCCAGATGCATTGGTCCTTTTTATTTTCTTTGGTTTAAATCAAGGTGTCCAACCCCTAGCTTTTAAATCACATGACTCAGGATAACTATGAATGTGATACAACAAAAATTTAAGCTTACTTAAAATACTATAAGGTTCTTTTTTTGTCAGATTTTTTTTTGAGGGGAGTGGCATGGGGAAGAGTCTTGACCTGCTACAGGCAATTCCTTTAGGTTCCATCTGAAACTTTGTCTCTGGGGACTGGCCATAATTCTGGAGATGCGTGGTTGGCTCCAATCATGGTAATAATGTTTGTTCTTTGGCATCTGTGTGTTTTATGGGATTCTGGAAGGTCACTGGACTGTATGTGGTATCCATGGTCTCTTGGACCCCTTTCCAACTCTTTTTCATCTGAACCCACAGAGATCTCCCTTATCCCTTAACCCAGCGATCTGTGTGTGATCTTGAGGGATGCCTCTAGGGTTTGGACAGGCAGTTTTCCTGTGATGACCTAAGACGCTGGGCAATGGCCACCTCCCTGTAGTCCCTGAAGGGGATCTTGGCCTTGGAATGGGGCAAAATGAGATTAGGTGAGTGGCCAAGAGCACGTGGCCCCTGGTGACCTCTGTGTCTCACGTTTATCTGCCTGTGGTGCATGACCTTTTCATGTGAGTAAGGACAGCTCAAATATAATCCAAATACAGGGGAAAGATTCACATGAAGAACTGACAGTTACTTTTAAACCATTTTGGGGAAAAAAACACTTCAAAAAGGCTTCACAGGTGAAGAAAATCAAACCCTTTCATTGTATTCTACAGTGGAGATTTTTAACGTCACTAACTGGGTTGCATACAATCCATTGACTTCTGCCATAAACTTTAGATGCCAGAGGCTTTCCCACTGAAAGGGCCACCTACAAGAGACAAGATTGAGGAAGGTGCAGGAAGGGGCCTCGTTTCTTCTAGAATTTGTAGTGGAAGATGAACCAGGGGCCAACAGGTGAACCCAGAATCCCACATAAAACTCCTCCGCATGGGTTCTTTGGTGGGCTCCCCCAGTGATACAGAAACAAGACGCTGTCTTTTTTGGACATCAGACAGACAAACTTCTCTTCGTTTCTGGGCCGAGTTGTAACCGATACACAGAGACCCGCCCTCCTGTACAGTCTCACTTGGAGGTTGTGCGGTCCTGTGCTTTGTGGTATTATGTTCCAGTGAAAAGCAGGGAAGTCCCATGTGCTCAGCAGCCCCCTCCTCAGGAAGGATGGGAATATGACACGGTTTCTTCTTCCTCCTGGAGTGGAGAGAACAACTTGAACTCCTTTCCTCTCCCTTGTAGGAAGCAGTGGAGGCTGACACCAATTTCTGATGATACCCAGACTTATCTCGGTACAAACAAGCTGAGGTTTTAGGACCTGGATCACATAGCTAAAGTCAATATCTCGGGGCTACTGTGGTGTGTGTTATCATCTTCCCTCTACTCCTCCTCTCCCCACCATCTATGCTGACTTCCTTTTACAAAACAAACGGCATTGGCTAATCTAAGACTTGCCTAGATTAGGCCTCCTTGCACTGTCGTCCTTCCGGTGTCTGCTGCCATCTTGTGGGAGAAGAAGAAATCATTCCTTGGTCCTTGCTGGGTGAAGTCCATTTTAGTTTGCAAAGAGGGAGCCCAGAGATTCCCCAGTGTCCCCTCGAAGACTCTAAATTACATCCATCTAAAGTCTCTGGAAACTGCTCCAAGGGAGGAAAGAGTGAGTGAGCAAAAGATGGAGAAAGAGCAGATAAACCAGTGTGTGAATGGTGGGGAGGAGTGGAGAGGGAGGAATGAGTGAGCACCATGTGGGACTGAATAGGTAGAAACTCTGGAACATAGAAATGAGGGATGCTTGCCTCCCTGGGAGGCTGGCGAGAAACACGGGAACACAGAAATGAGGGGTGCTTGCCTCCCTGGGAGGCTGGGTTTCTTAGAAGATCATCCCTGAGTGGAGGCTGTTCTGGTCTAATAGACGAAAAGTTTTCAGACTGCTTTCTCAGTAGCCAGAGCCGGTGAGGACTGGGGAAGGGCCGGATTTGAATAGAGTCTTTAATTATGGGGCGCTACAGCTTAGGAGTCCCTCTCGAGCTATGGCAGGTGTATCGGAAGGATGAGGCCCTGGTGCCGATGTTTGTATGAAGATGTTTTGTGGGTATCCATGCTACAGGGCCTGGCAGGACCACCAGCTGCTCTTCTCTGTAACTGGCATGTCTCACTGGGGAGATGTGAGGACATGCAGTGTGGGGGTGCATTGCACGTGAACTTTCAGGAAGCAGCTGGCAGCCAATGACTCCACACAGACAGCAGGGTGAACTCACACTTGGCCACCTATAAGGCATTCTCTCTTGATTGCTGCCCATAGCCCGTGTTTCTCAGTATAAAGATTTATACTATGGATCGTACATTTGAGGAAAGGGTGATAACAACTCCAAAGGGAACTAATCATCTTGATTTGCTTGTTTTTGCTTCTGAAACAGAGTCTAGCTATGCAACCCAGGCTAGCCCCAAACTCACAAATCCTCCTGCCTCTGGCTCCTGAGTGCTGGGATGAGAGGTGTGTGCCACCATGCCTTGCAAACATCTGTCTTGAGGTCTCCAAAGCTTAGCCCTATCCCAGAAAACCTACCTTGCTGGTGTTTAACTGCTCTTGTTAGATTTGGGGAGTGGATAGGCAGCAGGGCTATCAGTGGATTCTTGGAAGACACAGAGAACACAAGGAGATGGGGACCATGGAGCTCGAGCACCCAGAAGGCTGTGCTAGAAGGCCTTTTGAGAATATTTTAATCTATTCCCAGACGATTTCAAATCATACAGGAAGATAAGGTATGTTGATCACATCCAGTCCAAATCCCCCCTCCCAGATCCCTCAATACTCCCTTTCATGTTCTTTTTTAAATACAAAAACACAATCCAGTTAGTGTTGCCTGTATGCACATGGGTGGGGACCATGGGACCATCCATGGGGACACGGGCAGTTTACTATAGTTCACACCCTGGAAGGGACTTGGTACACAACAGCTGCTGTGAGCTCATTATGTTTGATTGATTGATCCCTGCTGCACAGGCTTTTGCCTATTTCCTTCTTAAGCCTTGAGTTCATGATGTTTCCTGAGTCTGAGGCGCGCTGCCCCTCGAATATTCGTGAGCTCCTCCAGGATCTCTGTTTGAACAGCTGTTAGATCACTCATCGGCTCTTATCTTTTTCATCTTTTGGTCTTACGTATCTATGGAATGTTTCCTCTGAGCCGCACTCGGTTCAGAAAACTGAGCAATGATATCAGTCTTGGTAGACATTATGTCCCAGAAGAAGGAGATAGGAAAGTGGAAATCAATAAAGCAAGCATAGACAAATGTTGCCAGGTGGGGTGGCAGCTTAATCAGCTTGATGCAACCTAGAGTCACCTGGAAAGAAAGTCTCTGAGGGATTGTCTGCGTTGGGTTTGTCTGTGAGCATGTCTGTGAGGGTTGTGTTAACTAAGTTAACTCCTATGGGAAGACTCAGCCCACTGTAGGTGACATTATTCCCTAGGCAGGGGCTCCTAAATCGTATATAAGTGGAGAAACTGAGCTGACCACAAGCAAAGACATTAGTGAGCATGCGTGGGTTCATTTCTGTCTGCTCTCAACCACGGTTGTTGTATGACCAGCTGTTGGAAGGTCCTTCATTGGCTTCCCAACATGAAGAACCTGAATAGTGACCTGGAATTGTGACCGATGAGGACCGGGACCTGGAACTGTAGGCAAAGGTGAGCTCTCCTTTCCTCTGTGTTGCTTTGTGTCGGTTTAACACAGCAGCTGGAAACAAAAATAACAGGGGTTAACGAGTACCACATCCAAAATAAAGAAGGCAAATGCATGTGTGTGTGTATGTATGTATGTGTGTGTATGTATGTGTGAGTGTATATATGTATGTGTGAGTATATATGTGTGTATGAGTGTAGGTATGTGTGTGTGAGTGTATGTATGTGTGTATATATGTATGTGTGCGTACATGTATGTGTGAGCGTACATGTGTGTGAGTGTGCATGTGTGTGAGTGTACATGTGTGTGGGTGTGCATGTGTGTGAGTGCATGTATGTATGTGCGAGCATGTGTGTGTGTGTGCTGGGGATGTGGGAATGGAGCAGGCAAAGATGATCTGGATGAACGCCTTGGGGAGGTAGCGTTGAGCTGAGACCTCAGGTGACACAGAGTGAGCTGTGTGCTGTCTGGTGGAAGTCTACTGGTGAGAGTAGCTCACAACAGACTCCTCAGAGGAGGAGTAATGAGTGAGTGACCTCGGGCAGGTTTCTTCTCTCTCCCAGAATGGCAGAGCTGTGTGGAGCTGTATAGGGCAGGTTGGAAGGCTGTTGTGAGCAATCTAGGTGGACGCCGCTCTGGCTTGCAAAGTGAAGGTAACGCGGAAGTGATGAGAAGCTGTCCAGTTCTAAGTGTGACCTGTGTGACTTGATGAAGGGCTGGGTGGGCAGGGAGAGTGTCCTTGCATAGCTGTGCACTCCAGTCTTGGCAGCCAGCAGGGCAGTGGTGGGAAGGCTGAGGGAAGTCACCGATCGGGTAGTGGGCTGGGCAGCTCTGTCCTCCATCCTCATGACACAGAAAAGAAGGGAGCGTGCAGAGACAGGGAGGTGGTGGGAACGGTTTAAGAAGTTGGGCACAGAGATAGCACAAAAGTAGACAGAGCGAATCAGGACTAGCGCAGCAGATGATGGGTGGCCTAGGGGTCTGGATGTGCTTCTGATGACATTGTAGACACAGTTGAGACCAGGGAGGTGTCCTGACAAGTGCTGAAGGTGTTTCTGGGGCTTTGAGGGCTCGATGGGGATTGTCAGACTTGTAGAACCCTTCATTCTCCGTTGGTGAGATGCATGCAAGTCCTTACTGACTTCATGTTTTCTTCCAGTTCACAAATTCTCTCTTCAGCCATGTCTGATCCACTGTGGAACTTACTCTTGACCATCACTTGCTTATTTAACTGGTTGATTGGTTTTAAGTCTTCCTAATCTTTTGGAATAGTTTCTGTACCTTGTTTATGTTCTCATGGTTTTCTTTTGTCTTTAAGTACGGTGAACATGTGCTTATTTAAAACTCCTCTGAATCCTATACCTTGTATTTCCATTTCGGAAGTACCAGAATGTCAGAGTGCACTCTCTGTACTTTTGAGCTTCTGCCATCTCTGCATGAAAGCCCTTCCAGCCGTGTTTTTATCTGTGGAGGCTCCGGGAGTCATGCGAGGAGGAATGTTTATCTGCAAAGGCTTTTTATTTTGGTTTTCCAAGCATTCATTCGCCACTGTCATCTGACACTTGCAATCTTCACGTTTAGTTTATACCTTAGGGTCAGCCTAGCTTCAGATTCTCAAGGGAGGGATGGTCTACCTTCAAAGAACCAAGACTGGGCCATAGGAGTTTCCTAGGTTGTTTATTCCTCAGTCCTTGTTATTGATCACAGGATCCCTCCTCCTTGCCTCCTGGGGTCATCAGTCTCCCCTCAGGACAAGAAGGATACCCAGAGCTGCCCAGCCACAGACATTCCAAGCCTGCTTCCAGCTAAGCGTTTGAAAGCACGAGTGAACTCACTTATCTGACACTTTCTGTTTGCTTTGTGGTGGTTTTCGGACCCTCAACACCATCGTTATTGCTGGAGAGAACACTTATCCTTAGAGCACTTTGCCGCAGTGTATGGCTTCTCACAGACCCCAATATTTACTGAGAAGATAAAGAAGTGCATCTGCTTCTTAACTGTGGTTGTTTGTGTGGTTCCCTCACACAGTCTAATGGGCTGCTTGATCTACTTATTCTCAAGAGCCTTCCATACATGCAGACATGCATGTATCTACATACACTATGCACACATAGACTTTAGGGAGATCAGAGAAGCCCAGCGGTTCATTTAACATTTCTGTCTGGTGGTCCACAGACTCTTAAGAGAAGGGATATTCTGAGAGGGCATGGCTGAGCCCGTCCCTTCACACCTGGCTGGGGTTTGTGAAGTTTGTGGCTGACATCTTTCCTAGGCAATCCCAAGAGGCTACCCTTCCTCAGACCTCTTGTCTATCTTCTGCTCCACAGCTCAGCTGCTTGCCAGTCAGGTGACACTTTCTTAGCCAGGTGACACTTTCTCTGCTGCATTCTCCACTTGTTCCTTGCTGACATCTCAAATGGACTTGAAGAAATGCTGACAGACATTTTAGAATGTGTCTGTCCTGGAAATGTCAGTCTGTATTGGGCTGGCTTCTTTGTCTGCTGTTTGCTGCCCCCTAGTGGCTCACAGCTGCATAGGCTGTATTGCACTGTCTGCGGAATTCTGTAATTGCTCCCAATCTGAGGACACATAACAACGGGGTAATTACAAGCCAGGCCTGCCTGGGTCTGCCCTCCCTTTGTGATGGAATACTTCCCCTAAATTATTTCTCTGTTGTATCCAATTATCCCCCAAGCTCCCATGGTTGAAGATACGTGTAATAATTGCTTCAACAAAGGCCAGGACAAGGTGGTTTTCGATTAATCTGCTCTGTTCCTCAGGACTTATGCCTGGACTCCTTCAGTGTTCCAAAGGACACCTTACATAAACTTGCCCTGGGAGCATCAAGAATATACAGTTTACATCACCTTAGGCTTCTGCGTGTGATTTGAACAAATATAAGGGATTCAAGTTGACTCAAGGATTGTGTGCAGGTTGCTTTCTTTAAAAAAAAAAATTCAAACCTGTCACTGAAATTTTCAGTGGGATGACATAACAAGGAAAAGCGGGTGGCCTGGTTCCTGTACCCCTCCCAGTTCTGTGACTATGGGTGGATTACTTATTGGGCCCCATGACAGAGGCTTCCACAGAGTAAATACTGGAGCCATGACAACCGCACTCCTGTGGTCCTTTATTAATGGAGTCAAACTTGATCATTAAAAAATAGATAGAAGTAGAGTTAAGTTAAAAAAAGATCGAGAAAGACAAATATCACATGCTTCTTCTATCTGCAGACTCTAGACTGAGAAAGGAAGGAAGGAAGGAAGGGAAGAAGGAAGGAAGGAAGGAGAGAGGGAGGGAAGGAGGGAGGGAAGGAGGGAGGGAGGGAGGGAAGGAAGGAGGGAGGGAGGGAGAGAGAGGGAGGGAAGGAGGGAGGGAGGGAGAGAGAGGGAGGGAAGGAGGGAGGGAGGGAGGGAGGGAGGGAGGGAGGGAAGGAGGAAAGAGGGAAGGAAGGAGGGAGGGAAGGAGGAAGGAAGGAAGGAAGGAGGGAGGGAAGGAGGAAGGAAGGAGGGAAGGAAGGGTGGAAGGAAGGGAAAGCAGGAAGGGGCTACTGGAGAAGAGAAGGGGCTCAGCAGGACTGGAGAGCGGAGAGCAGAAAGGATAAGGGTGGGCGAATATGAGAAAATGCCTTGCATGTGTATGAGAAGGTGCATATGAACCCAACACCTTGAAACACATAATTTACCCAGATAAAATGCTTCTGGAAATAGATGGCATGTTTATTCTGTCAGACATCGGGGATCTCTGGGTAGGAGGAAGAGTTCCACTTTACAAAATGCCTGCTCACCCTACCCTCCACCTCCCCCACCCCCTGTTTCTTCACCCTAACCTGCTCTGTGCCGTCTCCCAGAAGGCACCACCCACAGCTTCGCCTTGGTCATGGCAGAAGGAGATGGCATTTCCTTCTGTACCTGGTCACCATGGTTGTTGTCCTCACCCAGCACAACCTCCTTCTGTGCAGAGCCACTGCCGCTGCCGCTGCCACCTAGAGAGAATTCTACCTTCACCCACAGGCTCCTACACTGCCATCCATTCATTCAGGTTTCTGAGGCCATATGTAACACAGACTCTCAAAACCAAAGCCAGGATGGCATCAGAACAGTCCCCTGCCATGTTGTCTTCGGGTCACAGTGTGGGGCATGGGTCACCAGCTGGCTCTTCCTTCAGATCAGACCCATGTGCTGCTCATTCAGCATAGAGCACTGAGCATCCTGCATGTGTTTACAGAGGTGGAGCCCATGGCTGCTGACCTGCTTACCACAGTCAGAGCACAGAACACAGTGTGGCCACAACTGTAGCTGCACAGAGCCTGGACAAAACTGCAGAAGGGTGGGCCATGAGCTTGTCCTTGTCCAGCTGAAAGTAGAAACACCTGGCCTATATCTAGTCCAGGGCTAGTGTTTTAAAATTAGATTTATCTGGGACTGGTGGCTCAGTGGTTAAGAGCACTGACCGCTCTTGCAGAGAACCTATAAGGTGGCTGACAACTGTGTGTGGGTCCCGTTCTGAGGGACCTGATGTCCTCTTCTAGCCCGGGTAAGCACCAGGCACGCAAGAGGTGCACAGGCACACATGCAGGAAAACACCCATGCACATAAAATTAAATATTAAATTAGACATATTTGCTAGATTCTTTTTTCAGCTTGGTTTCCTATGAATGGTGATATTAATGGCTGGTCTTTTGCTCATAAGACACCAACACTATGCTGTGTCCTGCACTCTGGGGACAAGGGTACCCAGGGGAAGCAACCGTGTAACCCCTGAGGCAGAGGAGTCAGCAGACAAGTCAGAGGCTTCAGGAGAGTTCTGTCAACGTGATCCTTAGAATCAAGGACTGTCCTTCTGACCTGGTCGAGTGGAGATCCACTATGTAGTTTGGTTTCTGGTATGCTTTAACTGCATCACCAAGATTAGGTTGTTTTGTCAAAGATCAAGCCCCTGCATGGTTGGTGTCTGATGGCACTAGAGGTTACATCATGAACAAGTGTACCATAGCTAGTGCGAGCATGTCCAGGGGCAGGGGAGTCTCCCAAAACACCCTTCTACATGGGATTATCTCACTGGGCATCATATTGTAGCAAGAAGAAATAAAGTATCCATCTATGCTTGAGAAGAAATAAAGTATCCATCTATGCTTGAGAAGAAATAAAGTATCCATCTATGCTTGAGAAGAAATAAAGTATCCATCCATGCTTGAGAAGAAATAAAGTATCCATCTATGCTTGAGAAGAAATAAAGTATCCATCTATGCTTGAGAAGAAATAAGGTATCCATCTATGCTTGAGAAGAAATAAGGTATCCATCCATGCTTGAGTCTGGTGGAGAGAGCAGGTGAAACGACAGAGAGAAGAAATGCCTGGTGTATGTTAGCGCGACTGAACACAGGCATGCATGTCTGCACAGTTGAACACAGCATTCATATCTGCGCTGTCGAACACAGGTGTGTATATCCGTGGGGCTGAACACAGGAGTGTGTGTCTGCGGAGCTGAATACAGGCGTGCATGTCTGCGCAGCTGAACACAGGCATGTATGTCTGCATGGTTGAACACAGGTGTGCATGTCTGCACAGCTGAACACAAGCATTGTATATCTGCGCTAACACAAGTGTGTATGTCTGTGGGGCTGAACACAGGCATGTATGTCTGCGGGGCTGAACACAGATGTGTATATCTGTGGGACTGAACACAGGCGTGTATGTCTGCGTAGTTGAACACAGACATGTATGTCTGCAGGGCCGAACACAGGCATGTATGTCAGCAGGGTTGAACACAGGCGTGTATGTCTGCAGGGTTGAACACAGGCATGTATGTCTGGCACAAGGCTGCCATTCCCAGCCCCAGGATAGACCTAAGGTGACCCCAAGAATGAGTTGCCACTGTTTGTGCCGCTATCCCGGGTTTGAGTGGTCTCTGTTGAAACATCTCTGACTTTTCAGAAACCAACTGGAACTGTTGGTTCCCATTATCCAAAGCATTATCGCCTGCTGTTCTGGTTTAGCAGAGAAGGTAAAATGCACCAGTGAACATAGACCTTAATGTATCTTCCAGAATGTTCTGAAAGCACAACCCCCTCAATCTTTTAAAACTATGGTTTTGTTTATTCTTTCCCCTTTGCTAAAAATTATGCCTTTTGTGCATGGGGCTCCTCAGACACCAGAAGCTCTTGTGAAATGGCAGGACTGTGGGTTAAGTGTGAACAGATGAGAAGCGTGCAGATTACAAACCCCTCAAAATACACACTTCACTTAAAGAGCAGGGAAAAGTCATTGGCAAATGTGTTTTGGGGTTTCCCAGACCCAGAATGGCATGCAGCATTTTGTTGAACTGAAGCGGTGGCCAGCTGATTGTGTTCCCCATGTCTCTGTAAGGTAGATTTACAGCTAACTTAACACCAGAGAACAGTGCCCTCACAGCACAGCAGAAGCCTTGGGTGGGGCTGAAGCAGGTGTGGGCACAGTGGACACATGGCGGCCACACACTTTCCGGAAGGCTCAAGGACACATTTGAATAGAAAACCTGGTATCCAGGAGAAAAAAAATGTGAAGACATGTCTACATCACCCAGAATCCTACACTGTTGAATCTGCAATGCGTTGCAGCCCAATTAGGAAGAGGAACACACCCATGCAGATTCCAGCCTGCGCTGGGTACCACATTGCCACTAGTCAGGGTCCAGAGACCCCTCACCAGAATGTAGATGGGGAGCAATTTGCAAATGTCTCGCTTGAATCCATCCTGCCGATGGGATGGTGTGGAGAGCACACTGGTGTTGGTTCCGTATTGGTAGTGTGTTGGGAGCAGTGAGACCCCAGATCTTGAATTTCTTGTAATCCCCTGATCTGAGTGCCTACAGCTGCTCTGAGCATGAGACCTTCTGGAGTTCCTGATGGCAGGAGAGTGGTTTCTGGTGGGTTTGGCTGGGGCGTGGCTATCTCTATATAATCTGCCCCTGAACACAATAAAGGGGGGCATTCTTGGGGAATTCAAGGATGACCTGTGTCACTGTCTCTCTGTCTGTGTCTGTGTATTTAACATCCAGCCCCTTGCCCGAATCTCGTGAACTGGGTAATAGCGCACCGAATGCAGACATGGGGGGCGCGGTGCGCGGCAGTAGTGGGCTTGCTCTGTTGGTAGGGAGCTGACCCTAACCCAGGTCATACACTTTAAGTCACAGCCTGCTTGCTCAAATAAGAACATATGAGGTTATCTCCCTTCCGTCTGAGGGCTAAGTGGGATAATTACCTTCACTCTTGTGACAGTCGATATTGAGATGAGTGGTTAGGGAACTGGGTAAGTGTCCAGCCGTCATTTTTTTTGGATGTCTGGAGAGTTTCTAACCAAACCAGGACTCTGCTTGGATGAGACCCGGGCCAGCCAGGGCTGACTGTGGCTGCTCACATGATTTCCTAGTTTGTGCAATGGCAGAGTTGCTAGAAGGATGTAAACATGCTTTCCCTGCTCTGCTGCCCGCTGTTCACTCTTCATTCTTACTTCCTAACTCTTGCTTCCCCACCATAGTTTCAAGAAACAAACTCAGTGCACTTTCAATATAGAAACGGGATCCTGTTCCTTAGAGTGGAAGTGATCAGCTTCTCCCGGGGCCGGGGTGCTGTCTTGTTTTCTCCTTGCACATACCGTCATGGCCATGTTTAATCCCCCAGCCCCCCGCAGTGTAGTCTAGCACACGGACACCCTGGATATCTGGGTGGTGTGGGTACTGGAGGAAGCGGCATACAGAACAGCTCTGGGGGACACGCGGGGGCAGTGTACATCCACAGTTCCGAAGACTATTGACCTTAAACGGTAGTGCTGTCTGTGTTAAGGGGAAGGAGGTGCAGGACCTTAGCATTTTGATTTGCATTTCCTCCGAGAGCAGCGTATGGACTGGCCAGAGCCCGCAAAGGCTCAGAACAGTTGATCCAGTCAGAGAGAGGCTGACGACAATAGTATACACGTGGCAGAAGAAGCCAGGGCTTTGGTCCTGTTGCTCGTGCGGTCATGGTTCTGGGGGTCAGTTTCCCAGGGTGATCTCCAACAAGACACTCAAGTTGATCCCCTAGAAGCAGAGTAGCCAGGGCGTTCTGGACACCAAACTTGATGCAGCCTCCAGCGTTGGCACTGACCTTGACTTGAAGAATAGTTAATGCCAAGGAGGGACATTCATGTCAAGATCTGTGCCTCCCCCCCCCCCCGACTCCCTGAAGTTTCCTGAGGTTTTGATCTTTCTTGCGGGGGGAGGGTCTATTTTGGGTTCATGGTATGTTACTGAGGGATATGTCAGTTTCTCTGTGCCTTGTGTTCATAATGTAAGCCGAGTTCCTGACTGGCTACTTAAATATTGTCCATCTCCTGCAAGGGTAGGGCAGGTGTCTAATGTGTTACACTGTGTTACAGCACTAGCTAGGTAGGGTATGCTGCGTGGAGAATGCGCCCATGCTTTTTATCTGGGCCCCCCCCGCTCTGTGGTAGACATGCAACTGGGTTGACATGTATGTGTAGGTGCGCATGTACACGTGTGTGTGTGAGTGCTCTTCGAGACGTTGGGTGCTGCAGGACACTAAGACCTGCCTGCCCCCACTACATCCTGCTTTTGTGACATGGGCTCTGAGGATTGATCTTGGAACTGGGCTCACCTAGGTCACCGACCCTCAGTGACCCCCTGATTGCTAATCTCATCTGCACAGCTTTGGTTGCTCTGCCAGGTCCATAGTCACACTCTCTGGGGATTGGTCTGCAGACACCTCTGCAAGGTCATTAACAATTTCTGCAACCAAGCAAACAAGTTCGCTGTTTCTTTAAGATCCCTGAATAGGCCATCACATCATGTATCACCCCTCCCCCCCAGACTTCTGCAGTGTTTTTTATCAACCTCACCTGGTGGTGTTGGTGGGACGACTGGGTGGTACAGGTGCTTGAGGGCCTGAGCTCACGTATTACCTGCTGCTTCCTCAGAATGACCACAGATGATTGATAGCCTACGCCCTGACCTTTAACCCTTCCCTAGCAGCTTTAGGAACGGGTAACTACTGCTGACTTCTCAGCTCAGCAGCTTTCAGGACTGGTAGGGGAAAGCATTCAGCAAGATGCAACCTTCACCCTGCAGCTTCTGGTTGGCCCAGAGCCTCTCTGGCTTTGTTTCAGTTAGAGTCACAACATCTTGGTGAACCGACTGATCGGCAGGGTGGTGCTGTTGAATGCAGTCTGTCCCTCTGTAATTCAGGTGGGGTGTCATCCTTGCTAAGTATCTTAAAGGTTAGTGGCCTTTTGAGTGACTAGGACCCTCACAACCCCATGGCATCTCTCTGCAGCACAGTGCGTGATTTTCTTTGAAAAGACCTCGATTGGAGTCCCAGGTCTACCATCTTGTATTGTTGCTATTTTAGGAAAATTACTTCATTCTTTTGGGACTTTCTCTCTCCCATGGAGTAGGAGCAATAATCCCACCTACCTGGAGAGGCTGATGCATGCAGGCTAAAAGAGCTAAGGCATAAAGCTCACCCACTGACCAGGGAAAAGCGATTGCAGTCTATTGAAGTTTACCATAAGTTTGAAGATGCCGGAGGGAGGCAGATGATTCATTTTGGGGACTTTAACAGAGGCAAATTGACTGAACTTTAGTCCAGCTCTTTGATCTGATTAAATGATCCGGGGGCGGGGGGAGGACCCAGAGCAGCTGTCTGTCCTGATATCCCTGTCCCATGGAGATCACAAACACAAGCACAACCTAAACTGAGAGCTTCAAAGGGTCAGAACAGACAAATTTATTGCCAAATTCCTGGAAGGTATAGAACCAACAGCAGACCCCAGTCCACCTCTGCAGTTCCCTGCCTTTCTCAAACATCACATACAGCTACCTTGTTGCCTTTGGCTTTAAAAACTTCACACACCTCTCTCTTCCTCTTTCTCCCTCCCTCCCTCCTTTTGTGTATTATATTTTGTTTTCTGTTCTCCAGGGAGCTAATTACCAGTCTTATAAGAACTAAAATACCAATATCTCTACTGATCTAGTGTCTGTTTTTGGATCAAATCCCCTGACTAGTTTCAAGGTGAGGAAGCAAGCTCAGCTCAGCTACCTTTGGGAAATTTGAATCTGCTCTGGCCCCTAGGGATTCTGAGATCCCTACAGATCTGTGAGTCAGACTGGAACTCAGTGGGACCACTGAGGATTTTGTGGAATATTTTTAGTGGGCTTAAAAATCTATTTTAGGTTTTCTCTCCCCTTCCCAGTTTCCGTTGCAAATACTTAGGACTGTGTCGATCCTGGCAAACCCACACTGGGAGGATATGAAAATGGAAGCTATTTTTGCATTTATCTCCAACTTTGCATACAATTTATAGAGTTTAAAATTGCTCTGAGGCCGTCTCACGATCACTTCTGCTCATGCTGCTCTGAACAAACCTGCTACTGTCATCTTTATCTTGCGCCTGAGGAGAAATGAGTTCACAGAATAAGTTCAAGCCCTTCAGCGTGGACCCTCAGAGAACCAAACTACGGCACCTTGATTACTTTCGTAAATGATCTTGTCTTCCTATTAAATTCTTGTTCTCCACGTGAATGAATATCCAAAGAAAAGAGTGTACATGAGAAGTCTTTTATGCTTATTTAATGAGGTGTGTGGGGACACTCTCGTGCCATGGCACCTGTGAGGTGGTCAGAGGACAGCTTGCAGTGGTTGACACTCTCTTGCCTCTTACTTCTTGCTTTGTATCTCCTCTCAACTTCTATGAAATAGGATTTGATGAAGACAAAATGACAGAACTCAATACAATGTTAACTGTGACACTGGCCTTTATCAGCCCTGTCTGAGCAGGGATCTTTTAGGACTGTTTTGACTTTCTGATTGGTTGGTCATTGCAGTAATGTTACATCATGTTCAGTTTCTCATAAAATGCTGTTTACCAGGTGTTGTGGAATATTATTTTAAGATGTGTTACTTTTGTTTATGCTGTGGAAGATTTGTTTAGTGATGCAAAGATGTGTTGCATTCTTTTATGTTGCATTTGTTTAACTCTGGGAAACTGTGTTACCGTGCCTGCCTAAAACACCTGATTAGTCTAATAAAGAGACGAATGGCCAATAGCAAGGCAGGAGAAAGGATTGGTGGGGTGGGCAGGCAGAGAGGATAAGCAGGAGGAGAATGAAAAGTTTCTTTGACCCAATAAGCCTCTCTGCCGATGCAACAATCCAAATCAGACCTAATCAAACTGAATTAGAAAAACTTTGATGGATACAATACTCCTTGATGATTTTCCAGCCTCCCCAGAGAGAAGACAGGGAAGAAAGACGAGAAAACCACATGTCTGTTTTCTGGGGGGCAGTTTAAATACCCTGGGGAGTGGTCTTGAGCATCTCTGGGGAGGGGTCCTTTCTGAGATGTATCAGGGTTTGGAGAGAGATGGAGGAGGGGGCTTGGGGTGGAGTGTTCACTGGAACAGCCCAGACTCTTTGGGTATATGGATGCTGGTTCCTGTCTAGTTGCTTTCTGAGGGCATAGGGTGCTGTGGGGAAGGGGGAGTTTGGAACTGGTGGGCTCACACTCAGTAGGAGGTGTGGTGGAGAGGTATCCAGTTAATTACCATCCTGGAGACCTCAGGGTTTGTTTCTTGAGGAAGCAGAAAAGGCCAGTTGCTAGGAAGAACATAGATTATTAACGTCTATGCTAGTTGTTCTGACAAAGAAGAATGCACCAGGAAGAGGAGCAGACAGGCCCTTCATTGGGACATCTTAGAAAACTGGAGGGTAGAGGGTCCCAACTGCTGGAAAGACCAAGCAACCTGAATAGGTGTCCGCTGGAGCCTGGAGAGGTGGTACCAGCGTGGATGTCCTAGTAACGTGGCAGCCAAGGGGGTGGTGAGGATCATGATATGAGGTCCATTAGGGCTTGACAGACTCAGGACCTAGCTGTTTGAGGAGTCCTCTGTCCCCCGGGAGAGTGGTGCAGGATCAGGGGCAGTTCTGTCCCTTTGGTGGGGGCAGGGAGATAGCTGTCAGCATGTGTCACCCAGTTGGTGGAGGAGTTTGTGCCAGGAGGTGGTGATTGGGGAGGAAGGGCCTTCTGTAAAGGAGCTCGAAAGGGCTCAGTCCTGAAGGAGAGCATGGCCCGGAGAAGGGTAAGGGCAATGGGGAGAAGGGAGGGCCAAGATAACCTGCGTTCAATGAAGAGTTTGATTAGCTGTTGCTTGATGAGTCTGTTGACCTTCTCCATCTTTCCCGAGGATTGTGAACGGTAGGGGGTGTGGAGTTTCCAGGAGATGTTGAGAACTTCTGACGTGAACTCCATGACCCTGGAAGTGAAGGCTGGCCCGCTGTCCATTTGAGTGGTGTGTGGCATGCCAAACCAAGGAATGATGTGGTCCAGGAGCACCTGAGCCATATCTGCCATTTCCATGTAGGACAGAAACGCTTCTATCTGTCCTGTAAAAGTGCCAAGAAGTGTTAGGAGATAATGAAGTTTCTTATGAGTGGGCATGTGGGTACCATTCTTCTCCTGGTTGATGTCCATGAAGCTGGTGCAGAGGCTGAGAGTCCCCTGTGGATCGGCCTGAGCACACATCTGACAGGAGGAGAGTGAACCTGTGAAATACGAGCTCGGTGCTGGGAGGAGTCAAAGAGGGGCTCTAATAATGGAGCGAAGCTTTGGGGCCCATGTGGATGTCTGAAATGACAGACAGTGTCTGGTCCTGAGGAAGGATGAGACAGATATTTAAGTAGAACCATCCATCCTTTGTCTGCATGGCCCCCTTTTTCAGGAGTTCTTCCCTCTCCTCTGGTTGATTACAGAACTCATAGGAGGAAGTTAAAATCAAATATGTTCTGTTGGTCCAGAGAGGCTGGAGACCAACCCCTGGGCTACTGAGTCAGCCTTGGTAGGAGAAAGCTGGGAAGGGATGGAGGAAGAAGAAAAGGAGAAGGAGAGGAGGACGTCAGGGGCCAGCCACCAATTTACTTACCAAGTCACGGAGTAAGAAGTCAAGATAATATACAGACATAGAGAAAGGTAAAATCCCAGAGGCAAAATAATGGGATAATAAGTTAAAAAAATGCTGGCTAGAAACAAGTCAAGTTAAGGCTGGGCATTCATAAGTAATAATAAGAATGTATGATTTATTTGGGAGCTGGGTGGTGGGTCCCCCAAAGAGTAAAGAGTAAAAACAACAACGACCAGGACTCAGTACCTCTAGTTCCTCAGAGAGAGGGGGACAATAGGAACTTAGGCATCTTTGGTGATTTCCATTTGTCGTGGCCTGACCCTGGGTCCCCAGCCAGCAGCGTTGTTTGGGAATTTTGTGGAACCTTTGGGAAGTGGAGCCGCGCTGTGGCAGTGGACCTGGAGGCACTATGGCTGGTCCCCTACTTCCTGCTCACTCACTGCTTCACAGTGGACACACTGTGAGCAGCCTTCAGCTCCTGCCACCACGCTCTCCCTGCCTTCTGCCATGTCCCGACCACCACGAGGGACGGCATCCCTCTGCATCTGTAGACCAAAGCAAACCCTTTCCCCCTTAAGCCAATTTCGTCAGAGGATTTATCATAGCGACGAGAAAATAATAAGTGGTCATTTATGGAAGAAACAGCAAAAATTTCATCAATTTTTAAGACAGAACCTTAAAACCTGTATGGACTTGTATTCCAAGTACTCCAAATGATTATCTTTCAAAATCAAGGGAACGAGTAGTTTATTCTCAGATATGTGCATGTTTCCCCCCGTCGTGTTTCAGAGAGCCGGAGAGCGGTGTGGGGAAGGGGACGCCTCTTGTTTTGATCATCAAATTCAAGGGGCCGTGTGCTTGCTTTGGCATCTAAGTTTAAAATGAATCCACGATATTTTTAAACCCAGGGTTCTATAACAAGGACTTTTTGTCAAATCCAAACACTGAGCATAATCCTAAGTAAATTTTTTGAAGCCAAAATAGTCTGTTTAAACAAAGCACATGGCACAGGCTCTCTGTAAAGCAAAGTCAGATTGTCCAAAGAAGCATGGTAGGCTGGGTCCCTTGCAGGGATTTCAGGAAACACTGTAAGAAGTGACTGCTGCCTTCACAGATGTCTAGACATTTTCACAGAGAGTGGAAAGTTGTCTCCATAGAGTCCAGTCCCAAAGGAACCAGCTCCCAATGGACTTTGCTGTCTTGCTTTCCTGAGCTGTCTTCACAGCCTCATCTGGTTTTGGATGCCTCCAGAATTCATGAGTCTTCAGTGAGATGCCCTACTTCTGGGGCCTCTTGATCAAAGGTGCTGGGGAGCTCCAGCTTCCCTGGGATGGGCCCTGGGCATCTGGATTAGACGTGACTCTGTGCAATGTCTTCCATGGCTATTGGTCCCCGTGGTCTTAGTGGCAGGATGAGAGTCTTCCCCAGAAACAGTGCTACTGAACACTGGTTGCATTTAAATTGCATTCCTCTCCTTGATGGGGAGATCACCCTGTTACATGAAATGCTTTTTATTAAAGGGGTAGATAAAAAGTTCAATAACAAAAATATTTTAATGGAATAGGACAGAAAAAAAAAGCTCACTAGCTTATGATGTTACCTGCACAGCAAGGCACAGGTAACATCATATGGCATTTAGGTCTGTGACTTTCACTATGTTCTGAGTGTTCTATATAAAAATAGGGAAAGGGAGAAACTCAGGGAGGACCCCTCCGGTTGTGTCCCTAGCTGATGGCATATGGCCAGGGAAATAGAAGACATTAGAGGGGATGAGGCAAGGATGCAGGAGTGAAGATCTGCACTAAGCAGCTCCTGCCATAGGCAGAACCATGGAGGCTGGAGTGACTGTACACTAGACACTTTGGCTAGGATGTAGCCTGATGTGGAAGTCAAGATGCTTGGAGTCTGAGCGGGTGGTGAAGATTCTCAGAGTGACCCTGGCACATCTGGAGAGGCTGAGGGGGCTAGAGATGGGCATCACAGCAATGGCTGGTGTTCATCTGTGCTATTCTACAGGCCTCGTCTCCCGTTTATGTGTCCTCCTCCTCCTCCTCCTCCTCCTCCTCCTCTTCCTCTTCTTCCTCCTCCTTCCTTGTTTATCATACATCCCCTTTGCAGGCTTGCAGAGGCGGGTAAACAGGGGAACCCATGTTGTTGGTGCGGGTTGCCAGGAGACCCAGCCCAGGTCTCTGTTGCCATTGTGGATACTGCTCAGCCTGTGGTTCCTGTAGCAGTTCCTCTCTTCCCAACACTTCTCCACCTCTGGAACGACAAAGGTGGCATGTTCAGTCACACGCTGCCACCAGGGTGGTGGTTCGCCTCTCACATGGAGAAGCACACACTAAGCTCTGTGTCCAGCTCCCCTGTTGATGCAGGTATGTGGGAATGGGAGAGATGGCCATGTGGATGGACAAAGAGGAAGGACCAAAATTTGTTTCCTGATATAGACAACTCCAGGAAGAACTGTTGCCGTGACTCCAGTGATCCTAAATAGCTCATCTTTGCTTGAAGTCATAGATAACAGGCTAAGGTGATCTACAGTTCCCCAAACATGCTGCCAAAGGCCAGGATCCACTGAGCATGTTTTCAAAGCACATCCTCATGACACAGTCAAGCCTTAGGTGTGTTTAAGGTCCTGAGAAGGATCATCACATCACTTTCTCCTAAGCTGAGCCACCCAGCTCAGTGGTTTAGCACAGTCGGGCATACACCCAGTAGCAGAACCAACTCAGTCAGTCCCAGGGTGAGGTGGTCTCCATTAGAACTCTCTAGGGAGGCGGGGCTTCACCGGGGAGGAAAGAGGTTTGAGAATGGGAGGTACTATGAGCCCTGGTCCGGGGTGTGCACATCCCATAATTTCTTCAGAATGTGGGTGCCTAAAGTGAAGGATGTAGCAGTTTTTGCTCCTCTTATTAGCAAGCTCTATCTCTGTAGACCAGGTTGGCCTTGAAATCAGAGATCCGCCTGCCTCTGCCTCCCAGTGCTAAGATTAAAGGCGTGCACCACCACTGCCTGGCTTCCTCTCCCTTTTTGAGACAGAGTTTCATGTAGTCAGACTGGTGCCAGTCACTACAGAGCTAAGGATAACTTTGAACTTCTCATTCTCCTATCTCTCCCTCAAGTGCTGGATTACAGGCCTGTGTTACCACAGGCCCATGTCACTACAGGCCTGTGTCATTATGTTCATCTTACATGGTACTGGGGATCAAACCCAAGGCTTCATGCATTCTAGGCAAATTCTCCGCTAACCGAGCTGCATCCCAGTCTCTATAGAGTGTATTTCTAGAACACATCTGTCTTAAGACTTTGTTAACTTGAAATAAGCCCCCTCCCATTTCTACCTGTTGCAATCATATAACTCTTGCACGAACAATCCAAATATCACTTCCTGAGTGATGAAACCTTCCTAGCTTTCAGCCCCAACATAGCGTCCTCAGAAGGCCATAAAACCCACCTTGTCTGGGCACCATTCGGATTGGGGGTAACTAGATAGGAGTGTCCCCATTAGCCTGACCTAAGGGCTGCACCACATTGCATGACATGCACTCCGTGCTCAGTTAGCACCATGTCACGTATTCCATGCAGAACACCTGTGCAGGCAGATAGCTTGGATCCCCTTCTCAAATGGGAAGGCCCCCTCTTTTCAGTTTGTGGAGGACCCTCAACACAAGTGTACACAGATCTGAGTGGTGACTGCCACTATGGCGTGTGAGTAGTCACAGCCTCACCCCTGTGTGCAGGGGTGATGACTGCAGGCGAGAGCTGAGACACAGGAAAGAGATGTTGTCTCTTATACATAAATACAAGTTTTCTTTCCGCTGAGCTTCTTCCTACTTTAACTTCCGGTTCACTTTGTTTCTGTTTCCTACCATTAGCACACGGGCATGCATGCACACAGAAAGCAGCAGCACCCCTGCTTTGTGATTTAGGGGTGGCAATCACACCTAAATGGGCTTGTTGAAAACTCAGCGTCTCTGAATATTTAGAATCGTGCTTCACTCTGGAAAGCACCTCAGATCTTTAAAAGCAGTCTCAACTGTTGAAAACCAGGTAGAGGGCAGGCAGTTCCTGCGGCCAAGTGCTCTGAAATGTTCTGAACCATTCTGAAGGGCCCCTTTGGACACAGCCTCTGTTGGAGTTCTGAGCCGGGGCTATCCAGCATGCCACTTCCAGTAGTGACCAGCAGGGGGCACCCACCGCTCAGCTTTGCAACTTCCACTTCAATCAGAAAGAAGAAAAACAGAGATTACAGTACAAATTTGGTTTTTTTTTTTTTTTTTGGATATACTGTATTTACAGGGAGGCGCACAGAACTGAGGCTGCTTAATGTTCATGATTTCTACAGAATGTGTGGGGTGGACCAGACTTACCAGCCATGATAAGACTCCTGCAGAGAGGCTCCTGGACCAAGCAGGTCGGCTTCCTCCTGCTTTCTGATACTGTTTGGGTCCCAGAAAAAGCCCCAAAGAAGACCACCAGCCACGTATGCAATAAACAAGAGCGTTTATTGATTCCAACGTTGGGGTGGCACTTGGCGACCCCCAAAGAAGGTCATAAGCTCTTTTTAAGTGGAGTTAGGGGAATTCCAGAGAGGAGGGATTAACCTGGGGCTGATTGGTGAAGGAAAGATCAGTATGGGAGCTGATTGGTGGAAGGGCCTAGTGGTTAGGGACCTTCCAGCAGCACGGTAGGGAAATCTTTCTTTAGGCTGCAAGTCTGGGGACATCTGCTGAGCTTGCAGAAGGACTTTTAGGGGCTTGCTGATCCAGCAGAAGGGCTTGTGGGGGTGCTTGCTGATGGTCACCCATAAGTTGTGGTTTCCATGAGACCTGCTTGCTCAGCTCTGTCCCGTTCTAGTGGAGTGAAACTCGCTCAGGTCTGCTACCCCTTCCCTCCCATTCAGGGGGTTTAGAGGGCCAGGACTCTCACAAAGCATCAAGGCCGTGCCCACTCTTTCTGTGGTGTTGTCCTGGCTGACAGTGTGGAGCAGACAGAGGAGGGCAGACCCGCCTGTACCTTCTCCAGCACCTTCCACTGGACCAGGGTCCTGCTCTCCCTCCTCCCCAGTCTCTGTTCTCACAGCCACGGGGAAGCAGAGCACAGCATTACGTAGAACACAAACACTCTTGAGGTGTTCGACACCGACACCACGGGCATCTTCGCAGTATTTCCTCCGACAGAATGGGAAGCTGGCAGCCACATGTATAGGACCCACTGAGTCGCAAGTACCAGAGAGTGACATCTTTGTGATTTGGGAATAAATATCCCCTGGACCAGCCCCCTTTCCCTGGCACCTCATTTTTACTCAAAAGAACAGTGGGCCTGCTGCCACCGTCCAGACCTGGATGCCGGGCAGACAACAGCTCAGAAGGGACCAACAATTCTGTTCTTCAAGGCAAAGCAATGCAAGTGTTTGTAGCCCAGGATAAATCTTAGGCTTTTAAGGAAAAAGTTAGCATTTTGCAAACTTAAATCAGGTGCAGTGAGCTTGATCTTTTGCAGCATCATTAACACGGCTGACAGTGGTGTCTCTGATGTGTCTTTTTCTGCTGTGAGCTTCATGAGCCAGGTGTGACCCAGGTGTGACCTGCACACTGGAGATGCTCAGAGTGTCTGTCAGGAACTTGATGGAGTCTGGGTTTTGATGAACTACAGGACACAAGTGTGGTGAGGACGGTTTCTGACCCCTCTTCACACAAAGCCACCGTCCCCGGACTCCACAATCCCCGTCTCCATCATGTGATTATAGACAAGCATCAAGGTATGCACCTGCAGCTCCATCCCTGGGAAGGTGGAGATGAGATCTCAGGGGCTTGCTGACCAGTCAGCCTAGCTGAAAGATGGTGGGTTCTGGACTCAGTCAGAGACCCAGTCTCTGTTCAAAAGTTACTCTTGCTGAAGAGCATCCCTAACTATGCGACAGAAAATGACCCCAAGGGGTACGCCCTTTGAGTTGCCCTTTGGAAGGAAGCACAGGGAGACAGGACCATGGCCCGCACTGTAATTGCTTGACCCCCAATCCATTAGTTCCTTCCTGATGACTGAGGTGGAGCGCAAGGGAGCTGCTCTGTGTGTGAGTCCATCTCTCTCTCGACACCTCTATTTCTCAACCTGAATCTTAGGAAAGGGGAAAGGACAGCTCTCACACGGACACTGAACCATTGACTTTGAGTGAAACCCATGTGGCAGGACACTCTCCACGGTTCGTGTGTAAAGAGAAGTGTGTCATTCATCGCTGCTGTGTATGTTTCTGAGAGGTCCGAGTGTAAATGAAGGCTGCTTTTGTTTCCTGGCCGTCCAGACCCAAATAATCACGCAGAAACCACATCAGTCACAACACTGCTTGGCCAATGACTCAGACACATTTCCAGCTAGTTCCTACATCCCAAATCAACCCCTCTCTATCAATCCGTGCACCGCCATGAGGCTGTGGCTTACCAGCAAGGTTCTAGCCTCTTTCTCCTTTACCAGCT
This sequence comes from Arvicola amphibius, assembly GCF_903992535.2. Lineage (NCBI taxonomy): Eukaryota > Metazoa > Chordata > Mammalia > Rodentia > Cricetidae > Arvicola > Arvicola amphibius. The sequence continues at coordinate 4,312,983 of NC_052054.1, forward strand.
ACATGATGTCTCCCTCCTTTGGCAGTTACATGGCATCTGTCTGACTCTGCCTCCTCTCTTCCTGTGTTCTGTTTAGTTTTCCCACCTACCTATATTCTGCCCTGCCACAGGCCAAAATAGCTTCTTTATTAACCAATGGTAAAAAACATATTCACAGCATATAGAAGGGAATCCCACATCACCCAGGATGACAACTGACTTGACCCATGTGACTGTAAAACAAGCTTCGACTGACACTGACACAGGGACACATAACCGAGTGTCCCAGCTCCGACTGACGCAGGGACACATAACTGAGTGTTCCAGCTTTGGCTGATGCAGGGACACATAACCGAGTGTTCCAGCTTTGGCTGACACAGGGACACATAACCGAGTGTTCCAGGGAAGTAAGAGCCATGATTGAGATTCGGGCTGGTTTGTTTGGGGTCAAAGCAGTACTGTTATTCATATTTGAATGGTTCAGATTTAACTTTGTTCTTATCTCCGATAACTACAAATATCAGAAAAAGGTACTTTCAAAGGTCCGGAAAGCTGTCTTACCAACTACTATAACTAGTCAACCCATAATAATCACAGTGGGCAGATCCAGTGACTGACAGCCTAGAACCAGAGTGAGGTGCTTACCGTGCTTGAATATTCTTACACTGTTACTCAGGTCGGATCACACAGCTGCCCGCGTATTCTCACAGCCCTCACTGCTACCTGCTCATACGTCTGTCAGACCAGCCCCACAAGCCGCCAGTGCCCCGCCTGTCCATGCTTTCTTTAGTGTCGCGTTGTGACCTCAAACAATGTCAGAGAATATTCCTGTGACACAGATGTAGCCAATGCATCAGAAGCTGTCCCAGCAATTTACGGCCCCGCGTCAACTTAGTCACAGCTACGGTGTTAGTGTAAAGAATTGCTCTAGCATTTCAGCTGCCTTGATGGTGTCAACACATTCCAGCAAGCCCCTCACACACATCCAACTACCTCATCCAGTTCCCTACTCATGGGCCCTTGACTTTGTGTGGATGGAGACCCAGGGACCCTAGCCCACTCCCGCTGAGACTCTGCACGCCGTGGCTGCGTCCACGGTGATCAGGTTTATGTGACAGAGTAAGAAAATCATTTATTTGGGAAGATCCAGTGAGCCCTGGTGTTGGCCCGGGACTCTACATTCTCTGCATTACGTCAATCAGGATCTACATTTTCACGGTTCACCGTCCCCAAATGCTGGGGCCCCCAACTATTATTTTCTTTTTGAACCTGGCTAGAAGATGTTCAGAGGTAGAAACAGCATTTGTTGATCCTGAAAAACAAAATATGGAGGCCTTTGTAGGAGGAACTGTGGCCTCCTAAATAGGAAGGTTTTCCTCTGATAGTGAAGAAGACAGGGACAAGAGGAAGGTGGGAGGCGGGCAGTCTCTTCTCCTGCTGTAGTCCCCTTGCTCTTCCTGTGTTGCTTTCATTTGCCTTCCTAGTTGGTCCCCCCTCTGTTGGCTTTTTCCACTTCCCCAGACAGCCCAGCAGGTATGGCTCTCCCTTTAGGGTCTTTTCATGAAGTTCCTGTCTTTAGCTTGTTGGCTGAAATGGGTTTCACAGGCTCCAGCCCTGACCACGGAGATGAGAAGCAGTAAGAGAGAGCCTAGGTGTACAAAGGGACACAGGGTCCAACTCCACCATTTTCCTTTTGCCCTGGATCTCAAATGCCCCAGCTTTTCTGCCTGGGTGGGTGTGCTAAAGCCTTAACCACATCCCTTTGGAGGGCCGACCTCTCTTTGAAGAACAGTTTGTTTTGATAATACGACTCCACAGACTGGCCATTCCACGGTTCCTTGGCAGACAGGGATGGGTGCATAACCGTGGGTATGCTGGGAATTCTGCAGCACTTCCTTTATGTAGAAAGCAATGAGGCTCAGTCTGATCCTGAGGTACAGTGACCTACATTTTAGGAGAATTGCCTGCATTTACTTTAACAAGTCTGATGCAGTCACAGGCACTGATGGCCCAAGATACAAAGAACACATTTTGTTGGTGTTATTTTGAAACAGAGTTTCTTTACAGAGCCCTGGCTGCCCTGGAGCTTAATTTGTAGATTAAGCTGGCCTCAAACTCACAGAGATCCACCTGCTGCTGCCTCCTGAGTGTTGGGATTAAAGGTATGCACCACTATGCCCAGCTTAAAGAGCATAATTTCAGTAGATCCCACAAGCCTCACCAATGAAATGACTCAGGGATTTCAGACCATCACACAGCCTGAAACCCACCCCTCAGGACCAGCTCTCCCCAGGCTCCCTCTCCAAACTCAGACACAGCCCTCTGCTCTCCCTATGGCCCGCACTCTAGTATTGCAGGCAGCTGCCAATGGGAAGGAATTTGTTGCATGGAAGCATTTTTGTGTAATTATTTAATGGCAGTCTGGAGGCTACAGACCTAGTCACTAGTCAACTTTACAATCTTTTAATTAAATACACCAAGGAGAATATAATAAATCATGGACGTATTTAGAGGATGCTGGCAGATTTGTATGCCATAGGAAGCTACAAGTCGAACACTAGGATTTAATGCTTGTTCCTTCCATTCCATAGGTTCTGGGAGCTTCCATATTCTCCCCGTGAGGCTTAACATATCATAAACAACACCCCCACACGTAAGCGTTAAGTCTGAAGGAGTAGCGTGGCCTGTGAGCTGCCCAGAGCTGTGCAGACATGTTGGCCAGATGGTCCTGGAGGGGTGGAGGAGCCCTGGTTCTCATCTATCAGTATCATGGGTTAAATGCCCTTCCCAGGACCACAAGAGGAAGCCGGTTTAAGAATCCTCTGTCAGATGGGTGTATGTCTAGGCTTTACTTAGCCACTCGGGCTAGACCCTTCTTTATGTTGGAGGATGTGATTTATTGAGGCCTCTCTAGGCACCCTCGTTTAGAAGTTCACTGCGACAACCATTGAAACTATAACGTGTGTCCCTTTTGTGTCAATTATAGAAACACACCTTACGATGCCATTCTCCCTCCTCTCCTTTTCAAGTAGACTCTCTTGTGCAATACTGTTTTAGTTACACAAACATGTTGTTAGTTTCACAGTACATGTGGGATCTGCACCTCCACTTTTGTGTCTGGACCCTTTGTACTATGCAGGATAAAGCCACTTCTAGCATGCTGCTGTCTCAGAGAGAAGCTGTGTCTGCACCAGAATGCAATTTGCAGCCCGTAGCCTGTCATAGTTCCAGGCAATGCTGTAAACAGGTGGCGTTTAGGTTCAGGATTATACCAACAACTCCTAAATAAGTAAGTGCCAATGTCAACACATAGAAAAGCTGGTGCTTCCATAGAGATAGATAAAGCAGAATATGGGTGTGTGTGTCGGGGGAGATGGCTCAGTGGGTCAAGAGACCTGAGATCTAATCCCTGCAAGAGACAGATTTACTGGACAGTCAGTCTGGACAATCAGAGAGCCCCAGGATCAATGAAAGACCTTGTCTCAGGAAGGAAGAAAGAAAGACAGAAAGAAAAATGAAGAAAGGAACAAAGGAAGGATGGAAGGAAGAAGGAAGGAAAAAAGAAAAGGAAGGGAGGGAAGGAGGGAAAGAGGGAGGGAGGAAGGGAAGGAGAGAGGGAGAGAGGGAGGGAGGAAGATGGAGAGCGACTGAGAAAGACACCCGATGTTGACCCACACATCCACACAGGTGCATTTACAGACATAACCCACTGAGAATATACAGGAATCCTTCATGAAGTGCGCTCAAGGGTTAATTATTTTTTCAATTGAGTTATGTGGCATCCAACCCAGGCAAGCTACATCCACCTGGAAGTGGGACTGGGGGCTACATTTTAGTAAGTTTCCTGGTATTTCATTTTACTTAGGTTTATGAGCCCCCACCCTATGTAATTTTGCAGGAATGATACAATAGTTCCTCTTAAAAGAATTCTTTTATTCTTTTTAAATTGTAACTGAACATCAAAAATCAGAATTGAAGGCAATTTTCAAGGATAGAATAAAGCGTATTAGTTTGAAATGAGGACACATTAAAATTTTTATTCTGGTCTGTGCTTCCAGATAGTTGAGTTTTTAAATTAACACTTACATAAAGAAACTAAAATTTTAGAGTCCTAGTAAGTCACATTTCCAAACTCTATGAGGAACCAGGCCTTACCAGATAACAAATTTGTGGATACCTTTAGCATCCTGGTTTCAGATTTGTCTGCGAGAAACATCTGTGTTTGTAAATTGCCCAGCCTTAGTTATTTATAACTCAGTCTGAGGTACCCAGACCCTTGAGTTCATCAATGAAAAACAAAATCAAAATCTGCAACTGTCACCTTGAAGGGGACATGAGTTTGTTTATTCTGGAGCCAAATATGAGTGCCCATTGTCTTGGAAAACAGACTTAAGTTTCTCCAAATACAATGATCAGCGAGGTAGCAGTTTCATGAAGTTTTTATACAAACAGAACGAAGAGAGGTTGGCAGTTAAGATCACTGGCTGCTCTTGCAGAGAACCTGAGTTTGTTTCCCAGCCCCACATAGGGGCTTACAATTATCTGTAACTCCAGCTTCGTGAGTTCCAATGCCCTATTCTAGCTCTCCAGGCACCAGACTAGTACCTGGTATGCATGCAGGAAATGCATACATGCGCATAAAATAAAAAATTAAATCTTTAGAAACAGAACAAAAAATAATAAATACGTAAAGGCATCTTTGCAATATATTGGTGGAATCATTAGGTCGGGAGGTTACAGAGAAGCAGAGAGACATCTCAAGCGGTCTCAGATATGGTCTGACAGGGGCTATCACTTTATGGCTGGTTGGAAAACCAGTGCTTTGCTGGGCAGTGCTGGCGTATGCCTTTAATCCCAGCAGAGGCAGGCAGATCTCTGAGTCTGAGGCCAGCCTGGTCTAGAAAGCAAGTTCCAGGACAGCCATGGCTACACAGAGACACTCTGTCTCGACTGCCCGTCCCCCAAAAGCTAGGAAATCCAGCACTGTGTGTGTGTACACACCCACATGATGTGTAGAGGTCAGGCACAGAAGATGGCCATCGGTGACTAGCAAGAGGGCTAAAAGTGGCCCAGGACAGTTTTGCCCTAGACTTGGGACATTCCAAATTCTGCCTAATCACCGAAGTTCATCAGTCAATCAGTTTTGCAGAAGACTCCATGGAAAGTGCAGCCTCTTTCCAGAACTTTCAAGCATAGATTCCTGTAGACAAAGCCATCTTCTGCCCTGAAGGAATCAGTTTGCTTCCCTGTTGAGAGTCTCTCCCAGGCACCAATCCTGGAAGACCCCCCCATAGCTGTTGAGGATTACCTTCTGACACAGTGACCGTGTCCGGTCCAGTTCACTTGTACTGCTGGCTACAACCCCTTCACAAGCAGGCTCAGCCCCGTGCATTGATGGGGCTCTCAGCCTGCTCACAGCTACTTCTCAGAATGGCCACACCCTTCTTTACATGGCAGAGCTTGTATCTGTGTGCCAGGTCTGAGGACCTTTCCAGTCTTTCCAGTCTCCAGGTAACAAGAGAGATGGCAGTTCAAGTTTTACTGCAGAACCATTGACTATCAGATCCTGGAACGAGCTGTATAAAGTTAGTCTAAAGCTAAAAGTATCAGATGAACAGGGGTCAGTGGGTGCTCTCACCCCAAGTTCATTTGGTCTGCTCACTATAGTTTTAACCTCAGAGGCATGAACCTTTCTGTGTGACAGGATCATGCAAACTAGAGACAGACAGTGACAACCCAGGTCAAGTGCCTGCCACAGTTCCTGGTCCTCAGTAAACCCTGACTGCCCAGACTACCACCTGCCTCAGACTGCAAGGAGAACTGGTGCATTTTAGAATGAACTTGCATTCTTTTTGCTGCTCATTTTAACTCACTGGGAGAGTTTAAGAGCTGGGTTGCAGGAGCCTGCTGCAAGGCAGCTGGATTTAAATATGAATGCCCGCATCTCTTCAGTATAGGCAAAGACTCCTCAGTGGTAGTAATTACAGAACCAGGAGGTATTCTAGTGGGTACATTGTGACATTAAGTGGCTCATTTAATGGAACTCATGCATTTACCTCAGCAGGCTGGGTGAAAATAAGGAGATCAAAGCTGTCACGGCTAACTCTGAATTACCTGGCTTTTGTCTGTTTGATTGATTGTGACAATCTTAACATTTAAAAATGTATAACATTATTTTTTTAAGCTTTTTTTATGGGAAAGACAAGTGCAGGTAGATTTTGTTTGCATCGAGCTATTGAGGACATGTGAGTTCAGAGGAAAAGGACCGCGCTCATTGCACAAGCTCACTTCTTTAAGTACATCAGGAAAATACTAATTGCACATACATTTTTTCCAACAGTTTTTTTTTTATAAAGTAGTTGCAGGCACTGGGGAGTCTAGAGGAGCAGCAATGCCCTCACCAATTTAGACTGAGTATAAGTCACGATGAGGGTGGGGAACTCTGAGATAGCTCACATCCTATTCATGTGTGAATAACTAACATGCACACTAGGCTGCTTACATCCTATTCATGTGTTAATAACACACACACTAGGCTGCTTACATCCTATTCATGTGTGAATAACATGCACACTAGGCTGCTTACATCCTATTCATGGTATGAATAACACACACACTAGGCTGCTTACATCCTATTCATGTGTGAATAACTAACACGCACACTAGGCTGCTTACATCCTATTCACGGTATGAATAACACACACACTAGGCTGCTTACATCCTATTCATGGTGTGAATAACACACACACTAGACTGCTTACATCCTATTCATGGTATGAATAACACACACACTAGGCTGCTTGCATCCTATTCATGGTGTGGCTAATGCACACACTAGACCACTCTTTCCATCATTCCAGCAAGGTGGGGGAAGTTTGGTTAGCAGCCTCTGGGGCCAGATGCTGTATTTATTCCCCAGCTGCATACTCTATCGAGGCAAGAATATTGCTCAAAAATATTAACATTAAAAAATGTGGAGCATTAATTTTTAAGCTTTTTAAAAATTCATGTGAGGTCCAAACACCCTGCAGCCAGCTTGTCTACAACTCAGGGCTTTTGCAAACCCTAATGACGTTAAAGTATCCACAGCAAACTGCTATACAGTCAAATGCACAGGCAGAAAGCACCACCTGCCCCCAGGGCTTGCACACTGGGGGGTTAGAGGATTTACCTCTGTACCTCCTGATGGACTGAAGCCATTAGGGAAGTCAGGAGGCAGGAGAACCAGCCCAGGCCAGGCCAACACAAGAGCCAGGGCCATCTCTGCGCTGAGAGGGTGGTGGGCTGGGGTGCTGGGGTGTGGTGAGCAGCCCCCCACAGAGGCTGAGGTGGAGAGTTCTCTGGAGAGACTCCTTCCTGTTCTTTGCTCTCTTGATTTTCCTGAGTGAGCTAGAAAAAGTTTAAACTAGATTTTGCAATGATGACAATCCCAAAACCAACTGAAACCTAAAATTAAATCAAAGAAACTGTTATTCAAAGTCCCCGAATTAAATGACTTGACTGACACCTGCTGTCGGCAGAGTGTCATGTGGAGATCCCAACCGCACACATGCGAGCGGTTTGTCGGCTTTAAATACAATCAAAAATAATTCTCGCGTGTCTCACACAGGAGTAAGGACAGATGCTTGCCAAACGGGTGCTGGAAGGGTGTTTCAAGTGGGTGCTCCCACCCCAGGGTGTTGTTCGAGGACTCCCGTGGGGGAGCAAAGTCTGGGTTTCTGCCAGCATATTCTAGTGCTGTCCTTATTTTGTCCCTGGCTTCAATGTGCATGTCCTAATGCACATGGCATATTGTCCCTACGGTGGCATCTTCCGCTGTGTATAATTTACTAAGGTGTACCACAAATGAGGGGGTGTGGCTGTTACTCTACCAATTGGAAGAGCTCAGCATCTTCTATCCTGCTCTTTTCTAGAATGTGCTAGAACTGCAGGTGTGAGTCTGTGAGCGCTCCAGCGTCTTCCCACTGGGTGGGAAGTGTGGGAGGCTTGTGAGACTCATTGTTTGAGAAGGGAGCCAGCAGCACCTTTGGTTTGCTCAGCCATGGTAAACCGCTGCTCTCCCATGGATGTCTGCCCTCCCTGACATATTAATGAAAAAAAAAAAAACAGTCGAGTAACATTTTAGGGAAAGACAGAGGCACTGGAGAAGGCAGAGAAAGGAAATTCCTGCTAAATATTCAAGATCTGGGCCTCCCAGTTCTTTTACTTTTTAAAGCTGAAGACAGCACAGCCAGCTCACATATTCCCAGAGTGATTGTTCCCCGTGGGATATAAACTGGGGATGGAGGCGAGGATGGGGGTGAGGATGGGGGTGAGGATGGGGATGAGGATAGAGATGGGGTGGGGATAGGGATGGAGGCAAGGATGGAGGTGAGGGTAGAGATGGAGAGGAGGATGGAGATGGTGTAGAGATGGATAGGGCGGATATGAGACTGATTGAGATGGGCTGAGAATAGACACAACGAAATGAAGAAGGGGAACAGTTAAATAGGGATGCGATGGTGAGGATGGCAGAAAGAATAGGGATGGGCAAGACAGAGACAGGATGCAGGATGTAGACTATGAGAAGAGAGAAACTTAAAAAAGGGAGACTGAGCTAGCCTGAGGAGCCATGCCCCTTCCTACCATGAACCTAGGGACATCTCAGCTTTTCCAGAACCATTTCTTTGTGAAACTCCCCCTCCCCCAAATTTCCAGAAGTTGTGTAGGTCTGGTGTGATCAGTCAGCCCGCTGTGCTAGTCAGGGCTGGAAGCAGTCTACCTCAGAGTTTTCAGTGTGTGTTTCCTCTTTCTGTAATGTCTTCTTCTCAGTCTTGACCACTTGTTGGGAGGAACAGTTGCCATTGTCGCCAGCTCCTCGGGAGAAGTTTGAGAGAAGTCTGACAGCTGCCGAGGAGCGTCTTGTGTAAGCCATTGTGCCGCTGTGGTGATTAGGATCCTTTAAGCGCCTCTGTTGAAAGGCACTATTTAAAGCACAAAGTACTTTTGCATATCAACTCATGGTCCCAGTGACAGCCCTTGTAGGGAAGGTAGGTGGCGAGATGACTCATTCCAGGTCACGTCAGTAAGACATGGAGAGAGTTTGGCAAGTGGAAGAAGAGTTTCCGGAGTTTGCAAAAGTCTTCTTTTCACCGAACTCGTCTCCTTGTGGGATGGGAAGTGACAGGGTCATTTTAGCCAGCAGGAGGGTTCTTGTCTGCCAAACCTGAGACAACTCCAAAGCAGAGAAGGGTATTAGTGAAGGGACAGGGGCTAGTTGGCAGTCATGCGGGTCTGTCAGGAAGCAGGAGCAAAGTCAGAGAGAACACTGCAAGAGCTGGTCTTGAGTTTAGGAACCCCAGATGGTAAGGAACAAACCCTGGAAGGAGCCTCGTGTGGACTGAGTTTGCAGAGTATCAGGTTCTTAGAAACAAACAGCAAAGCCGGGAGACTCATGTGAAAAGCGCTAGCCTGTCTCCCGTGTGTTAGTCCTTGGCAGTGGGAGGGTCACAGTGAAGGAAGTGGGCAGCAGAGATAACAGCATTTGGCGCACCATGGTTCTACCTAACTGCCAATCCACAGTACAGCCTCTCAGGACCTCATGCCTAAAGTGGCCCTGGATGCTGAATGGCCTCCATCTGTCACTTACTTTGGGTTTGGTGACTCCACAGACATGTCTAATGATCCCCACAGCCGTGTTAGGCTACTAAAAGCAACAATGGTTCTCATGGCTTCTACAGTCTTAACGTCTCTCCAGTCCCTAGGTATGAAGCTTTGTGTGACAGGGAGGAGGCTTGGACAAGCATGATCTGATAGAGTAGAGAGGCCCAGAATAGCAGATACAGAAACAGTAAGTGAGACCTGCCAAGTGGGCCACGGTGGCAGCCGAGGGAAGGTGATGTGGCCAGCCTGGAGTCAGCAGGACTCGGTTTGCCCTTGATGCCTAAGTATCAGTGCCTAGAAAGCAGAGAGTAGGGGCTTGGTTGTATGAGTGTCACAGGGTTGAGGGGGCAAAGGGACTCAAGGCCTTGGATCCACCCAGAGTAAGGGAAGTAAAGGACCAAGTCGGGCACAAAGTAAGACAGCAGATGAATTTCCCAAGGGGAAGATTAGACTACTAGTTTCAGGTTGGTGTTTGTCTGAACATGGCTGGATTCTAATCCTGCAATGTGAGCTGGTTTATTGTCGAAGTTCTCCATAGAAACATGTCTGCAAGGGATGTTTCAGTGGTTTCCCGCCCCCCCCCCACCCGGGTTTCACCAGCTGTGTCGTGACTCATGAGACGACCCTAGGCTTTCCATGGCTGCACTTCGGTTCATTCTGTGGTACCTGAATGTCCGTTCTAGAGAACCTACTCTGGAGGTAGCCATCTGTTCTGTCATCTAATGTAGCATGAATAATAAAAACCCAGAGACAGATATTGGGGTTCAGACTGAAGATCAGAAAAGCAAAGCAACCAAACCACTAGAGTAGTCTTAACCTCTACCAAGGCTGGGTGACTGCAGACTGAGCCCCGAGCCTCTGTCTCCTCCTGTTTTATGTCCCCCTCTAGTGCTGGGATTAAAGGCTGTGACCCCCTAGTACTGGGATTAAAAGTGTGAGCCACCACCACCTTGATCTGTTTCTGCATTGATCTTGAATAAGCCAGGGTGGCCTTGAACTCACAGAGATCCATCTGCCTCTGTCTCCCAAACCCTGGGATTAAAGGTATATGCCACCACTACCTGGCCTCTAGTGGCTTAATTTTACATTCTGATCTCCAGGCAGGTTTTTTTTTTATTCAAACCTGATAAAATATCACTATATTTCCCTTTTTGTCTAAAATAAAAAAGAAGGCTATAACTAATATGAAAAACTACGTATAGTAAGTACGATAACTATATGCAATATATACATGCCTATAGTTTGGGACTAACTAGCTGTGGAACTGGATGGGACAGAAACTTTTGTCTATAATCTAGTCGATTCTCTGACAACCTAATTGTCCTGTCTGAAATTGGTTATGTGCTATCTTCCTCTTTGGTGTGTGTTTCAGGACTTAATATTCAAAGGCGATATTTAGCCCTTTAATGAAGCAGACATAGCTCATGTTCTACTTAGGGTAACTATTGCTGTGATAAAACACAAAGACCAAAGGCAACTTTGGAGAAAATGGTTTGTTCACCTTATTTCCACATCGCAATTCATCATCAAAGGAAGTCAGGACAAGAACTCAAACAGGGCAGGAACCTGGAGGCAGGAGCTGATGCAGAAGCCATGAAAGGGACCTGTTTACTGGCTTTCTCCTCATGGCTCCCTCAGCATGCTTTCTTATAGAACCCAGGACCACCAGCCCAGGGATGGCACCACCCAGAATGGACTGGGCCCTCCTCCATCAATCACTAATTAATCAATTTCCCTACAGGCTTGCTGCAGCCCGATTGTAGGGAGATTATTTTCGTAATTGAGGTTCCCTCCTCTCAGATGACTTTAGCTTGTGTCAAGTTGATATAAAACTATCAAGGGCAGCTTACTACTTCCCACAGCCTGAGAACGGGGCTGGGAAAAGTGCTACAATGTCCCGGAGAATGACGGTTCAAGCACCCCAGAGGTGACGGTGCCTGAGTCTGCTTGTTCTTTTAGGCAGGAGGCTCATTCTGTGTTATGCTCCCTCCCACTCAGAATCTGCATGGTAGCAAGGAACAGGCAACCCCTGTTTTGGTCAAGATTTACGCTTAAAACAGAAGGAGAATCTTTATGTTCATGTGTGTGAACATATTAGGATTTGTGAGCATTTGTGCTTGGAAATATACATGCACACACAGATGTAAGTGTGTATCTCTCTGTTGCTGGACCTGATGGCATTGTGTGTTTAAGTAAGCACACGTACAAGTGCCTGTGTTTTGTGTGCATATATGTGTTCAAAAAACATGTTCACATATGTTTTTACATACATCTATATTTATGCATGCTGTTACCTGCTTGTGTATATAAGCTGTGTGTATATATATGCACACGTGTATATGTTAATTTATATCTGTATATGTGTTTGTGTTAGTATGCGTGTGAATGTGTACATGTGTGTGTGCCTATGTATGAATGTGTATGCATTTATTTATTGAGGACCTAATTACTCCGTATTGACCACTGTGGAGGGGCCTGGCTGTGCATCTTTGTTCTGAAAAGGTCAGATGGGTGATTAAGGAGGAAAACACAGAGTAGACTAGAAGGACCCGTGAGGGTTTTGGGTCTCTGAGCTCTGGAGCACCAACATCTTTGAAGGTCTACCTGGGTAACTAGCTGCAAGTCAGCAGTGAGGGTCCGCAGTCAGCAGTGAGGGTCCGCAGTACGCAGTGAGGGTCCGCAGTCGGCAGTGAGGGTTCACAGTCAGCAGTGAGGGTCCACAGTCAGCAATGAGGGTCCACAGTCAGCAGTGAGGATCCACAGTCAGCAATGAGGGTCCGCAGTCAGCAGTGAGGGTCCGCAGTAGGCAGTGAGGGTCCGCAGTCGGCAGTGAGGGTTCACAGTCAGCAGTGAGGTTCCACAGTCAGCAATGAGGGTCCACAGTCAGCAGTGAGGATCCACAGTCAGCAATGAGGGTCCGCAGTCAACAGTGAGGGTCCACAGTCAGCAATGAGGGTCCGCAGTCAGCAGTGAGGGTCCACAGACAGCAGTGAGGATCCACAGTCAGCAGTGAGGGTCCGCAGTCAGCAGTGAGGGTCCAGCAGTGAGGGTCCGCAGTCAGCAGTGAGGGTCTGCAGTCAGCAGTGAGGGTCCACAGTCATCAGTGAGGATCCACAGTCGGCAGTGAGGGTCCACAGTCACAAAGGCAAATTCTCAGAGCAGTAGCTGGCAGGTGTTTTTCAGAGCAACTAGGGGACCTTACCCCAGGCTGTCAATGCTGGATGAGTGGTAAGAATGTGTGGTGACATTTTGTTTATGTTTACCAAAAATAGCTTGCCTGAAAATCAGAGTGCAGAGCTAAGCCACCAGAGGTCAGGTAGTGTTGGCTCATGTCTTTAATCCTAGGACTTGGGGGACAGAGGAAGAGGGATCTCTGAGAGTTCAAGGTCACCCTGGGCTACAGGAGATTGAAACTGTCTAAAATAGAAACAGCTCACAAAAGGTGATCCTAGAACTTGGGAGGTAGAGACAGGAGTGGCAAGGCTGGGCAGAGAGATATATGTCAGAAGAGGGTAGGAGCTCCTTGCAGTTTGAGGTTTTTAGTAAAGACAGTTGTAGTCTGAGTATTGTTCCTGCAACCAGAAGACGAAGTCTGAGGAGACAGTCTGAGGACATGATAACACCCCTTTGGTTTGAGCATTGGTAGAGGTAAAAGGACTCTAGTGGCTGGCCACTCTGCTCCTCTGGTCCTTCAGCATTAACCCCTATTTTTGACTCTGGGTATTTATTATTAAGACCAACTAGAATTCATGCTACAAGGATATGTACTGTCTTCCAGAGCAGAAAGTACAGGGCAGTATCCCCAGAGCCCCTGCTCCAGGACACGGCAGCCTCCCCTGGTCATCTCCTCATCTTCCTGAGCAAGGTTCTCAGCTTTGCTGAGATTCCAGACCTGCCGAGAGAGTCTGGAATGGAGCAGCCTTCTCCCTTGATGCGCCTCTCTGAGCCGCCCTCTGTGGAAGAGAGTGTGGGCTAGGGCAGGAGCCACATGGGCAAATGGATGTCTGAGCAGCTTGGCAGGACACGCGGATGCCCTGAAAACAAGGACAGCAAGACCACCCTCTGAGAGCAGGTCTGTCTTCCCCATTAAGCTGCGTCCATGTTCTGAGTGCTGGGTGCTGAGTCCCCCTGTTCTCAAACCTCATCTTCACAGTGCCATACACTGGTTCACAGAGGAGGAGAAGGAGCTCTTAGGGGCTGACCAAGTTCCCAGCAGGAGGGTCCATGCCTTCCAATCCTCTGATACCCCTCTCCATGTCCTATTTCTAGAGATGCTGGGGTAGTTTCAAAGAAAATGGCCTCCATAGGCTCACAGGGAATAGCACCATTAGCAGGTGTGGCCTTGTTGGACTAGGTGCGGCTTGGTTGGAGGAGATGTGCCGTTAGGGGGCAGGCTTCGAGGTCTCAGAAGCTTAAGCCTGGCCACTGAATCACTGCCACGTCCTGCTGCCTGATGTAGAACTCTCACCTCCCTCTCCAGCACCATATCTGCCGGCAGGCCACCATGCTTCCTGCCATAATGGTAATGGACTAAATCTCTGAAACTGTAAGTCACCCCCAATTAAATGCTTTCCTTTATTAGAATTGCCATAATCATGGTGTCTCTTCACAGCAATAAAAATCATGAGACAGAAGTTGGTACCAGGGCCTGCGGTGGTAGGGTGAGACCTGCTATGATAGGTCTGATCATGCTTTTACTTGGAGGATTATAGATATCGGGACATTGGATCAGAGAAGCAATTGAATGCTTTAAGGTGGGGCCATACTAATAGGAGCATGGAAGACAGTGGTGCTGAGGGTTATTTGAATTGTAGGGACCTGGCTCAAGAGATTTCAGAGAAGAATGTTAGTATGTGGCCTAGAGACTGTTCCTGTGATACTTTGATAAAGATTGTAGCTGCTTTTTACCCTTGTGCAAAAGTTCTGTCTGAGGCTAAATTGAAGTGTTTTGGATTCCTTGCATAGGCAAAGGAAATTTCAAAACAGCCCAGTATGGACTCTATTGTGTGATTATTAATTAGTGTTTACCTTCATGAAGATCTATAATGAAAAAGAACAAGCTGAGCAAGGAAAAAAATACAAAATGTACAGTTAAGGGAGAAAGGGGGCACCAGGAAGTGGAACAGAGCTAAACCCTGTGTTCAAGGGGACAAACAGATTAAATAAAAGCCTGATGCTAAATGGAATAAAGGGAACGGTGACCTCAGGGCAAGGAAGGTCCCACCAGGTAAACTTTTAATTTGTGAAAAAACATAAAGAGAAGCTCAGAGCTAGATGTAGTGGTGTGTGCCTTTAATTCCAGCACTCCAGAGGCAGTGGCAGGCAGATCTCTGAGTTCAAGGCCAGCCTGGTCTACAGAGTGAGCTCCAGGACAGTCAAATGTTGGCAGTGTGAAAACAGAGAGCTGGTGAAAGCATATTTGAACGAGGGGACCATGTTCCAGCCCCAGCAAGCAGCAGAGCTTGGCAGCTTTGGCCACATGATTTTAGAGTCAAGAATAGAGGAAAAGGGTTTATAGAATATCCCTCCATGACCAAGGAAAGCCGCTGAGAACAAGTGTTTGTCCCTGCAAGGAAGCTTAAAGTGGCCATCACATGAAGTTTTGAAGTTAAAGCCTGCACTGCCTTGGAGACCCCAAGATGTTGGAGATGCCAGATCTACCTGCCGAGGAGAGCTTCTAACAGAGATGATTAGAACCAGCCAAGGAGGGAGAAGTGTGCTGCAGTCAACAGGCTGAAAGGAGTCGGAGATCTGCAGAGTGTTTGGACATCAGGCATGGAGATGCAGAGTTTGGAGCCTGCCCTGCTGGATTTCAGTCTTGCTTTGGTCCAGTATGTCCTGACGATGCTCCATTTCCTCCCTTGTGGAGTGGTGATGCATATCCGCTGCCATCACATGTTGGAAGTATGTGATCTGCTTTTTGATTTTGATTTATAGGGAGTTACAGTTAAGAGACTGCTGCAAGTAGCAGAGACTTTGGACTTTTCTGGGCTTGAGACTGTTATAGACTATGGAAACTTTTAAATTGGAATGCATTTCTGCCTTATAACATGGCTACAAGCCTCTGGGGGCCAGGAAGGCGGAATGTGTTGTTTTAATGAAAATGGCCCTCATAGACTCCCTGGAAGGGGCACTATTAGGAGGTGTGGCTTTTTGGAAAAGATGTATCGCTACAGGGTGAGTTTGGAGGTCTCTGAAGCTCAAGCCTAGCCAGTGTCTCTGTCATTTCCTGCTGCTTCCTGATGCAGATGCAGAACTGTCAGCTCCTCCAGCATCATGTCTGCCTGCATGAGGCCATGCTTTCCGCCATGATGGCAATGGACGAAACCTCTGAACTGTAAGCCAGCCCCAGTTCGTTGTTTCCTTTATAAGAATTGCTGTGGTCATGGTGTCTCTTCACAGCAGTAAAACCCTAACTAAGACAGAAGTCAAAATGCTCATCCAGGAAGACTCATGGAGCTAAACTGTGACATCTGCCGCCACAGCAGCCAAGCCCCAGGAAGGGAAGGGCAGTCTGTAATTGGGTCTGTATATTACTTTGGGGCTGATGAAAATGACCAGACTTGGATAGTGGTAGCTGCACTCTCTTGCAGATAATCTGAGAATTGCCAAATTGCATATATTAAAGGGGTGAATATCATGGTATATGAATTAGATCTCAATCAAAAGCTAGAAAAATAGGATGTCAAATAGAAAACAAACTGTCTTACATAAAGAATAACAAAGGTTTTTTTTTTTTTAAAAAAGGCTTAGAAATCCCTAGTTTATATTCAGCATTTCCTGGCTTCATTTCATTCTGGCCAAGAGGCATTCCATTAGTGTGGGCTTTTCAGTGACTATAGGAAATGGCAAACGGTGTGGCATGGTTTTAAAGTGGAATGTTATTCTCCCCAAGGGCTCGAGGGAGGTTGTAAATTGTGGGAAGAGAACAGAATTGCTTTCTGATGTTGCTGGAGCCCTGCAATTACAGTGGGCACCGATCCTGCCCAGCTTGTGGGCAGAGGGCAGCTGTTGTGTTCGGGAATTCTTTGGCCTCTCATTTCTCCATGAGTTGTGGGTAAAGCATTGCTCTTAAACATGGGGCGAACGTAAGGTGCACAGAACAGGTGGGCCACTCGCAGAATCTGAGGTCTCCCGAGTTGATGTCATTCACCGCTCGGGTGACACCCGTGTCCCTCCATCTCCTTCTCTGAAACAAAATCTGACAGCTGGTGTTTGTGTACATTTCCTGGGAAAAGACATGAGCAAAGACTTTAAACATAGAACCAAAATCAAACGCGATACCCTGAGGGAAGGAATGTTTGAAAGCATAGAAGGAAGAAGAATCAATAAGCGGAAGAGGCACAGAATAAAGAACCAAACAGTTGCAATTTGGCAGCCACCGTGAGCTGTGCCAGCAGCAGTGTCTGGGCTGCAGATGGGACGTGGGGGGCACTCTGTGCTCATGGGGGATCAGGTCTTTGGGCTGCAGATGGGATGTGGGGGGAGCACTCTGTGCTCTCGGGGGATCAGGTCTTTGGGCTGCAGATGGGATGTGGGGGGAGCACTCTGTGCACTCGGGGGATCAGGTCTTTGGGCTGCAGATGGGATGTGGGGGGAGCACTCTGTGCTCTCGGGGGATCAGGTCTTGCTCTGTCATCTACAGTCTTGTTTCTCCAGCCTCCAGCGTCTGAGTCACCCTCAGGCTTTAGAGGATCTGGGCACATTGGGAAAGGAGTTTCCATGCTCTCTGACCCCGCAGACCAGGCACTTCTATTCTAAGAACCAAACCAATCAGAACACCTTGGTTCTAACCCGGGCCTGGGGTGCCAATGGCAGCAGATTCACCTGGACAGTAAGCTAGAACATTAGCCGGCGTTGACTTGTCGTTAATCACAAAGTAATAGCGATGTCAAAGAGTTCCCAGAAGCAGGAACATCGCTGCCAAGCACCCACAGAGAGTCTTGGAGCCCTAGGGCCCACCCCTCACCTCTAGCACTCAGGGATGCCCTAGGCTGCCTATGACAACGCAGTCAGTCAGAGTGTCACAGATGAGCAGGTCCAGCGCCAACTTGCCACGCCGGGAAGGGAGCTTAAGTGTGTCAGAAATAAGCAGTGCTCAATGAGGCTGTTGTGTAAAAGGCTGGGTGGCTCACTCACCAGTGTTTGCACGGCACGCGTAAGGACCAGAGTCTGGTCATCCGGAACCCAGGTAAAAAGAAGCTGGGCAGGAGCTGCACTCCTGTACTCCCGCCTGAGTTTCAGGCCGACAGGAGACAGTGTGTCAACAAATCAACGTGGGTGACACCTCAAGAATGGCAGCTGAGGCTGTTTTCTGGTGTGTATGTGCGTGCACACGCACACGCACACACACATTCTCTGTCTCTGTATCTCTCTCTTTTCTTTTTATACACACACATACACTCATATACACATGGGCACCTATACACACTAACATGTACACACACATACACATGCATATACATACACATAAATACATACTGCACATATGGGCACCTGTACACACAACCATGTACACACAAAAATGTATGCACAGACATGGCCACTTGCAAACACAAACTTGTACACACATACAAACATGCACACTTGGGCATCTGCACACATAAACGTGTACACACATATACATACAGGCATACACATAGGCACCTACACACATAAACATGTATACATACATGCAGTGCATACATTTATATACCTGTACACTCAAACATGTATAGACATATATATGCATGTGCATACATGGACAACTTCACACATAAACATGTACTTGCATACATGCATGCACACACATGGGCACCTGCACACACAAGCATGAGTACACATATACATGCACATATATACATGCAGGCATACACGTGGGCACCTGCACACACAAACACAGGAAATAAAAATCAAAATGACTTCTATGTAGGGTATGCCTGGGCACGAGAAGCCCTTGGGTCCTTGGATTATCTGCAGCCTTCTTCAGAATCTCACCACCAGCAGAAAGAACGGCAGTAGCCACAGATATGTAGTCAGTACCTCACAGGGGCTAACTGGGGACAGGGACGGATGTGGAGGCAGTGTGACAAGATGAGCACTTCCTCTAATGGAGAGGAGGCCACCACAACTGCAGTGTGAGAGGGCAGGGTGACCAGATGTGGCGAAGGCCTGAGTCAGGCTAAGTCGTGTTGAAATTGACTGTTTTCACTCCAACAGTATTTATTTCTAACCATTTTGAGCAGACAGAAGGAGAGTTGTAATGTGGGCCCATCAAACAGTCCTTGCCACTGGAATCTGTCCTGGCTCTGCCTCCTCTCGACTTGACTCTGCCCTGCCTCCCTTCTGGTGGACCTGCCCCACCCTGCCCTATGGACTTCTCTTTCTCCCTCTGGATGCTGCTGTCTAGGCCATCCTTTTGGATAGCACTACCTGCTAGGGCTCCAGGATCCAGGCCCCTCAGTCAGAGCATCTGTCCTCACCTTCATTACCTGTAGCCAAAAGATGCAGGATCCATATACAAAGGAAACTTTTGGACTGGGACCTCTGAGTAGGGAACAGCTCAGGGCAACTACATCCTCCCCACAGTCTGCTCCAAAGCCAAGGGCAAAGATGAAGAAGAGCCTCAGTTTTAGCATCATTTGATATTATAGAAGGCCGGAAAACTGGTACAGGTGCCGGGCATAAGCAGCAAGGGCTGCCATGCCTGATGTCCACGAGATAACACCAGAACCTTGGGTCCTGTGTGGTTTCAAAGCACACTCTACTTGCTTTTGTCCCATGTGGGGGCCACTTTGCTTCAAGCATGTACTGTTCCTAGGATAAAGCCCTCTGCCTACAATGGGCCGACAGACATAGTGCAGACCTTTGTTGAATTAGCTGGCCATGGTGGGCTAACCAAGTTGTCAGGCTCGCAGCTCCTCCACCCAGACTTGCTGGCCAAATGGAACTCTAAAGAGTGTGCTACCTGGCCCTTGTGTTTAGGGATAGCAAGCAGGAAGCATGGCTGATGTCTTGAGCCATGTGTGGGCATATCGACTAGACCCAGGGGGAAGAGGACATTTCCTTGACTTCCGGCAGTAACCCAGGTCCCTGGAGACTCCCTTTACCCTGATTCTCTTGTCCAGATGGGAGAACATACACATTCACTTCCTACACAGAGACCACAGGGGATTTAGAATAGACAAATTTATATTTGGATATCGTAGCCCCTGGTTTGGTGAATCACTGTCTGAATTCACAGTTCAGCAAGAACACTGAGCCCTACACAATTAGCATAAAAACCATCTCAGGTTTCTTCAAAGACAATTTGGATTTTGTTGGTTAACATCCTGGAGAGAGAAATCCCCAAATGTGGTAAGAGCTGCAGAACTCAGCTGGGGGTTCTGTGGCTAAAGAGTGAACGTTGATTCATGATTGGAAATCGGTGAGTGAATGCCCTTGGGGTAGCGTGCTGCAGGGCTAACAGGTTAGGACCAAGGGAGGAAGGAACTGTGCCTGTTGTGACTGGCACCCAGCTGCACAGTCTGGACCCACGGGTGGACCAGGCAGCTCAGGCTATGCTGAACATTTTCCACTCTGGCTTAGCAATGGCTAAATAGTTGTTCACACTGTAAGGCCCGTCCCAGAGACTCCTCCCAGCTGTGGACCCAAGCTTCTAGTTCATTGATGTCTCACGACTTCCTGTTGGCACTGCCGCTGGCGGTTTCTCTGTTTCGATTGTTTGCTTTTGTCTTCAGTGGAATAAACAGTCGAATGGGGGTACCTTGGCAAGTGGGAGGAAGGGCCGCTGTGAGGCCAGAGTAAAAGGCAAATTAAATAATGTCAGCAAGGTGGGCGGGACCAGAAAAGGAAGGGGGTCATTTTCATAAGAAAATGGTTTCTGCAATTTTGGGGAAGCCAGAAACTGATAGTAAGCGCACACAGGTGCAGACAGAATGCTGGGGTGCGTATAGCACGTTCCTCTGGCTTCGCTCCCTAGCTGCGGTGAGTTGTGCAGCTTTGGCTAGAAACCACGCACTTCTGCGGCGTGTTGACTCGGAGTCCTTTCAATGTATGACCGGCTAAGCCACATGGCAGCTCTAGTTTTCAGTTTCTGAGGAAGCCCCATTCTGATTTGTGGGTGCACCAGCTTCCACCCTCCCCACCACCAAGAGTGATAAAGGTCCTTCCTCCATCCTACCCAACACCCGCTGTCCTTTGTCCTCTTGGAGACAGCCGTTCTGACTGGGGTGAGCTGGTACCCAGTGTATTTTAATCTGTATCCACTCCTTCATGGGATTTCAGAGAATTCTCTTCCCTTAATCTGTGACCCAAGACCTGCAGATAGATCACGTGTCTTTCAGTCTAACCTGTCCTCGGGTGATTAAGGAATGACTCTGTCCCCTGTGCGTGCTTTGAGGTATTTGTGAACAAGAAAGAAGGCGGAGGTTGGAGGATCTTAGGTTCACTCAGCTTGGCCTGCTCGGAAAGATCCGGGCCTGAGAAAGAATACTGTCTTAAAAAAACAATAAAAGTAAAGACAGACAACACCCGAGGAATGGCACACACCCAAGGCAGTCCTCTGATCTGCACAGGCACTTGTGTGCACATGAACATGCACACGTGTGCACATATGGATACACACATGGTCTCGAAGGATAGCATGTGACTTTAATTCCAGTTCTGGCCCAGGGGCAGCTGTGGAAGGGTCTTCCTAGCTAGGATGGCTACTCTTGCTAGACCTCCGCACCTCCATGCTCATTTGGATCAGTTCTCTTCTGCAAAGGGCTGGTCCAAGAGTGGACTCAGGTCTGCTGTTCAAATCCCTGCACAGGGAGCTATGGTTTCAGTCTGCCAGAGTCAGCGGAGAGGATTCCTTGGTGCCTGTAACGGGGGAGGAATTGGATTTCCCAGTTCATCATAAAAATGTGTATATAGACCTGTAATCAAGTTTCAGAATATAGGATGGGCATTAGGAGAGTTGTCCTTACACTTTAACCCCGAGAGTACTTTGGCCTGTACTCTGATCTCTCTTCCTAAATGTGGGTGTCTGTCGATTCTGGGTTTTAAGCATCGCTGTCAGTTTGGAAAGGAGTTGTGGCTTGAGGTGAAGAATTTTCATGGATTGAAGAGCTCTCTAGGGAGGACTCCTTGAGTCTTCCCAACAATCTGGGGTGGGGAAGGGTGTGTCTCAGGCTCCTTTCCTGCTCCTTGTAAGTGAAGGGCTAGTGACCAACCTAGGCTGTGCATCAAGTGTTTGAGATGCGTCTGCCATGGTGCCAGTCTTTGCCCTGCCTCTGTAGGTGGGCCTGGGGATGTTGTCTCTTGGGGAAATGGTGGGAACAGCTAGTGTTGCTGCCTGTCTCTGTGTTTGTGGGGATGAGGGGTCCTGAGTCAGAATCTGGCTGGGTCTGTGCTCTCTGGTGCACAGTGATGAGAAATGAGGGTGAAGGTCGGGCCGTTTGGTCAGAACATCTCCCAGGAGCCCAGAGCTCTTCCTCCACCTGCCTCAATGGCTTGTCACTAAGCAGTGGAGAAGCAGGAGGCTACATCAGCGGTCACTTCCTTGTCCCCTACATAGCCCCCAGTCAGGCCCCTTACCCTCTCTGCCCTCTCTCTGCCGCTCCCCTGACCCCAGTCTCTCTTCACCCAATTTTCCTGCCTTTCTTTTTCCTGCCCCTTCTTATGCATCCCCTGTGACCCTTTGCCTCTTGCCCTGCCCACTGTACCCCTCCTTGCATTTTGCCGGCATTCTCCCTCCTCACCTTCCTAGTGCCCTCTTTCACGTGATACCTGCTCCCTTCTCCATCTCTACCTCTGCCCTCTTCATGCCTCTTCCCCCATAACATTGGTTCCATGTGACAAGTTGGGCAAAAGCATAGAGTCCTCATCGTGCGTGTGGCCGGTGGAGACCTGCTCAGCCACGGCATCGTCAACTCTGCTCACGGTTTTCCAGTGATACAGGGCTGTGTGGTCAGTGGTCAGTATCCACCCGAGGGCATCTATGTTAGGAAGGTGAGATGGGCTCTCACTGTGCAGGTAGGTACGCAGGGCCTAGGGATTTAGGTTGATAAAGAGCGGTAGGGTTTAAGGGTATTTTCTCAAGACTACCTGTGTTAGTGTACAGAAACACAACCTGTGAAGAAAGCTAGGAGAGGATGGGTTTTCAGCCTCACCTTGGTGAGAGCTGACATTGTCCTGCAGTCCTGGTTGGCAAGAGATGGGACGCTGCCTATGACGCGCCTCTTAGGACCTGGCAAACACTGACTTCTTTTCTTATAATCAATTATGATTGTAAGATTTGGGGACTTGATATAAATCAGCTTTTCTTATAATCATGTATTTTTCAAGGGAAAGAACTTGTAGGAGCGCTGTTAAGGGGCCAGGGAGGCGGGAAAGTGCGAGGATCCATGTTTAAATTCCAGTAGGGCTCGGTGGCCAGGCAGTCTAGCCAAATTGGTGAGCTTTAAGTTGATTGAGAGACCCTGTCTCAAAACACAAAGTGGAGAACGATTGAGGAAGACATCCTGATGTCAACTTCTGGCCTCTTCAAATGTCCACACTGGGGAGTGTTTTGTGGGTAGGGTTTGCTTGAATAAGCCCACGCGCGCGTGCACGCACGCACACACACACACACTCACACAGAAAGACACACAAAGAAACATAGAGACAGAAACACAGAGATAGAGAGACAGAGACAGAGAGAGATCATACTGGAAAGAGATAAGAGAACCAAAAGATAGTGGCTACACAGCTTGTGCCTGCTACCCCTTCTGAAGATAAACAAACCCTCGCAGGAGTGTCAGGATCAGGGGCCTTTGGTTGCCCTGTTCCCAGCACACCATCTAGGAGGCAACCCTCTTTCCTTTAGATCTAAGAGGTCGTAAGTCAACACTCAGGGCAGTATGATTTTCTTCTCTGTTCTTCATGGCCATTCAGATGGGCCTAGGAGTCCAGCTGGAAGCTCCTGAAGACTGAGTGTAAGGGGCATGCCCTGAAATACCCAGCACTAGCTTGTCCTGCTTCAAATGTCAAAGAACCACAGTGCAGCTGGCCTGGTTCAGCTGATCTAAACTGGGGCGTGGGGACCACACAGCTTGAGCCCCACTTGCCTGAGTGATGGCTGATGGCTAGCCTCCAGTCCCCTGTTCCTTCCTGTGCTATTAGAAGCCACTTTCCCGTAGGCCGCAAAGGGGCCTCACTTGGCATCGCAGACCAGGTTTCCTCACCAGAACTGCCTGCTGTGGCGGTCAGTGTTTCAGGGTAAGCAAGGTCGCTCCCGGCGGCAGGGGGGAACTCAAATCAAAGAGGACAAACCGCACCTCTCATTGTGCAGCAGTGTTCAAGAAGAGGTGGTGACAATGATGTCACTTAAAATCACTTTATGGTTTTGTCTGTATGGGTTGATTTCCTGAATATATGTCAGTGCACCACTTAGAGGCCAGAAGAGGGCATTGGCTCCCCTGGCACTGGAGTTACAGATGGTTGTGAGCCACCGTGTGAGTGCAGGGATCTAACCTGGGTCTCCAGGAAGAACAGCTGGTGCCCTCAACTGCTGAGCCATCTCTCTAGTCCTTGAAGTTGCATTTTAAAAATCTGTAATTGACACTGGGCTCTCCTGAAAAATACAAGCTGCTGCCAAACTTCCAAGAGATAGCAGGTGGATATCAACTACCTTTGTGTGCTGATGTGTTTGTGAAAGTGTCTGGGTCAGGTTCCAACCTACAAGCCCATATTGTTAGGACAAGGTTGAAGGAAGTGTCTTGGGCATTGGGACACCCTTGGATGGTAGAAATGGGGGAGACCATAGTGAACTAAACATGAACACATGTGAAGAAATTGTGTTATTAATCTTTGCATTTATGATTTACATAAGTTACATTTGTAGTTGTTGCCCTAAATAAAAACCTATAGAACCTATACTAACTACCCATTCAAGAGCTCTTTGAACTTTTCCTACTCCCTGGAGTTTAGTGATGGAATCTTTTGTTGCAAATAATTGGTTTTGTTTTCTCTTTCCCAAATTTAAGTTGTGTAATTCTCCGCAAGGGAGACTTTCTGAAAACTGAATAGTTATCACAAATCACATTTTAATGAAAAAAATCTATTTTAAGTGAAGAAATCTGCGGTTTATTTTAAAAACACCTACTGGGCACCGGGCGCTTTCCACAGACACCCCATGCAGTTCCCTGTTCCTCTCTGCATGAAGTGATGCCCAGAGATGAAGTGACTTCCTAAAGATTACAAGCATCAACATGGTGTCAACACGGGCTCAACGCAAGCACTCAGACATCCAAACCCCTCAGGAACTTAAGTTAAAACCTATGGCCAGTTCTTATGTGGCAGTAAGAAGAATTGCCGTGGACGAGGAAGGATGTGAGGTTTGCACAGGCCTCACGGGCCTCTGAATGGTACGTAGTTAAATTAGAAGCTGTGAGTTCAACCGGAGATCTTACCAGCTTCAGAAATATGACTCAGGGCTGTCACATTTCAAGTTGGTCTTGCTGAGTCCGTCTGCTGCTTAAGGTTCTGTGACCCCCACCTCGACAGAACAAGGTCACCACTTCTGAAGGTAAGGTAGTGAGGAAGCTCGGTTGCTCTGCTGCCTCCGGTTGACTGATGAACTCTTTAAACTGTCAGCATGTAATTGATGTGTTAACCTGCGGGCACCATTGAAACCTTGTCTCCCACACTTAAAGAATGCCACATTCTCCTTTCTTCTCTGGCATCACAATTAGCAGTAATTAAAATATCAAGTGTTTCCCTTGGAGTGGTGACACCTTCTTCCTCCTCCTCTTCCTCCTCTTCTTTTCTATGTTGTCAAGACAATGACTTTCAATTTGTCCTGAAGAGGGTAGAGGGAAGGAAAGATCAAACTGAAGAGGTGTACAAGGGAAATCTGTTGTTGTTTGAGGCTAATTCAATGCGATTTCAGCATCATTAGTCCAAGAATCCGGGTCAGGCTCTCTCATGGGACTCTAAAGCTTGTGAGTCATAACTGGTTGCTACTAGTTGGTGTCCTTTTCTTTATTGCTGTGGACAGAGGGAACAAGCAGAGCCCCTGCTCTTCCCTCTGCACAGCTGCACTGAGCCTGCTTCCCAGCCCACTGAGCCCGATTCCCAGCCCGGTTCCAAGTCCCTGCTGTTGCTATCCTGTCTACCTGTGATGCACGCCTCTGAGGAAGGGGGAAAGGTGAAGAGGCTTTGAGTTTGTGTTTTAATCTGCTGGGCGTCTACTGACGCCTTCCGCAGGTGCCGACTACACTCCCTACCTACTGGGTTTCCTGCTAGGCTGCTCTCCCTGCATTGATGGCATCTGCACCCTGCTAAATGCAGTGCTTAGCAGGGGAGACGCTGGACCCCAGCTGCCTTTTTTTTTTTTTTTCTGAAACGAAACATGAATAAGCATTGCCGGAGCTTTCTGTTTTGAGTCGATGGACCACAGCCTCAACCCTGCAGTGGAAAGAAAGCGGGTGGTGAGGGGACACAGACCTTCCATCCTTCACAGTGCTCCGAGGAGGGAAAGAAAGACCCAGAACCACATATTCACGAGCAAGACACTGAATTCTCTCTAAAATAATTTCCAAGGCTCCCCTGTACTGATTCAACATGTTTTTAAACATCTGCCCCGAACCTTGCCCATAATGACCCAGCCTCTCCCTGTGGGACCGAGGGTGGGGGAGGGATGCAGGCTCTGAACAGAATGAGAACTAATCGGAAGAATGTCACTCGTGATCTCCCTGGAGATGGTGGGTCCCCAATTAACCCAGTTCAGCAGAATCAGAGGGAGGCGGAGCTCTTCTGATCCTCTAATGCAGCCTTGCCCAGTATGGCTGAATAGTCTCATCTGTGTGTTTAAAATCATTTGGGAGGACAGCTGGCTTTATTGCAAAAAGCCATAATTTAATAAACTTCCTGGAAGTTGGGCGAAAGCTGAAGGAATCGGGGCCTGCCTGAGGTTTGTTTCCAGGGTGACTGTTTCTAATATGCATAGTTTTGAAGTATGGCTTCCCCTTCTGACACTAAAGCAAGCCCCCGCCCCAAATAGAGCTGGTTGTCAGACTGTTCTGCACAAAGACCTCTCTATCAATATTTTCTTGAGCTGCCGGCTTCAAGGAAGAGTCATGCAGCCTTAGCTGCTTCCCGACTGGTGAGAACTGGGGTAGACGCACGATGCTACTACACGTGATCGATATTTGGCTTAAGGTGCCTAGCACTTAATAAATAGCTTCCGTTATCTTTAAATGGTCTCTGAGGCTAAAATATTGATAGCACAATTAGTTTGATTGGAGCTGAATGGAATATTATAATGTATTGATTCTAAATTATGAATAGCCTGGTTGCTCTCCACAAACTGATAGTAAGCTGAAGACAATACCTCTACAACTCATTGAACGTGAAGCAGTTGAGCTGGTGTCTACCGAAAGCTTTCTCTCTGACTGGCTGGCGTTCATGGTCTGTCTGCTACCAGAGGAGAAGAAAAACCAACGCAGCTACCCGGCCAGCTTCAGTCTACAGGATGACCTCCCCATGAGATTTGCAGGCAGAATAGCAGATTAGTTCATATGTAGTTTATATAGTAGAATAGTTTATATGTATGTTTTGTGTTTCCTTCAGCTCTTTTTATTCTGTTAGGTTTGTTTCATCCTATTTCAGTTTGTTTGTTTTTATTTTATCTTATTTTATTATCATTTTTAGATGTCTGTATTATAATAACAGAGAAAGGAAAGGTGCAGATCTGAGTGGGTGGAGAGTT
The DNA here is from genome assembly GCF_903992535.2 of Arvicola amphibius. Classification (NCBI taxonomy): domain Eukaryota; kingdom Metazoa; phylum Chordata; class Mammalia; order Rodentia; family Cricetidae; genus Arvicola; species Arvicola amphibius. The sequence goes on from NC_052054.1 coordinate 4,340,320, forward strand.
GGGGAAGATCTGGGAGGAGTCGTAAAAAAAATCTGTTTCCAGAACCAGGCAGTGGTGGCGCACACCTTTAATCCCAGCACTTGGGAGGCAGAGGCAGGTGGATATCTGTGAATTTGAGGCCAGCCTGGTCTACAGAGCAAGTTGCAGGACAGCCAGGACTACACAGAGAAACCCTGTCTTGAAAAACTAGGAAAAAATATCTATTTCCAAAAAATTTTTAAAAAAGGATTTTTTTTGGCTGTAAAAGACGTCAGCCAAAATAAAGTCTTCTGAGAAATAAATAATAGCCTCTGTTAAATATATTTCCTCCTCTTGCCAGTTGTTAGCATCTTCCAATATTGTCAGGCTCTTAAATGCCGCTGCAAAAATCGTGTTGATAGGCATACACGCAGGCAGGACACCCATATTCATAAAATAAAAATAAACTAAGTCCCTTCCCAAGTTTTATGACACTAATTTGTGTGTGAGGAAGTTAAGGCATAAAAATAAAAGACAGGAAGCAGGCTCTCTGTGTCCCTTGGCAGAATGTTAGCCACAGGCTAGGAAATGTGCCCAGAGAGCCGCAGCACTCCAGCTCCCTGGAATAGGGGACCCTCTGCCCTCAGTCCTCCATCCTCCTGACCCTCTGACACCCAAAGCATGACAGGTGCTGTCGTGGCCACAACACCGAAAGGCACCAGTTGCGTGAGCAGAGTCAGTCTTACCAGGGAGCATGCAGAGGTGTAGCTTGCCCGGCCTTGAGGGAGGGCAGGGCAAGCAGGGTGCTCAGTCCAACACCCATCAGTGAACGGGGATCGTCTTGTCTCAAGAGTCTATCTGAATACCCGTCAGCTAGACACGAATCCATGAAGGCTAAAGAGAGCAGGGTTGGATCCCATCACTTAGGAAGATGTATCCCATGCTTCTACTGTAGGGAAATTCACTTGCCATCTCCAGCAACCCTAAAGTTTGGATGTCCCCTTCTTGTTTGTCTTCTCCCTCCCAAAATAGACCCCTCCTCCTTTCATGTTACATGACCCATATCTTCCCACCCACACCTACCTCTTTTATTCCCCAGGTTTTTCACATATAATCAGACACATGCTCTCTCTCTCTCTCTCTCTCTCTCTCTCTCTCTCTCACACACACACACACACACACACACACACACATGCACACACACATCTAGATTCTGCACGTGAAAAAAACCACACAGTATCTAAGTCTGGCTCATTTATCTTAACATAATAATAATAACATCTAGTTCCATGCATTTCCCTGCAAAAATTATCTCTTAATTTTTTGTGGCTGAATAATATTCCATTGTGTATATATCATATTTTCTTTATTTACCCATCTGTTGGCAGACACGTAGGCTTGTTCTGTTTCTTAGCTGTGGTATTTCAGTTCTTATCTGAAACCAAACCCTAACTGATAGATTCCTTTTTAAAAATTTTTTAAATGTAAACGTTCATTTCTAATTGTGCCCTTGGCCAGCATTTCCATGGGGTTGGCAGATGTTTGAATTTAGAGAGCTTAGTTTTGATTTTTCTTCCCAGTTCCCCAGTGAGAAGCATCTCATTTCACCCTGGTAACCGGTCAGCATGGATGGGACTCACACCAACGCACTCCCCAAGTGCAGATTGTTTTGCTCACTCCGTTTTGTCTTTCCCTTTGTCTGTTGTTTGGAGAGAAAGGGTGGTCCTGGGTGAAGAGGAAATGGGACCAGGAGAGTAGATGTGGCCAGCAGGTGAAAATGAGAAAGAGGGAGCCTGGAGGTGCAGGTGGGGGACCCAGCCCTACAGGAACTGGGACGGCCTCCTAACGATGCAGTAGGACCAGTGTGCCTGGCAAAAAGTGTGTTTGTGTCAATGCTGTGTACATCAGCACCAGTTGAGAGGCTTTCTTAAGCTGCTGGGAGGTACCTTGGGTCGGATGGGCCTGCCCTACGATTCATCCTGGAGTACTCAGCGAGGACTAGCAGCTGGTGTGCTGACTCACACTTTCGTTCCATCACAACTTAGTGAGAATGACAGCAAACACCCACACTCTCAGGGATGCCACCTTGCCTGTCTGGTAACCAACCATCTGACCCAGCCTTGGGATCTGGTGTTCTCTGTAAGCTTGTCATGTCGATGTTTGGGTTTAGGTTGGGATGACCCTGATTGGATGCCCCACTTGCCTCTTCTAAGAATCATTGTTCCCAGCTTGATGCTCTCCCCATTGCACGACTGTGGGGCTAACAGGGAACCTCTGTCCTTCTGCCATGGTGCTCCATTCGGGGGGTAGGCGCTTCACTTTCCTGGATTAATAGATGTCTTCCTAGCCCCTGGAGGGCCACAGTTCACTGTGGAGAGGATGCTGCCCTGGAGCAGAAAAGCAAAGGAGGAGATGGGGACAGGATGCTCATTGACTCTGGGTTACTGGTCCCCCTTCTGCCCAAGTTTCCTTCTAGAATTGGTTCTTCTGTGGGAACAGCAGCTTGGGGTGGCCGTGAGCCTGATGTGGGAATCAGAAGAATGGTATCGCATGTAGGTGCTTCCTCAAGGTCTCAAGTCATGACTGGGGTCAGACACTCAGCTGGACCATGTCTCCTCTCTCTGGACTATAGCAGGCCAGGGGACGGAGAGGGACTGGCTGAATATACGAGTCTAGGAAAGCAAAGACCTTTGGACATTTTCTGGGACAGATTACCCAACACGTTCTTACCCATTTGTCATGGCTGAATTTGTGATCAACCCTCTAGAAGTCTTCTCCTATACTACGGTATCAAACTGTTCCACTTGAGATGGGGATTTCAAACATCATGCTCATCCCCCTATGAACTGTGGAGAAACTGCAAGAAAGCCTAGTGGCGATTTTGGTTTTGCTGCTGGGAACTGCTCCACTCACTCTGCAAAGAGACACTTACTGACAGACAGGCTGTTGTAATGAAAGCTGGGCGCAGGGCTCTGGCCTGGCAATGGAGTCTTTGCTTCCTGTTGTATCCATTTCTGCATGTAGCTGATTCCTTTGTTAGAACAGACAAAGAGAAACAAAATCCAAATTCTCAATATCCTTTTCAAATTGGAGACTATGTATAGTGTGATTCATTCAGTTTTCTGGTGCCAGGAGCCTTTGCCAATAAGCGCAATGAGCCTCAATATTTGATTTGTCCACGGCTGTGCAATGCCAGGCTTATGGGGACACAGACTGGGAAGAGCTGATGCCGCAGCCAGGCGGCACAATGACGTCTTCCTGGTCCAGGAAATTGCAGCAATTGGCCCACCTTCCTTATTGGTCTTTCAAACATTGTCTTATTGTCTGTCAAACACTGGGCTGTGGCTTGTCTGGCTGTAATCATTGTCCTAATAGTTCTGGCTAGAGTTAACACCAAATCCAGGAATCTGTCTCTGCAGGGAGAGGTTCTAGAAGCTGGTTTTTTACTTCACTGTATTTTTATGTGCAAAAGTTAGGAATTTTATTCTACAACTAGGATCCTTAGAAAGGAGAAGTGTGGTAAAAACCACTAAGAAATAATTTATTAAAGACAAACAAGTCCTCACATTCTCCATAGGACCAAGAATTTAGCTCTGAGACAAAGCTTTTCAAACACTTGTGAATCATGTTGGTTTTTTTTTTATTTTTTATTGGATTTGTAAGAGAGGTGTAGAGTGGGGGTGGAGCCTAGGTTTGGGTGGAGCAGAGGGCTGGATGGGGTCTAGGTCGAGGTGCAGCAGCGGACTGGGTGGGCGAAGGGCTGGGCGCAGCAGAGATTGAGGTAGAGCAGAGGACTGGATGTGGCTTAGGATTGGTTAGAGCAGAAGGGGAAGTGGTACTACCCACGGTTGGGTGGAGCATTTTGTCATGTCTTACATTTGTACAATATGTGCATTGCTTCGTGAGCTTGGGAGGTTGTTGCTGCCTACCTGGCTTTCCTCTTCCTTGGGTACCTTTCATGTCTGTCCCATGTGTCCTCGTGTCTACAGTCCTCTGTCCCGTGTGTCTTCAAGCTCAAAAGTCATTGTAATTTGGAAGGCGGTTGGTACACCATATATGTCTTAGCACCCTCAGCACTTTCCTCCGTTCCAGCTACTTGCCTGTATCCCCACACCCAAGGCTACAGCCGTTGGCGATGCTCACCTCACCTTGAAGAACTCCACCATAGGAACAGTTACCATCTTTCACTAACCCAATGTTTCTAAACTGCTTGTCCTGAGAACTGTTTCATCACCAATACCAATGAAATAAAGTTAAAAAATACAGATTAAATTCAGGCATGGTGGCATACTCCCAGCTATCTCCTGAGGCAGGAGAATTGAGAGCCTGAGGTCTGCTTGGGCTAACTAGCCAGACCTTAGCAAAAAAAAAGTGCAGATTCAAGCAACTTGAATGAACCTCTCACGACCCTTGCCAGGGAGTCCTGCGGCTCTAGGACTTTACAGTTTGCCATCTTTAGGACTTGTGAATCAACATTGCTGTTATCCTTTTAGTACATCAACGTTACATTTAAGGGAGACTTCTGTATTTTATTTGTTATCTTGTAGTAGATTTCTTGGGTTCCCATGTTTGCTTCACATCCGTCTGTATTGAGAGGAGACACCACCGCCAGCTGCACAGCGTGCTCTGAACGCCTAGCCAGGACTCAGCGTTAGAGGAGGCTCACATGGAAGTCCTAACAGCTCCCTTCTCCTGATTTGGAAGACTCCTTAGGTTACACACAGATGAGAGCAGCAGATATCCATGTTTCTGTGCCATGGACCGCCTCTCGTGGAGACCACCGACCGCGGGAGAACAGGGGTGAAGGCTAGGAGAAATCAGGAATCGGCGAGGAAATGACAGACAGACACACTCAATAAGGTTGAATATGCTGCTGCAAATTTACTGAAGTTCAAGCATCAGTTTTATAGGATCACAGAAGGAAGTTGGCAAACAAATTACATGAGAAGAATGATTATAGGCAATAATCAAAAGCTTTACATGAGAAAAATTGATTACAGACAATTGATTGTTTCCAGTATGTCTTGTGGTTAGGGCCAGGTGAGCAGAGCTCTTCTTTGAAATCCGTCTCACACCACTAACCAACTGCTTTCTCATAGCCCTAAATCATATCTGTTCTCATGGTAACCCAAAACACCATTCTTTAGGGTTTTACTCCCAAGGCTTGCTCCGATGGTGAATAATTGGTTTCTTAATGTCAAGAATCCTGCCTTTCTCTCTTATCTAAAATGCACCTGGGGGTTTCTCATTCTGGCTAGCCTCTCCCATCATGAGCTCCTTTTGTTCTAGGGTATCCATAAGTTTTCCCAGAGAGCGAGCCAGAGTCCAATATGTCTCGGTAGTTTGATTATTATTATTGGTAATGTCCTGGAACTTCTTGATCTGCTGGCAAGATAAAAGAACTATACAGAAACAAAGAAGGAACAGAAAGCTCAATACAGCGCCAGGGCTAGCCAGGGCGAGTTTGCTGATCCGGAATCATGACTGTGGCTGATTGCCAGGGAACTGCCTGGGGCTCAGCTCCTGGGAGCACAGACCCCAACCCTTCAGCGTTGCTCCACCTTAGCGGCATTTTTCTGCTACACAGGCGTGACAGCCGTGGGCGTAGCATTTCTGTAGACACTCAGGGTCCAGAGGAAGCCCTGCAATGGTCTGAATGGATCTTGGAAACCCCCACGGGCCCATGTAAGGAAGACTGGTGCCCAAGGGTGCAGCTATTTGAAAAATGTTGTGAGGAACTCTAAGAGGCTGGTTAGCAGGTCCTTAGGCATTTAAGGTCAGGCTCTTGATGGAGACCTTGGGACTCCCCGCCCCTTTCTCCTTCTCTGTTTGCTTCCTAGTTCTGTGGGTTTGCAGTTCACTCTGCTTCCCTGTTGCCATCTAGTACACCCAGCAGGAGCCTGAAGCAATAGCTTTGTCTCATTTTGAACTAAAGGCTCCAAAACAAACCATCTCAGTCATGAGTTCATTAGGCACAGGTAGACTAATGAGATAACCGTCCTGGGCTCTCCATACCTTACCTTCCTCCTCTGCAGTTCACAGAACTAATACAGCCTTCAGCCTTCCTTCAAAATACACATACAGTGAACAATTGTGCGATGTTAAAAAAAAAACACAAAAGCAAACGAACGACAAACAAACAGGGCTTGGTTACTTTCCTGTCACTCCGATTAGAACGTGGGACGAAAGCGATCGGCAGGAGAGATGGTTCATTTTGGCTCACAGCTCAGGGTGCAGCGATCATGGTGGAGCCACTGCGGCAGGAACTTGAGGCTGGTTCCATGGCATCAGCAGTTTAGACACAGAGAACAACTCTCCTGGTCGCATTTCTGTGCTGTGATCAAATGCCCTGGCGCAGAGCAACGGCAGGGAGAGAAAGAGCTTATTCTGCTTGCTGTTCCCCTGCAGTCCATCACTGTGGGGAAGTGAGGCAGAAACTTGAAGCGTCTGGTCATGTCCCAAATTGGGAGCAGAGAGAGTGACGCGTGCTCACTTACTGCTCAGCTTGCTTTCTCTACTCTTACATGATTCAGAACCCCAACCCCAGAAATGCTGCCCCCACATTTAGTCTGGGTCTCACCCATCAACTAGCATAATTAAGATAATCTCCCACAGACACGCCCACAGACATGCCTACCCCAACCTGGTCTGGACAATCCCTTACTGAGAGTCTCTTCCCAAGCCATTGTACCTCTTGTCTAGTTGACAATTAAAAATAACCATCACAGTGATGACTGCTTGAATTCAGCTCACTTTCTCCTATTTCTGTAGTCCCGGGTCCTAGCTCAGGGAATGGTGCCACCCACAGTGGGTGGACCTCCCAGCCTCATCACCCTACAGAAACAGTCCCATGAACGTGTTCCCAGAAACCCGTCTCCTAAGTCATCCTAGGCCTTATCAGGCTAACAGTTTAGTTAACCATCTCATATCACACCATGTTGCAGAACCAAGGACACCTCCTCTGCAGGGTCATCTACCCAGAGACAGAAGTGTGAATCTCCTTTGGGCATGTCTTCCTTCAGGCTGAACAGAGAGACCAGAAGGTGAGCACAGAGTGCCCCCCAACGTTGCCTTCTTCCTGCTCAGTGAAACAATCACTTTGTGACTACTCTTGACAAGGTGTATTCATCTACATTCTCAGCAGACTTGGCCATCAGCAGACTTAGAAATGGGGTAGCTTACAGAGCCAATGACTTCTGCTCCATCACCCTGACCTAAGGTCCTGTTTCTTCTCCCTCCAGGCACGCTAGGGGTTACAGGAGAAAGGCTGCTCACTGCTTCAACCTCTGTTTCTTGCTCCTGATAAAGAGACCAGAGGGCTTTCTTTGTACGGAGCTACATGGAACGCAGACATGAAAGCAAGGCCAGCAAGTTCTTCTTTAATACAAGTGATATTGTAGAAAATACACAAGTTTTCTTTTTAAATTTAGGTTTCTGATACCTTTTGCCACAGGCTCATGAATGATGAAACAACCACAGACTTCTGAAAATCCAATATCTCTTTTAAAATAGCTCCTCCGTTAATGGACTGACTTCAGTCTTGTGGTCCATAGTCAACACATGTCAGCAAATAAATGTCAGTCCCTGTATTTGCCTAGAGTTGTAGGATATTTAGTTAGTGATGGGGCTTCTTATTTTATTTTGCTTTGTCCTTAGAACCTTCAATATTCCTTGTTTATCCACTTCATAGACGTTATTAAAGCTACTTGCCTTTAAACAATGGAATCAGCAATTAGAAATAATATATTTTTTCACAGTCAATATACTATCCTCTGAAAAATATTCATTTGACACTGCCTACCTCATACAAAGAGCAATGTATGACTTATTTACACGTGACCAATTTTTCCTAAAGAACTTGACATTGTCTAAAATAATGATATTGGATCATTAAGTCTAAAGCATATTTGCCTTATAAGGCAAAGTGAAAAATAAATGGGTAAATAGAAGTGGCCCAGGGAAGTACCTATCAAGGGTTTTGATAAGGGGTTGCCCGTGATGCTTGGTCTTCCCAGTAGGGAGATGGAAGACCATAGAAGGTTGGTTAGCCCCATGATTGAGTAACCAGGATGTAGTACTCCTTCTGAACACCAGGAAACAGCAGGGCCAGAGGGACCCCTAGAAATAACTCAGAAGGTGGCAGAAGCAGTAGGGTCTCTCATGTAATGGGTTGGCCAAGTGGGGCCTGGGGAGCAAGGCAAGGCTGTGGGGAAGAGAGCACTCGCTGACACTCACCCAGGCCAGCATGGCTTGGCTGAAGTTTCTAAAGAAGACTGGGAGAGGAATTCAGATGGGGTATAGTGGTTTGTGAGGACGAGACCTGGTTAGTCATCCTCATCAACTTCGACCATGAAACCCAATATGGACAAGTTCAGCAGAACCGCCATATACGGGCTGCCGGTGCCTGCTTCAGCATTGCTGGGGCATAAATTACAAATTTCGTAGTGGTTTGTCAAATGTCAGGATCTTCCGTGCTAAGCAGTTTGGATTTCGGCTTCTAGATTAGTGTAGGGATGCCAAGAGGGTTAAGATGGTTTGCTGGAGGCAAAAAGCCAGATACCTGTTAGTAGCTGCGGGAGTCAGGGAAGGACCCTGCACAGAGCGAGGGTTCAAGATCCTCAGAGCAGAGGAACCAGGAGGCTGGGAGCATGAAGGAGGGCGGAAATCTCACAAAGGGAGATGACCTAACAATTGGTATAGAAAAGGGCTTTCCTGCTGGAGATGATGGGGTTCTGGTCAACCTTTCGGTTGGTTGCCAGAGATGGCATAAGTGATTGGGACCATTTCTGATACTGAGCACATTTTAGAAATTGTTGACGTGGAAATTGTAGTTGGCCAGTGAGAGCTGAGTGTGCTGGAAAGTGTGACCCTTGGGACACATGAGATACACGAAGAGGAAAACACACTGAGAGGAAGGGCAACCAAACCTTCTGCAGATCCACAAGAGGAGATACTCATGACCTGTTCAACTAGTAAACCCAGCTCAGACTGCCTGCCTGACCCAGTCAGAAGAGACTTCGTGTGTTTTGTTTAAACAAAGACAAAAGCAGAACTACCATCAGGACCCTGCTTGGGAGAGCCAGACAGGGATCTCAGACCAAAACCAAGTTCTCCTCATCTATCAGAGTTTCTTGTTTTTAAAACAGATTGTTTAAGGGACCATCCAGTTCACCTCTCCTGAACCACCTGTCTTGCCAAGTCTTGAGACAGAGAGTGCTCGTATGGAAAACTCCATCCCTGTGTGCTGGTGACAGGCACTCCCTGGTCCTAGCGAGGAACCTCCTGCGAACCCAGAAAGAAGGCTGTCTGCCAAGCAGCCTCTGTGTTCTGCCAACATGCTGCCTGACACTGCTTGCGTTCATTATCTGAGGGAAAACTCAAGCTTGGTTTTGTTGTGTTTTGGGGTAATAGTTTAGATTTTCAGCTCAGCTGGAGAATTATTTTATATGCCGCTGTCTATAGAGGGGCCCTGGTATTCCTGTTCCAGGGTTGGTACCAGTATACACCGAAGTGTGGGTTTCACCAGCAGGTAGAGCTCTGCACGAGCCTGACGATTTGGCCTTCTTTCCCTACAAATGTTAAAAGTTTGTGGTCTTGCGCCATAGTGATCTATTTGTGGGATTTGTTCATGAAACTTCACCAGGCTTTGAGAGCCAGCTCTATTGTGAAGCCCTGCATATGTCCACCAGAAAACCCCCAGCATCCTCTGGGAGCATGCAAACTGGAGAGAAGGAGCAGTTTTGTTGACTGGGAAGTGTGGCAAGAAGGGATCTTAGAAGGAAGGCATGCCCAGATGTGTCAGGAGCAGCGAAGTTTTGTGAGATTCTTGCTGAGGTTCTTGCAAAGGGCTGTGTGAAGAGCATGGGGCAGAGACAACCAGTTGCAGGGCTTTCAAGTGCAAATATGGCAAAGCCCAGCTTTAAAAAACTCTTAAAGCCTGGGTTGGGGTGGAGTGGAGAGGATCTGGAAAGACAGTCAACCATACAGTGACTTGGTTAACTTATCATCAAGGTGGGAGATTAGATCCTTTGGGGGACATAGCACAGCCACAGCAGGGCCATCAAGATACCAGGGCTGTTCTCAATGTGGCAGAGAAGCAGGGTTAAGGGGAGATGGTAACCTTAGTTAGCTTCTGCAGTAATAGTGAGCATTAAAGGGAGTTGGTAGCCTCTACTAGTTTCTACATTAATAGTGAGGCTTAAGGAGAGGTGGTAGTCTCTGCTAGCTTCTGCAATAAGAATGAAGCCCAGTCTTCTCAAGGACATGGCCCACGAGCTGTGAGCTCGTGTACTGTGGGCCCGGAATGAATACTACACACGCTGAGAGCATTTGCTCCAAGTGTTCATGTGCTAGACCTCAGGATACCTTGCTGGCAGGCATGATTTGTGCCCGGCATTGGGCACACACTTGAAACAAGCCTCTCATCACGCTTTGTGTTCCAGTGATCCGTCAGAGTATTAGCAATGCTAATGTCTCCACTTCATGTGGAAGAGGCATTTGAGCCTGCCATTCTAACTCATAGCCTTCATCATCTCAGATGGAGAAGGCCTTTCAAGTACAGGATGCTTACGTTTGGGTTCATATGATTGCCTTGGTATAAATACCAGTCCGCTAAGTGGTGACTTTTTGTTTTGATCCCCGTGGGCAGATAACTGAGAGGCTCATGGTGATGGTGTGGACTGTGAATGCCTGCTGTGTTTTAGAGCTGTGCAGAGACAGCTTCCCAAACAATAAGCTCCGAGGACTCGCAGTTTCTCCCTACTAGAGAACCTGCTCCCAGGGACAGAGAATTGCAGCCGAGGAAGGCTAGAGCAGAGGGAACAGATCTCTGCAGGGCCCAGGCTATCAAGCGTCCTGGCTGCCTGTCACCTGTAGGGTCACCTCCAGGAGCTGAGATGCTCTTTTGCAGTTTTACACAGGAACGTGGACCAGGAGAAGGGAAGCCATCTCAGCAAACAGAGCCCTTATGTCTGTCCAGGAAGCCTCAGTTACATAATCTAGCAAGAGCCCCAGAAAGAGGAGAGGAAACAAAAGTAGGGCAGAAAAGCAAAGGAAGCTGGGTCTTCTCTGAATGGCTTCATGGCCATATGAAACAAGAATCCCTCCTTTTCTTCATAGTGAAACCCTCCAAGGGAAATGGTCAGCTGCTGGCATCTGAACCCATCGGATGCTGCAGCAGAAGTGGGAACATAGCTTGGACATACATGGAAGCAGGCTCATGGCGTGCCTGACTCCAGGAAGGGTCAGACCAAGCCAGACCAGTGTGATTGTCACGGATCTGTCACCCCACTGGCGACCTTCGCTTGAACCAGCACCTCAGCCACCTGCTTTGCTTCTTGAGCTTGAATCACAGCTTCTAAAGGGACTTCAGGGAGTTAAAGCATGTACTCTCCAGATGTTACCAGAGCTCTAAGTAACTTTTTCCTCTTTCTGACAATATGGTCAACGTCTCCATCAACCGACCTGGTACCATCTCCTAGGGCAGGGCATGAGCCCCCATTCTAGAAATCCATTTCTGGTAGATGTCATGACTACAGTCATTGCTGTTTTCCTGTTTCCTGCAGCAGAGACAGGTCACAACCCAGCCAATTTTTAGTTGTGGGCAAGGGAGGTAGCAAGGCTGGTTCCTGGAAGGCTGCCTGGAAGCCAAGTCTGTATTCAGAGGCTGCTGTCTCTGACAAAAGCCACTGCCTTCTGTGTTACTAGAGAGTATCCCGAGGGATGACCCCCAATACTATCAACGGGATTCCTGCTAGAGCCAATAAGAATCATTGGCACAAATGCCCACACCTGAGGGCCTGACTTGGGAATGCTGAGGAATTATTTTCATAGAGAATAAGAGTTGCATAACAAAGGCATGAGTTCAAATCATTTGTAGAAATTTAAAGAATTGTCTAGGTTTTCCTATCTTACTCAGACAGGATTATGACATAAGGTGCAAGATTATCCGCTGTCTCTGAAGAGGTCTCTATGAGGGAAGACTGGGAAGTTGCAATATAATAAGTATTCCTAACTGTTTGAGCCATCCTGCTGGAGTCAGCCACACTAGCAGGATGGACAAGGACAAGGTCCCTTGAATAAAGACGCTATGTTATGATAAAGAGTAGTGTAAATTCAAGCAGACATTCTGCCCATCTGTCCTCTGTCCAGAGCAGCCCCTTCAGTCTGACAAAGCCCTGAGACCTGCACCGTGGATTCTATGCTGGGGCCCAACACTGTGGCTTGGACATACACTGAAGCAGGCTCCATGTGGTTCTGATAAAAACTGTCTATACAAGAGGACACTTCAGCAGGATCCATACAGCAGACTCAGGTACCTCCATCTGGAGACAGTCAAGAGAACAACTCTTTATCCCAAAATAGACTAGAAGCCCGGACATTGGCGGAAGCCTCACGGCTTGGTGTTTCTCTAAGAGGTTAAACGCTGTCTGCTGGTTAGAATGAGGTGACCAAATCAAGCACTACCTGTTTAGTATTCTGGGGAAAGAACAGCCCCTGACCAACCAGAACCGCTCAGCCACAAAGGAGGACGAAGACTGTAACAAAATAGTATCTATTGTATTTAGCAACAGGCTCCTCCTGAAACAGAAACCTGGCTGCTTTTATAGAACATGCTCCGAGCCTTTGCATTGGTTTTTTCCAACACTTGATTTACGGGCCTCTGTGCTCAGTGGCCTTGGTTTTGCTGATGTGAAACACTCCAGGAGCATAACCCTTGGGAGGGACTGACCATGTGTGGATGGCTAGTGGAAGCTGTAATCTGGCAAAATGAACTGTGACCCTCAGCTCAGTAATGAGTGTGTGTTGATGAGAAGAAAAAAATTTAGGATTTATTTATTTCCTTTCTTCACTTCTTTCTTTCTTCCTTCCTTCCTTCCTTCCTTCCTTCCTTCCTTCCTTCCTTCCTTCCTTCCTTCTTTCCTTCCTTTCTTTTGTTTCTTCCTTTTTTTGGAGACAAGGTTTCTCTGTGTCTCTCTGGCTGCCCTGAAACTCACTATGTAGACCAGGCTGGCCAAGAACTCACAGAGATCTGCCTGTGTCTGCCTCCCAAGTGCTGTGGTTTAAGGTGTGCTCCGTCGGGCTCTGTCTTTTCTATCATTTTGAATTATGTGCATGTATGTAGATATGTACACACGAATGCAGGTGCCCACAGCGGACAGGGTCCAGAGTAATAGGATCCAGCAGTGGTGTTACAGGTGATTGTAAGCTGCCTGAAATGGGTGCTGGGAGCAGAACTTGGATCCTATGGAAGAGCAGTATATGATCTTGACCACTGAGCCATCTCTCCAGCCCCAGTGAGAATGATTTAAGCCCCCATTCTAACAAAACCAAACTAAAAGTAGCTGCTGAAACCCTAAAGCTCATTTTTGGATCAAAAGAACACACATGACTATTGATCACATCCCCATGCTCAGTGATGCTTCCTGAGGACAAGAAAAATCAGGGTTCCTACTGACAGCAAACACATCCCCAGAGGAGGGGCCTTCTGTGTGGGGTGCATGATGGAGGGAGAGGCCCTATGATCAGACAGAGGGACACATAAATCTGCAAAGGTCTGAGCAGGGCACTGGAGAGATGATCGTGTGACTTTAGAAACCACTGTCTCCCGTCTTTCCACTGACCCTGATGAGATCAAGAAAACATCAGCACAGGGGCTTGTCTGCCTTCCTCCCTGGTGGGTCTTCGGATGAATTAATGTCACGTTTCCAGCCGATGCACCAGACTGAGATGGCCAGAGAGAGGGAGAGGGCGAGACTCAGGGGCTCCATCAGACCCCGAAAGGGTGTTGCCTTGGAAAAAGGACAGGCAGATGGAATGCCTGCATTTCACAACGACCCTGGCTGCAGTCAACAGATCATGAAATTTCCTTTTCATCTAATCGCAGCGTCCCGAGGCCAGCGGAACGTGTTCAAGATGGAGAGTTCCACTCATCTGGGAAGGTGAACTCAGGAAGAGTTCAGAGCAGTGTGGTGCCAGAGCCCCGGCTGTTCCGGGAAGCTTGGGAGGCAGGCCTGTGATCCATCTCTGTCTGGCCATCAACCCTGACCTTAAGAAACAGACGAGGGAGGAAGGGAGGTAGCAGAGGCAGAGAGCTGACACAGCCAGCCAGACATGACACTTGCTGTTGCCGGCACAGGCTGGAGATGAGTGCTCTGTGCAAGGCCGTAGGAGGAAGTCGTGGGGACGTGGAATAACCCCTGTTCTTCAGATGAAGACTTTAAGCTCTGAGAGACTAGACCCTGGGTCTGCCCTGTGCACAGCTTACGCAGGATCCAGCATTGCCACCAGTATGGTGACATGCCCTTCCCCAGTCCCTCTCTTACTGGTTCTGAGCCCTTGTTTCATGGCCCCCATTTAAAGAAAAATTAGTGGAAACCTGGCCTGGTAGCACATGCCTTTAATTCCAGCATGTGGGAGGCTGAGGCTGGTGCATCTATGAGTTCAAAGCCACCCTAGTCTGCACTGTGAGTTTCAGGACAACTAGGGCCATGAGGTGCCAGAACTCTGATGCATGATGAATAAAAACTCAAGATCAGATATTGAGGTTCAACCTGAAGATTTGAAAAGCAAAACAGCCAACCATTGGCTCTTATCTTGACCTCAGTCTGAAATGGTGATCCTGCCTCCTAGAATCTAGAAGGAAATTGTGTGTTGAGAGCTGTTTCCTCCCATTTTATAATCCTCTCTAGGCCTGGGATTAAAGGCGTGCACTACCATGATTAAAGGCATGCATTGCCCGGTTTCTATGACAACTACTGTGGCTACTGGGATTAAAGGTGTGTGTCACCATAACCTGGTTTATAAGGCTGACCAGTGGGGCTGTTTTACTCTCAGATCTTCAGGCAGTCTTTATTAAAATATAATTGCAATGCCACTACAAAACCCGGTTGTGAAAAAAAAAACAAATAAAAATTAACTAAATAAAAGAAAGAAAAAGTGGAGTGTTTAAATAAGTCCTTCCACACCGCTAGCACCCAGCTCCATAGAAATCACATAAAGCCAGGGTCATTCACCTGGAGCGGGTCTGCTAGGGATAGGGAGAGAACGGGGATGGGGTGGGGACTTAAGGACCTTGCACTTGGTGTCTCTCATGATCTGTCTCTGTCTCTGTCTCTGTCTCTCTCTGTCTCTCTCTCTCTCTCTCTCTCTCTCTCTCTCTCACACACACACACACACACACACACACAATCACACGATACTAAATACACTGTAGGTAGAAATCAGCAGGAGCCCAGTTGTGGAAATAGGCATATATACTTGAAGCACAAGCTTCCACCTGGCTGCTCCTAGGGTTCTGTCTCTCATATTCAAATCACCCTTTCACCCCAGGTGGTGAACCCTGTCCCAACTCCTCAGGATCCTTAGAATGTAAGGTGGCCCTGAAGCTCTCAAGCGTTCCCCAAGTGGCATGGGCAAGCATCCCACCCCCTGGGATGACTTTGCTCTCATCTTGGCTGCACTCAACTGTCCGGAACAGTTCTGAGTCCTTCACCCACTGATTCTGCTCCATGACCCGGGCTCACCTCAGGTTTCCCCAGCTGCCTCCTCCACACACCAGCCTCACTTTGTGACTGGTTCTTGAGGGGAAGGCCTGGTCCTGCTGCACAGCCTACTCCCCTGTCAGTCTCTGCCTGCGCTGTGTCCTCCCACAGCCTGGCGTACCTTTCCTGACCTGGGGCTCACCTCTCACCAGGTCAGCCCCACCCCGTCTCTCCTTTCCCACTCAGACTCCCTCCTCACTGCACCAGGCTTGGCTTTCTGGGTCCAGCGAGGGAGGTAGCTGCTGGCTGCCGCTTAGCCCAAGAGATCTCTCTGCTGATCTGGGCTCTCTCCTGAGGGCTAAGGACCCCACCCCCAACATGGTGACCTGTCTTATTTGGTTAGCATAGGAATCGGGAAAGCAAAGTACACAGATGAGAGCAGAAAAATTATAGAAAGCCGGGGAAATTACAGTATTGGGAGGGAATCTGAGGCGCATTCCTGAGGCAGCTGTCAACATTTTTTAACACCGGTTTGGAAGAGAAGGCGAGGGCTCTCGCGTACAAGCGTGACTCATTGCTTTAATCAAGTGTTTCCCTTACATGGCTCCTATCCATCTGTCCATCAGCCCTTCCCCCACACCCATCTTTATGGTTTCGTGGCATTTAACTTTTTAAAACAATGTTTTCACGTATAGAGGGAAGTTAAAGAATAGTTCCTGGTTAGACATCAGCTTGGGGAAACTGAGGCCTTCCCAGGACGGCCTGCTAAACAGGCAGAGGAAGGGAGCTGAGAACGTCACTGTGTTTGCTCTTGGGGAAGGGTGGGTCATAAGCATCTGGTCCCTTACTGAAGGATGGGGTAGAGCGGGGACACAATGACTTCTGTGTAGGAGTCATCTCACAGGGCCTTACTGAAGACGAAACTGTGTGCTGGGCATTCACCAGGTCTGGGAACTGCAAATCCAAACCACAGCATTCCAGAGTCCCTCCATTCTGGGCGACAGAAATGAAGTCAAACAAGTGTTGGCAAGATGGAGGAGGGGACTGGTGCCCTGGATATGAACATGGAAATATAAATTAGTTCAGCTGTCCTAGGAAACCGAGGGGAGAGCCCTAAAAAGTTTAAAAGCGGGGGGGGGGGGGCACCGTTCAACTCTGCATTCCTGTGATTCCCTAAGTTAGAGTTCTGAACTAGGTAAGAAGGGGGAAAGAGAGCCAAGTGGTCACCACACAGTCATCTATTCTCTCTTTGCTCTTGACTTAGATGTGACTGATTGCTTTGTGCTTTTGCCTCAACTTCCCCACAGTGAGGGTCTGTGACCTGATGCTATTGGCCTTTTTAAGACCTTCCGCCCTTGAAGCTGCTCTTCCATCAGGGTGTTTTCATCCCAGAAATACAAATGGTCGTGGGACCGACAAGAAATAGAGTCGAGTTTTCTTCAGCTGATGGCTGGATGCAGCAAGCACATCACACATGCATCATGGAATGCCATTCTGCCGTGGAGACCCCCTCATTTGCTCCAGTGTGGGTGGATGCAGAGACCGTTGTGCTATGTGCAACGGGTCAGCCACAGAAAGACAGTACCTCATAATCACACCCTTAGAGTGGCAATCTCACAGAAGCTGAGTGAGAAATGGCTGTTGCCAGAATGGGGACAGAGGAGAAAAGGGAGGGGAAGGGAGGGGAGATGACAGAGGGGATGGGAAGGAAAAGGAGGTAGAGAGGTAGGGAGAGGAGGCAGGGGAAAGGAGAGAAGGGAGGGGTAGGGAGAGGAGGGAGGGGTAGGGAGAGGAGGTAAGGGAGGGGAGAGGAGAGAGGGGAGGAGAGAGGAGGCAGGAGAGGGGAGAGAAGGCAGGGGAGGGGAGAGGAGAGGGGAGGGGAGAGGAGGCAGGAGAGGGGAGAGGAGGCAGGGGAGGGGAGAGGCTGGTCATGAATACTAAGTTACAGCCAGGCAGGAGTGAAAGGTTCTCTAGTGTTCCAGCACAGCAGGGTGACTGTAGTGTGCAGTGGAGATGTTGACAGGCTAGACAAAGCCATGCTGGCCTCCTTCACTGTCTAACTATTTCTTCTGCAAGGAAAGTATACACACTTGAGGAGCTCCATGTGCCTAATTTAACCTAACCAATTGCAGATTACATAGAGATACCAAAAGGTCACATGGTTTCTCACAAATATGCACAAGTTTTCTCTCTCTGTACTTGCTAAAATTCGGTAATACAGCAACAATAATATGGAGAATGTCATAGAAAAATCCAAGCCTCCAGGTCTTCACATATGAAATCCAGGCTGGAGAGCTGCGAGCTAAAACGAATGCCTTACAGTCAGAATCGACAACCTTGGCAGGGCCCGGGCATAGAGATGCTGCTCCAACTTCTGGCCCAGGCTCTGGGAGCCATAGAGCCTGAGGCCTCTCCGGTGTCTTCTCAGGCCGGACAGTTCTTTGTAAATGGATTTTAAATGGCAGCCCAAGCGCCAGCATTGGGACATCTTTCCTGACTGCTTCCAGGTAGTGCTGGGAGACATCACACAGGCCACAGGCTGTGCCTTCACTGGTATCTCACCATGAACTAGTTGCTTCCTTGACTTTGGGGACCTCCACATCTCAACCTGAAGTCAGTGGTGCGGGGTTCAGGTTCCCATGCCTCATCACTCAGAGGGCCTATCACTATCATCAGCAGGCTCGGGAAGAAGCTCGGTGTCCCCCACAGTGCTCAGTGGCCTTTCCTGTGCATGTTCCTTTGAGGCCACAGGGGCACTTGTACCTGTGCATCACCGCTGACAGTCCCAGCTTGCCACCGTCTTTCATCCAGCCACGGGCCTGACCACGCACACCTCTCTTGACTACATAGAGCCTCCTGATTTTCCCACATTTATATAGTTTACAGCCAAGGTAGGAGTAAGATTATGGTCCCCAGGGCGACATATCATAATGGAGGGCCATTGTAAGAAAATGGAGCGTGGCTTATGCACCTTTTAGACCCTGACAAACACCAAAAAGGAAATCTGAATCCTCATTATCTAACATCTGTCTGGGGCTCCATGGATTGACATCTCCAAGCTTGGGATTTCACGAGTGCACTTGCTTTGAAAACGGTCATCGTCTTAGCGTTATGAAGCTCTTCCTTCTTCTTCTGAGCATGTTCGCCGAGCACGGAGGTGCCAGAGGTCTTGCAGTTATGCAAGCCGAGGCTGAAATATCCTCATGGGGGAAATTTCACATTCCGGGGCAAGATTTATCTTTAACGTGTGTTCACAAGAATGAAAGCAGGAACGGCCTGAGAGATATCTCTTGGGGAGGGGGAGGGGCGGTCTCTCCTGGCTCAGCTAGTCACACATGGCCTTGCTCACCACAAGAAAACAGGCACCCAACAAAGCAGCTACTCAGGCCTGCTTCCAGTACGTTTTCCTCTGTGCGGCATCTGCCGGTTCGTCCTCCTTGGGGTGAGAATAGAGTTAGGATGTGCCGAAGACTCAGGAGCAGAGAAAGCAGGGTTCAGGGATGTGGGATTTGTTGGCTTCGTTGTCTCAGTCTAAAACTAAAATCACCGTCAACTTCTCCAGGTGGCTGAAGACTGAGCACGCAACACTTAGCAAACAGAACCAAAAACAGGGAAATCTGTGACACCGTGCTTGGAGAAGTACAGCACAGCCTTACTGAGGGACTGGTACAGCTAGCAGTTGCAGGAATCATGCCTGGTGGATTAGAGCACAGGAAATCCCGTGCCATGGGCCAACCAAAGCAGAAAAAGCTTACGTTAGTTTCCCCTGGCTCTCAGAGGAAGTCTGCATAGTTAAAACATCAGTGGCATTTGCTTTGTAGGCGAGGAGGGGACGTGTTCTTCCAATGAGCGGCAGAACGAAACCTGACGAATCCACCTGAAAAGTTTAGAGAGAAGAATTGTCTCTGATCTCTCTTTTTCAGTCGGCTTAGAAACCTCACACAAAGAGTGAGTCCGCCTGGAGACTTTAAACCAGAAGTGGGAGGTCCTGGCACTCCAGGGAGGCAGAGAGGACAGTCAGGGTCACAGCATCTCGGCTTTGCTGAGCTCTGTTCTTAATCTTGTCATTTTTGTCCCCTGGCCTCGCATTGAACCTCACAGGGGCTGTGCCCAGCTGTCCAGGGTACTTCCGTGAGTGAGTAATTTTAATACTGTTTGACCAAAATTTTAATCAAAATGGCTAGCGTTTCTGATGAGTCTGTTGTTTTCAGTTTCTACCTTTTTGTTTATTCATTCATTTATTTATTTTTGAGACAGGGTCTTACCTTGTGGCCCTGGCTAGCCTAGACCTGCCTTTGTAGACCAGGCTGGCATCCAACACAGAGATTTACTTGACTCCATCTCCTGAGAGCAGGGACCAAAGGTGGCCCCACTGCACCCCACTATCTTTAGTTGTTGTCGGGGTCCTTGCATCCTCACTCAGATTAGACACCTCTTACTATGCGGTTGCTTCAAACTGAACTCCGAGGGTTAGAATAATCACTGTGTTTCCTGTGAAAGTTTCCTTTTTTGGGTGGGGAAGGTAAATGAGGCAGTTTGATATTTATGCAAACTGTATGTCTTTGCTTCCAGCCATACTCTTCCTGTACCCAGAAGAGGTGAAGTGTTCTTTGAATGTTTTTGTTCAGCAGTTGCAGGCTTAGGAGCATCATGTGTGGATTCTGTCTTCTTGTGAGTCTGGGAGTGACCACATTAGCCATGTCCTAGCATACATGGACCTTACAGGACTGAAGTCAGAATCCCCGAGAAATCTTCTGAGGGCCTGCGTTATGGAATACAATATTTGCTTCGCTATGTAAAAATGTGCTGCATTCGTTTGTGCTGCAGAATAATTGCTTAACTACGTAGAGATGTGTTGCATTTATTTATGTTGGATTTGTTTAACTACGCAAAGATGAGTTGCTGTTTCACCTTGTCTGCCTAGGGTACCTGATTGGTCTAATAAAAAGCTGAACAGTCAGTAGCAGGGCAGAAGAGGGATAGGCAGAGCTGGTTGGTAGAGAGAAAAGGGGAGCCAGCTTGGGGCCATATGGACAGACACAGAGGAGGCAGGAAAGCAGGATGAACAGTTTGTAGATGAGGTAAACAAACCTTGGGGCAGCATGCAGATGAACAGAAATGGATTAATTCAAGTTTTTCAAAATGGTAGTTAGAAACAAGCCTAAGGTAAGGCTGAACATTCATAATGAATAATAAGTCTCTGTGTCATGACTCAGGGTCTGAAGGTCCAAGAAGGCCTGCTACACGGACCTCCGTGTTTGCACACTTCCTCCAGTGCTTCTGTTCCAGCTTACACTTGCAAAGATGGAATTTCAGACTTCCTTTCCATTCATTTCTCATGAACCCAAGGAGGCAAACGTAACTGGGAGCTTCCTTTGTTCCTTGTTGCTCTTCCATCTGAACAGCTTTGTGAAAAAATGTTACAAACTGTCTCCTCTTCTCCATGCCCTGGAGGGGAACCTGGTGTCTGGCTCCCTGCGCAAGTCCAGTAAGCATTCTTACAGGATAGAAAGAGACAAGATGACTAGCTGCATCAGCTCTTAACTCAAGCTTTGCCCAGTGGTGGAATGTGCCCTGAGTTTACCAACTGCATCCTCCCATCTTGTCTGCAATGTTCTCAGAATAATTAACTGTTCTATCAGACAGTGAAGAGGAAATAGCACACACCCACACGCACACACCCTATCACCCCTAAACTTACACACACACATACACAAAGAGACATACATAGAGAGACATACACAGAGAGAGACATATGCATACACATACACATATACACACATTCAGCATCACCCCTAAACCTATATGCATACACACACAGAGAGACACACATACAGACACCCAAACACACACACACACACACACACACACACACACACACACATATACAGACACAGAACAAGCACATCCATGGTCCTTCACACACACAATTCTGCTCACTACTAATAGGAATAAGATGCACATGGGGGTAAATGCCCTATGGTGTTTTTTTTGTTTTGTTTTAATTTCAAGATGGCTTACTTTCATTTTAAAACTAGTTATAAACTGCTTTGGTCATTTGCTAAATGTTCAGAATTTAATAATCTTAAACTGAGTCATATTAAAATCTGCTTGCCATCAAAGTGAGTGATTATTACAGATGATTGTGAAATCTAGAGTAAATAATCTTGAGGCTAAACAACACAGAGAAGATGTGGGATTACCGCTGTCATCGGAGGAGAATGCTATCTATGCCAGGTCCTGGCTTGCAAAATGAGGAATTAAAGGGAAAGCTTTTGGCCACCTTTTCTGGGGTGGTTTGGGGGTGGTGTTTGTTGTGGAAATCCAGGGCAAGCTCTTCATGACTAAACACATGCATTAATTTACACGGAATAAATGGCAGGTTAAGAAGCATGCATCTTCAGATCCCCCAAGAAATGACAGATGAGAAAGGATGCTGTCTGAGCTCCTTGGGTTTTGGTCTTGACACAAGTTGAAGTTACCCAGGATCAGGAACCTTGGCTGAGGAAAGGCCTCCATCAGATTGGCCTGCAGGCAGGCCAGTGAGGCATTTTCTCTACTGTGGCTGAGGTGGTCCTGGCTGTTGCAGGAAAGCAAGCTGAGCAAAGCCATGAGGATCACACCCGTAAGCTGTGTCTTAGTTACAGCTGCTATTGCTGAGATGAAACACCATGACCAAAAAGCAAGTTGGGGAGGAAAGGGTTTATTAGCTTACACTTCCACATCTGTTCATCAGTGAAGGAAGCCAGGACAGGAACTCAAGCAGGGCAGGAACCTGGAGGTAGGAGCTGATGAAGAGGCCATGGAGGGTGCTGCTTACTGGCTTGCTCCCCACAGCTTCCTACACCTGCTTCCTTATAGAATCCAGGACTGCTTGCCCAGGGATGACCCCACCCACAATGGCCTGGCCCTCCCTCATCAATCACTAATTAAGAAAATGCCCTTCAGGTTTGTGTATAGCCTGAGTTTGTGGAAGCCATTTTCTTAATGGCAGTTCCCTCCTCTCAGATGACTCCAGCTTGTGTCAAGTTGACGTAAAATTATGCAGCACAATTAGTGACCCTCTACTTGCTTCAGTTCCTGCCTCCAGGCCCCTGCCTCCAGGCTCCTGCCGTGACTTCCCTCAGTGATGGACTTTGAGGGCTTTGGCTGCCAGTGTCACCTGTTTTGGATACTGGAGCAGCTGGGGAGCATCTCCAACAGCCAAGAAGTGCTCATGGCTGACGGTGTTGTGGGCACAGAAAGAACAGGAGAGGCCATGCAGAAAGTCCCCAGGAAGAGAGAAAACATAGAGTCGAAAGGGTAAGGCAAGGGTGCCAGCAGGCTCTTCCAGAGGGGTGTTCGCGACTGTCTTCTCGGAACCACCCCCAGAAAGTCACTCTCGGTTCTTAGTGATGATGGGAACAATAGCTGGGAAGAGTGGGATAGCGCAGAAGAAATGAACTCCCTTTTGACATGAAAATGACAGCCCTGTTGTGACAGAGTTCTAAAAGAAGCAGTGTCACATAAGGTTTTCCTTTATAAGAGAGTATCTATATGATTTTAATTCTTGTCTATTATAGGATTGCACGCAGTGCGAAAACAATAGGTACGTTCATGTTTATTCATTATCACCCCCCAGCACTGCAAGTTCCTCTTTCAAGAAAGTTTCTTCCACTTATTTTTGAGACTCGGCGATCAGTTGCCCTTCTCCCAAGGCCTGCCCTTTGGAGCAGGGTGGCATCCAGCTGACAGCAGCGACCACAGGCTTTTTGTACAGGGTGAAGTCACACTTGTTAAATGGGAAAATAGTCGCGTGGGATTAGAGTGAGTGTACGTGTGAGCATGGACATATGCATGTGTGAACACGTGTGTGACTGAATGGGCATGTGAGCTCATGAGTGTGCACGTGAGTGCATGAGTGTGCGTCTGTTGAGTGTGCAAGTGTGTGGATATGTGTATGAGTGCATGTGAGTTCGGGTGTAAGTGGGAGTCTGGAACACTACCGTATAATTGTGAGCCAGATGCTGGGCTGTGGTACCAAACTATGCACCCCGAGCCTGCCTCTCACTAGCTTTGAAACATCACACACAATTTCATTTCTGTGACTCTTTTCCAATAAGAAAATAAAAATGAGAGTGGTTTGACAGGATTCCTGTAACTGTCACACGAGGCACTGTGATGTGCTGGTCTGGGTACCTGGCCTTCCATAATCCTCTAATTAGTGCAGCTTGTCTCATCTCTTTCCCTTCAGATGCACTTTGATGGACAAACATCTTCACAGAGTTCTCCATTCCTCTTCAGCTCTAGACAGCTACAGACAAAAGTAAAAATAGAAAACACCAACGTTGATCCCGTTGATCTAAGTGCCCACAGTTGGCAAAGGCCGGCTGTGCAGAGGGGCTGCCCGCATTCCCTGTTCTTCCTAGAAGAGGGAACTGCTGGGCTGAGTAGGCGCGCACCCTAGGAGAAGGCAGAGGGTCAAACGAGCATGCAGACACAAGTGGGGACCTGCCCTGCTAATATGGAAACCAGTTGGATGTCCCCTTCCTACTGGCAGGCATGATATCTGTCACAGGCAGGAGGGTGGTTCACTGTGGCCTTGTCACTAGAGGAGAAGGTTGTCTGCTTGGTAAAAAACTTCTGCTAAAAACTCTCATTACATATCATTCTCCGTTGAGAGATGTGGTTTGATCTGTTCAGTGGATTTGATCTTTGGGCAGATTTAAGACTTTTCACATAAGGTCTGTCATGTCTTACAATCAAAAGGTAGAAAAGAAAAGAAAGAATGGGGGTGGGGAGAGGCGAGAGCTCACAGCTTGCTCCACCCACCCCCTGAGGAACACGCCACTGTTCTCAGACCACAAACCTCCTGTGCCGGCTTCCACAGGTGCCCGCTCCTCTCCACCGTGTGGGCCAGGGTGGCCTATAGCATCTCTTGTATGAAACAGGACAGAGGTTTCTTTTCTCAACACTGAGTTATTGTTTTGGGGGTCTGGGGATGAACCCAAGCCCTTGCATTTGTCCGGCACTGCTGTGCCCCTGTGATGCAGCCCCAGCCCTTTGTGTGCTTTTATTTTGAGACAAAGGCTTCATAAGTTACCAGACTGATCTTGAATTACTCCTAATCCTGGTTGGTTGGTGCATGGGACTCTCATGGGGCCCTTTGGCCTTTGCCTCTGCGTAGCTGGGATTGCAGGCCTGTGATATCACTCCAGGATACATTGTGTTAATGTTAAGTATTCAAGCAAGAGTTACAAATTGAATATCTAATTTTTGTGACTAGGTGGTGGGGCTAGCCATCTGTCTTCCTGCATCTGTTGGATCTATCCTACTGCAGGTGAGGTTGGAGACATTTTATTTAATGGGACATCTGTTGGTGAGACTCTAAGTCATTCAGATATCTGTTTGCCAATATAATGTGCTCACTGGGTCAATGCTTGATGGCAGGAGAGTCCCCCAGAAACATTACTGCCCCCAACATGGTTGGGCATATTTCTCGGCATAATAGATGTACCAACCTGAACGTAATTTTTAGTAACTAAATGCTTACGAAGGATGCATTTATTCTGATCCCTCAACAATATATACCCACATTTTGCTGGGTACCCCATTTTGCTTTGTGACAGGGTGTCTCTACGTAGCCCTGGCTACTCCAGACCTCACTGTGTAGTCCAGGCTGGCCTTGAACTCACAGAAGAGTCTGCGTTTGCCTACTGAACATGCTAGGATTAAAGGCAGGCATGCACCATTATGCCTAGACTGTGTGCCTATTTTTATCTTTTAGCTATGACTGTGTGTGCATGTGTGTGTGTGATGTAATGTTATGTGTGTATTTGTGAATCCAGATGTACACATGCCGTGGCATGCTTTGGGAGTGATCATAAAACAACTTTTGGGAACTGGTACTTGCCCTCTACCTGGCTGAGGCAGGGTCTTCCTTGTGGTTTCTTGCTGCATCTTCCAGACTATCTGGCCTGCAAGCATCCAGGTCTTCTCCCATTTCTGCCTCCCAGCTCACCTGTAAGTATGCTAGGATTACAGATGTTGGCCACATCTGACATTTTTACATGGTGTCTGGACTCAGGTCATCAAGCACTTTTACACAGTGATCCTTCTTGCAGGCCATGGACCTTAGAGTTTTAGACAAGTTGTAACTTTACAGAAGCAGAAAAGGAGACGTTCTCAGAAACCTGCTTCCCATGCCTGGCCCCTCTCTTCAGTAGTTCTGCCATCCTTAGCGCCTGGCAATTCTGTCACCTTCGCCCTGTGCATTCCTGTTTTGTCAAATGTGAGATTCCAGGTTGCAGCACTGAGGGATCATTCAGCATAGCTGACAGCCCTGGCCAAAGATCCCCTACCCTCTCACCCTCTCTCCCACTGGCCACCTCAGTCTCCATAGTCTTGCTTGTCCAGAGGGCCATACCATTGGCCTCACACAGCATTGGCCTCCTCAGACTGGTTCATTCCAGTTAGCAGCATGTGTCTAAAGCTCCCTGATATCATTTTGGAGTCTGACAACTTACTTCTTATCCCCGAATGATCTTCCATCCTCTAGATGTTCCATGGTGAGTCTACCCATTCAGGGAAGAAAAGGTGTCCTGGCTGGCTATGAATTTGTAGTTTGACGAAAGCTGCTATAAGCTTGTACAGATTTTTGGTTGGGTGCATCGTCAACTCCGTTGTGCAGATACCGTGGTATACACTTGTTGGACTATGGGGTAAGAATGTGCTTGGTTCTGTAAGAGACTGCCATAGTGGGTACCAGGGTGTCAGGCCTCTCATCCCCAGGACAGATGAAGAAATTTCCCATCAACTCCATAGTCTGACTAGCCGTTTGTATGGTCTGTGTTCCAAACTCTGCCTGCTCCCGCAGAGGTTTGGGGGTGTCTCACAAGTGTTTTAATCTTGCAGCTCTGTGATGGCATGTGTTGGTCAGCCCATCTATGCCCTGGCAAAATAGCTGTGTAGGAGAAAAGGTCTGTTTTGTTCCTGGTCTCAGAGATTCCCCTGCTGAGGTGTGAAATGCACTTGAGCAGAGTCTACTCCTCTGCTTCTGTGAGGAAACAGGCAGGGCCCTTACTGTGATGGAGCTGGTATTGCAGATGGGGGTGGATCAGTGAACACATTAACAAACAGTGATCTGGCAGCTGGGAAAGCACCAAGGAAGTGGTGTACAGTCCCCACAAGGACGGGTCAGAGAAGTGGCCTCCCCAAGCTGACATGACCCCACACCTTGTCATGAACACTTAAAGTTGTGGGGCTAATGTTAGAGACAGAGGGGGTGGTGAGGGACTCAAAGCACCCAGGATTGGCCTTCCTGGGGGTGTCCGAGGCAGGTGAGGGAGAAGTGTGCTTTGTTGGGAGTGGGGGAAGCAAGAGGAGGGAGCAAGGCAGCAGGGAGCTGCGTGTCACCTGGTCACCAGTGTGAGGACTTGGGTTTTAGCTTTGAGCAGTGGAGGACCCAGCTCTTGGTGCAGGGCTGAGGTAGAGGGTCATGTGCAGCTCTCCGTGCAGGGATGAGGTAGAGGGTCATGTGCAGCTCTCCGTGCAGGGTTGAGGTAGAGGGTCATGTGCAGCTCTCTGTGCAGGGCTGAGGTAGAGGGTCATGTGCAGCTCTCTGTGCAGGGCTGAAGTAGAGGGTCATGCGTAGCTCCATACAGGGCTGAGGTAGAGGGTCATGTGCAGCTCTCCGTGCAGGGATGAGGTAGAGGGTCATATGCAGCTCTCCGTGCAGGGTTGAGGTAGAGGGTCATGTGCAGCTCTCTGTGAAGGGCTGAGGTAGAGAGTCATGTGTAGCTCCATGCAGGGATGAGGTAGAGGGTCATGTGCAGCTCTCTGTGCAGGGATGAGGTAGAAGGTCATGTGCAGTGTAACCTGAAGCAAAAAGCATGAATTTCTGGTTGGTTCTATAAAACTCTGCATGGAGTTCAGAGAGAAAGAGACTTCTCAGTTTCTGTAGGATACAGGTGATAGATGACATCTTGCCAATCCACTCTGGGATTGGGTCTGTTTGCTAGGTAGAAGGCAGGAAGGGTAAAGGATGCTGGGAAGGAAGTCCTTGTCTGGGCCCCTAGAGGAGAGGCCTTGTGCGCCTTTGGTGGACAGGGGTAGGAGAAAGAACGTGGAGCTGTTTCAGGTCAGCTTTGATCTGAGTTAAAGTGAGCAGGCAGCATACACCAGGTGGGAGTGGAGTGAAGAGCTGGATTCTGCAGGCTGCTGGTTACGATGGAGGAAGGGATTGGAGACATGAAGGTAAGACGCAGAACTGGAAGGGTTGTGGACACAATAATAACCTAAACTGAGTTCTGGCCCAGGGTGGAAGAGCCGGGAACAAATGTGCACATAGTCAGGGCTCTCAGTATCTACATCTATCGATGGATAGATACATACAGATATCCACCCATGGCAAGAGATGGGAGGAGTTCTTGAAGGCCTCAAGTCTGGTGCCTTCTGTAGCTGTCAGCCCTGTGTAGAGGGAACCCTTGTAGGTACTGGCCTCTGTGTGAAGGAGTAGAAGGAGAGGAGACAGGAGAGGAGGAAGGCAGCAGCAGAGGCACCATGCTCTCACTGCCTGGTGCACATGCCATGCTAACGGGCATGTGTCACACTGCTGATGCACCGCATCCCCCTCCTGGGTCAGCAGAAGAGCTGTGTATGGCCACCGGGGAGTATAGAGCCTAAGTGTCTCCCCCTCCCTCCTTCCTTCTTCCTCTCCCTCCCTCCCTTCTTTCCTCAGATCATTGGTCTTTCTTGTTCTCCTTTTCCTTCCCATTCTCTCCCGTCCATCTGTCCTTCTTCTTGCCTCCATTTTTCTTCCTTTTTCTTCCCCTATCTTCCTCCTGCCCATCTGTCCCTTTCTCCCTCCTTCCCTTCCTCTCTCCCTCCCTCCATCTGCCCTTCCTGCATCCTGTCCCTAGTCCTGAGCATGGGGACTCTGAATTGTCTTTCTAGGTCTAGGCTTCACCTGACAGCACCTAGTCCTTCCTGCTCCACATGGGGCCTGTACTGTACAGACACAGAGATTTATGTGTGATTTCAGAGGCTGCTCTCTCCTGCCAGTGTGTGATCTGGCCAGGTTAATTTCTTTGTCCATGATTCTTGACCTGCCCGTCCCTGCCTGTGGCTAGAGTGTTGGAACAGATACAGGTTGTATGAACTCTTGCTTCCCCTCCTCCCCAGGCAATTTCACAGAGGCAGGCTTAGAGCTGCAGCACTGAAAGCCTATGGTGCACAGAATAATTCCCATTAATCTAATAATGGCAAGACTTGAAATGCTAACAAATCTCTTTTTTCCTTAACACTCATCTGTCTTTAAACTGCTAATTCTCCTTACAGCTTAAAAAACAGTGTGCATTTTACACACACACACACACACACACACAGAGAGAGAGAGAGAGAGAGAGAGAGAGAGAGAGAGAGAAAGAGAGAGAGAGAGAGAGAGAGAGAGAGAGAGCGAGAGCGCAATCAGGCCCCAGCTCGCCCTTGCCCTGCCCATCGTGAGGAAGATGAACAGTACCCCTTTCATAGGCACAACTTCTAACATTTGTGCCACCAGCAATGTTGTGGGCACCCCTTGGCCTGATGACTTTACATCCAGGAAAGCTCCTTAGGTAGAAGAGGGCAAGGCTACAGAGCCCCCCTCCCTCACCCAGACCCAGGAAGTATCAAGGGATCATTTTGTTTGGGACTTTTAATCCCCACAGTATCTATGGACAGTGTTCTGAGTGTCCCCTCCCCGAGGCTTCTTACTAACCAGGAAAGCTTTGTGGGTTAGGACACAGGTGCCACCCCCCAGTATGGCCACTAGGGACCCACTCTCACCTTCCCAAGCAATTAGTTACTTTTCCTGATTCTACGATAAAATGTCTGACAGACAAAATTTAAGGAAGAGGAGGACCTAGCAGGCTGGGAGGGAATCACACATGTTTAGGTGGGAAGCGGGGGGGAGGGGATCAGGGGCATTAATGCTTTAATGCTGGTACACTGGATGGTGCCACCACCAGTTAAGGTGGGTGCTCCCACCTCAGCTAACCAAATCTAGAAATTCTCTCATAGACATGACCGGGAGTTTGTTTCCACAGTGGCTGGAAACCTTGTCAAGTCGACAGTAGAAATGAGCTATTGTAAAATCAGCCCAGAACTTAGAAGATCTCCTTCTATAGGAACAGAACACCTAAGAATCATTTTTCATTTCTGTGGTAGCCAGAGTATGGATGGAGTGGGGTAAAAATTAGTGAGTAAGCTTCTGTCCTTCCTAGGGTCTGGGATCAGGATCACATAGCAGGATCCCGAGGAGGTGGGGTCCTCAAGGGTACTCCACGTCAGTCACAGAGGCGTGTGGTTTATGAGTTTAAATGACTACTGTCAAGTTATCCACATCACGGTGACATGAAGTCACCGCCATTCACAATTACAAAAGTGACCGGGCTGTGGCTCAGCTGGTAGAATACTTATCTGGCAATCAGGAATCCCTAGGATTGGTACCCCGCATGGCAAAAACCAGACATGGTGGTAAACACTTGCTATCCTGGCAGGTGGAGCTGGGAGTACTACAAATTCATCTTTACCTACATAGAAAGTTCCAGGCTACTCTGGGCCGTGTGAAGGAGACCTATTTCAAAAATAAACAAAAGAAAATAAGAAAGTAAGAAGGTGCAATCATTCTGAAAGTCTCCGAAAGGAGCTTTAACAAATACTAGCATCTCTGAGTACAACCACACAGGGCTACATTTTACCCAGTTTAAGAATTTGGAAGCCCCATGGAGCAGCAGGGAGCAGCCCTCTTAGCTAAGAGAGGCTGTGTGGCAGTAGGGAGGCATGCGGAGCGCAGAGTTCTATCCTCAGGGTCCTTTGTCATCCCTGAATCTGCCCTTTGTCAGGCCCACACAAGGAGCCTCTGACTTGCTGCTCAGCCTGAGTTTTGACACAGCAAAAGAGCCTTCTCCACTCCTCTGCCTCTGCTCTGGGCTTGGGGCCCTCTCATATCTCCTTGGTGTCAGCTGTAGGCACAGGACTGGTGACTCCGGGCATAGATTCCTCCCCAGGTAGGATGCTGCAAGCTGTGAGGTCATAGGGCATTTTCGGGAGGTTTTAAGAGATGAGTGACCAGATCTGAAAGGCAGTCGGAAAGGCCGATGGCTAGGTAGTGACTCGTGAACAACTCTGCCTGCGTGGCTCGGGTTCCAAACAGCCTGACCCTGCTACATGCAGTCAGAGTTGTCACCTAACCAAGGCTGTATCTGAAACTCCCACTGTGGAGAACTGATGGTGACCCCTCACCTCTGCCCACGGCTTCTCCATCCGCTATGTCACGGTTCCAGCCTGCAGTGATCTGGGGTTATTATCCTACACTTGCAGCATATGAAACCCCAGGGAAGTAAAGATGAAGGAAAGGCAGGCTGGGGCAGCAAACAGGTTCACTCGGTGGCTGGAAGGCCACGGCTCATCGTATCCAGTTCCCTATTCAGGCTGGAAGACAATGGCGGTTTATTTTATTTCTTAGTTTTTAAAAAAGCTAAATATTTGCATTTAAAACTTTAAGTGGGATCTTCTGCCTCTTGTAGTACAGTTATGCCCATGGTGTGCCAGTCAGTTAATGGTCATGGCACTTGGCTTATGGCTGTACTCGGGGAATTCATATTATCTTCTCTCTTAGGAGAGTGCTCATGGTTTATTCATGTTTATGCCACTTATTCCATCGACCACTGGCCTTCGTCATTAGATAGGATTTTAAAATAACCGTTGGGACTCCTTTGTAGTAGATAGGCAATATTTTAATTACTCAGGAGTGAAGCCAGAAGATACCAATAAGCACTAATTTAAACTACAGAAGAGTTAGTAACAGGCTGATGTTATTATTATATATAAAGGCTTGAAATGAGTGACTGTTTTAATAAGGAAATTATATCAATAAAAATTTAAAATATGGAAGATGGAAAATACATCGACATATATGCATACAGACAATACTATATATATGTGCATATGTGTATACATATATACATATATATACACATATACACACATACACATATACATATATCCCCAACTTTATCACCAAGCTTTAAATGCTCATGGGCATATTTGCTACAAGATGCTTTTATCATCTAATTTGGGAAGCAGAATAGCGCCTTTGTCTGTTTTATTCTGACTGAAAGAAATTAAGAGTTCCTTAGACGACCACAGAAATCAAAGCAGAAATGTTAAGTCTCTCGGCCTCACCATGTCTCTATCCCACAAAGCTGCTGGAAGACACCGACCCTTCTAGCTTTCCCATGAGCAATCACGCGGAAGTGAATCCTCATGAAGGACCAGCTTCTCCACTCCTCGCGTGCAAGTTTAAATAGTATTGATGTTTGTTGGGTCTGACATTTATTTTGTCTTCAGAATGGGTTTGTAAGTGTTTGGGAAAACAGCATTGCCTGGCTCAGGAATGGACTCTGATCCTCAGAAATCCTCTTCCAGGCCAGTGTTTAGTGGGCTGAAGGGCACCAAGCATGCTAACGTGGGGTCCTCTCAGCCTCCCTGTGTGCCCCCTAATTTAGGATGAGTTACGAACTGTTGGTGCGTGACTCTGGGGCAGTGCTCTCCCCTCCCTGACACTATGCCTTAACCTTTTTGGCCCACGGTGTGACTTCCCAGCAAACCAATGTCTTCGGTGCACACAAGGTATACAGTTTGAGATTTAAATTCCTCTTCTTAGAAGAAGGGACTAAAATCAAAACAGAAGTCAGGGTTTAGCTGGGAAGCAAACAAACAGGAAGCTGGTGTGGACAGACAGCGGAGAGAAACACACCCATTACACACAGGTGAGGCTGAGGGACACCCAGTGAGAACACAAAGCAGGTGGCTGCCTGCTGATCGCTGGACAGATGCCTCTCCCGCTTCATGCGCGAGTAGCCTTTAACCCCAGTGGCAGGGTGCCCTCCTCCACAGCTTTGGTAAGCAGAGGAGTGACAGTCAGGCTTGGAATCTGCTTGAGAAATAGAATAATTTTGACTGGCATATTGACAGCAGGTTGCTGGACAGCCACAGCACACTCACAGCTTTTAAGGACAACGTGGCTTCACGGGGGGTGTGCGTCACACACTTGTGGATCTATAAGGCAGGGGAATGCCTTCGGAGCACAGAGTTCTAGAGGGTCTAAAGGACAGCCACCCCATGCTGGTGATTTGTCACAGGGGATCAAAGGCTTGGTGTACGAGTGTGAAAACCAGAGTTCAAAACCCCAGAGCCTGCTCATCTGTAAACTGCATTCTCCTACAATTAGGAGGGAGGGCGAGACAAGATTCCCTAGGTGCTCCCGGGCCAGCTAGTCTGGTGTACACACAGGTGAGCTGGAGAGACCCTGCCTTGAGCAAGGTGATAGTTAAGGTCCAATGCCTGAGGTTGTCCTGTGACATCCTTGTGTGTGCCATAGCAAATAAGCACCCACCCATTCACATGCATAGACGAATAAGTATACACCCCCCCACATACACACACACTCACTCACACATGCTGCCATCATGGGAAACCAAAAAATGGCTCTGTTTTTGCCTTTAGTCATTTCTTCTTTCTTTTATACTCAGTTAATGTTTCTTTAGATTTATTTATTATTTTTGTGTGTATGGGCATTTTGCCTATACATATGTATGTGCACCATTGTGCATGCCTTGTGTCCACAGAGATCAGAAGAGGGTGAGATACCTTAGAACTGGAACTAGAATTGCAAGCTATTGTGTGTGTGTGCGCGCATGTGTACATGTGTGCATGCATGTGTGATGGGAACTGAATCTGGGTCCTCTGTGGGAAAAAAAACAAGTACTCTTAACTACTGAGTCAACTCCCCCAACACCATCAGCAACATTTTAAAAATCATGCATTATCCCAGTATAATAATTGACTCGGAATTATATGTTCATCAATATATGCCCCTACCCCCATCCTATACCAACTGAGTCACAGCGTGTGTGCCCAGCAGGCTCTTCCAGAGAGTGCTGCGGGCCCACCATAAGAGACATTCTCACTCTTTACAGGCATTTGAGGCTAAGAACTCATTTAGGGTGCGCTCCGCCACACATGAACCTCGGGGAAATAGGAAGAATTGAGTCAGCCAAGCCCGAGAAGCACTGTGGGAGGGTAGGACCACTGAGGTCCTGCTCACCCTTGAGGGCACATGGAGCCAGTGAAGCGATATGGACCATCATCCTGGATATAGAACTGCTCTAGTCATTGCTACCCCTGGGCACAAGCTATTTTATTTATAAAGATAGCAGATGATCCAAGTAATCTTATCCCCATACATCCTGGGACCACATGGACTCTGACTGTGTTACAGGGTGATTTCAGCTAGGGTGGCCAGAGAAATTCCTGTCAGCTGAAGCAAGATAGGGTCTCTGTGGCAGTACCGGTGGGGCAGACTTATATTAGCAACATAGTTTCTATAAACGATAAGTCGAATCGTTAGGAGGATGACAGCAAGATCCCAGAGAACAATTAGCCTGTCAGTGACTCACATGCCACCATCCTCATACTGAGCTATATGCTAACTTGTGATTCAATTTGGAATTATTAAGAAACTTTTGATTCACAGGCTCAGAGGTGAGCCGACTTCAATGAGAATCCTCAGGCCCGTGCAGCTTTGGTGGTAAGTCAGGTCACGAGCTCCCATGTGCTTATGGGTTTCCCCAGCTTGGGGACTTTTGCCTTCAGGACTGGAGCATTGTTTTGCTCCTCTATCGCTGGTCAAACAAATGACCATGATACCGTGGTCGGAAGCCCATCATGTGTCAACTCAGTCTGCGCTTGCAGGACTCACTGGGCAGAAACCAAGATGCAGGGAGGCCGTTCTTGCCCTGGCTCTGCCTCAACTAAAGGCACCGTCATCTGCTTCTACCTTCGAAGCCATGATGTTCTCACAGATATGCTTAGGTGGCCTTCCTCCCACAGCCACATTCTCCCCCACCCCTACTCTCCTTGTTGTTCACTCTCCATTTTCATTTCTAAGGACCCTTTTGATCACATTTAATGACCCAGTCAATTTGGGTTGATCTTAACCCGCAAGTTCGTTACATCTGAAAAGTCCCCTTTGCCACACGTGATATCGTGGTTGTCACCAGGTTAAGATGGGACATCTAAGGTAGGGCAATGTCCTGATGGCTGCCAGCCAGCCACCATAGAGGACTCCCAGTGTGAGAGCTTCATCTAATTGCCCCATCATCCTGAGTGGTGGCATCAATGTTTTTTCTTCTTCATCTCTGTGCATTGACTTTGGTCTAATTACTCATGAGTACATGAAGTTGAAACCTTGTAATAGCAAGTCCAGGAGTCATACATTGTATAAGGTTTGGTAATTAGAGCTAGAAGATGAGCTGGATGTCCATGCACAGGCTGCTCTCTGGTAAGGCAGTGTAGACAGAAGTTTCTGTTCTGCCCAGTCCCACAACCACTCAGTCCCAAAGAAACACATAGAGGCTTATATTAATTACAAACTGGTTGGCCTATTAGCTCAGGCTTATTATTAACTAACTCTTACAACTTAAATTAACCCATAATTCTTGTCTGTGTTTTGCCATGTGGCTTGGTACCATTTCTCAATAAGGGATTCTCATCTTGCTTCTTCTGCATCTGGCTGGTGACTGACTCTCTGCTTTTCCTCTTTCCAGAATTCTCCTAGTCTGGTTGCCCCACTTGTACTTCCTGCCTGGCTACTGGCCAATCAACATTTTATTAAACTAATATGAGTGACAAATTTTTGCAGTGTACAAGCGCGGGGCAGTCTTTGTTAAACACAGGTGAGGTAAGGAGCAACCCTTCAGGCTTGTTTAATTTTCCCTCAGCTATATCCAGGCCCCTGGTCTGAAAAGGACTTGCCCAGATGTCTGCATGGACATAGCAATGTCCTTCCTCCTTTTCCTTATCTAACACAGGCCCTTGCATGTCACTTCCCATCTATCACATCACCTTCATTGCATTAACAGTTCTTGCCAGCTTGGACTGTGAGATCATCAGGGCACCAGGTTCCTGTTCATTGTACTATGTATTATAATTCATTAAGTATGGAATGTCCCAATTATTTGAAAAAAAAAATGGACCTTTCTGAGTACTAAAAATTATTCTGTTTCATTGTGGGTTGGCGCCCAAATCTTAGCCAAAAACTAGTCAGAAATTATTATTTGTTAAATTTTAGCTTCCTTAAAAGAACTTAAGTCCCTTTACAAATAAGTCTGAGCTTGTGTCGTGGTGGGTTCTTGGAATTCACACTTATGTTTGCATGGTGTTTCTACCCAATTGAGCCCCAGCCCCTGCTCTGCCATTGGCTTCTAATACAGTCGCTTAGTTTTCTGGCTCTAACGATATTCCTAAAAAGTATATGGTGATGTGAAGGGCATCCCGCATGTAAGAATGTTCTGAACAACAGGGAAAAAAGAGGAGATAGCAAGTGTCTGTCTGGGAGCCAGCGGGGTGAGGACCAGGGCATCTGTGGTGGGACTTTAAGGTTGACTTTGATGGATGACAGATGACTAAAGCCCGGTGAAGTGGGCACTGCTGAGGCCTCAGAACCTTCATTCTCACAGGGGACCCGGGCTTTTCACGCTGCTCCCCCCGGAGGGAGGTCTGTGAGAGACCCTGGGGAAACAGTGTGGAGGCTGCAGGATGGGAAAGGCTCAGCATGGATGAAGTCACAGAATGAGGAAGGTTTTAGGTTAAAAGTGCCTTAGAGAGAAAACAAAAATGTCGGGTCAGGGAGTGATTGGCAGGGTGAAGTAGTGTCTATAAATTTAAACGTTCTCAATGTGAGATACTATTGTGGTTTCCAGTGGGAATGCAAGTGATAAGGGAACCCGAGGAATAAATGAGAAATTCAAGGAGTCATTGGATGCCCCAAAGGCCCCCAGCCAGCCTTCGTCTTTAGGTCCATTCACTTCCCTAGGGGCTGCCTTGGAGACCGGGCTCAGAGAGACCGATCCAAACCACAGCACCGTGTCTTTCCCTAACTGCACTAATCATTCAGGGTTCAGCTTGTTCACGCCTCCCGGAAGTTCTCAGTTGTCCCAGGACCATGCCACGCTATCTTCCCTTAGGACCCTGGCTGCCACTTCCCGGTGTGGTCTTTGGTAGGGCATCCATCCTTCTCTGATTGCTGACAGCTGCCTGCTGTCGTTCTTTAATGGCCTGGGACGTCACCATGTGAGAGCCACACCCTCGTCAGCTGTGTGGTACCGTCACTAAAAGCATCCTTCTCTGTTGTCTGAACACAGACTCAGATGTGGTGGGTGTGAGACGACGGGAAGAAGCAGGCGAGGCCGTCATAGGGAGTTGTCAATGTCTTCCGTGGATGCGTGAGTTGAGGATCAACATTAAGGTCAGAGGTGTTTCTAGAAAATTGCACATCCCCAGTCAGAAAACTTGCTGATGGGTCAATGGGACATGAGATGGGAGTGAGGGACAGGAAGGCATCAGCAGGCAGGAGCAACTGGAATACAGCAATGCAGGCACTGCTGTGTCCTGTGGCTGGGTGGGAAGCCGGCAGCTCACGAGGATGGTGAGGAGGGCAGACTTATACAGCAGGTAGAAGGCTGGGTTGCCACAAGGGAGGTGACTGAACAAGGTGGCCGAAAGGAGCTTCTGTGCACTGCTTTTCTTCTGTTGTCGTAGAGCACAGCTCCCAGCAGATGCTCTGTAAAGATTTGCAGCTGCGTGGGATGATTAAAGGGGGGTGCAGGGGGCAGGTGTCAGAGGGGCATGAGCAAGTAGAGGGGACAGTGGTGGGGACATGGGAACTCTTGTAAGACAGGAGGCAGGAGGGCAGGTGCCTGGAGGAAAGGACGCATGCACGATCTCGTACCTGTGAGGAGCCTAGAACCTTGCCAGGTTGTCCAATGTCGGAAAATCTAGCAATAAATCCCTGAAGATTCAAACAGAAAGATAAAACCAGTCAACTTTATAGCCATACTGCTAAAACAATTAAAATCATGCAACCATTTTACAAGGTGTTAGAAGGCAGAGAGCCATTGCTTTATGACATAATTGGAACTATTCTTATGGTTTGAGTCAGTGTAGATCTAAATCACTAAAATAATGTAACGTTGGGGATACAGAGAGCCATCACCACCTTGAAACAGTGACATTTGCTCATAAGCCATGCATACACACTTCTATCAATAGTGCAGGATTTCTCTTATTCTTACAAACCAAGCAATGCCTTCTCTGCCTGTGGAAGTCAAAAGGGGCTCTTTCAATTCACCTGGGAAAGGAGTAAAGAAAGACTAGTTAGGAGGCTTGATGAGCTTCGATTACATAGCAGGAAATCTCACACAAAAATCCTAACAAATGCTTAAATGTAGGAGGCAAGACTTAAGCTTTTTTTAAAGATAAATATTTATTTATGTATGTATTTTATGTTCATGAGTGTTCTGTCTTTGTACACACAAGAAGAGGGTACCAGATCTCATTACAGATGGCTGCAAGCCACCATGTGGTTGCTGGATATTGAACTCAGGACCTCTGGAAGAGCAGCCAGTGCTCTTAACTGCTGAACCATCTCTCCAGCCCGTAAGATTTAAACCACATGGCAGCTCACAACTGTCTATACCTCCAGCTCCAGGGGACCTGACGTCCTCACACAGACATATATGCAATGCACATGAAACAAAAAATAAATTCATCTTAAAAAGATAAGAAAATGTCTCCATGACTTCATGAGGGAAGGACATCTCATTAGTGTGTGTGTGTATGTGTGTGTGTGTGTGTGTATGTGTGTGTGTGTGTGTGTGTGTGTGTGCGCGCGCGCGCGCGCACGCGCGTGTTGGTATGAACAGACTGTGGCATAGGTGAGGTCAGAGGGCAACTTGAGAGAACCAATCACTTCTACCGCAGAGGTCTCATGAATTGTACTCAGGTCATCAGGCATGACAACAAGCACCTTTACCTACGGAGCCCTGGGAAGGACATCTTAAACAAGAGCCTGCCTCACAGAGGATATTTGCAGTTGGACTTGATTTTGTTACATTCAAGAACATCTCATCAGGCGATAGCATTCTTCAGGGAAGGACATAGACAACACTGAGAGCCAGCCGAGGGCTCATTTCTAGAACATACAAAGGATTGAAAAATCAGTCCCATAGAGTAGAAATGGCTGAAAACTGTGGGCAAGACGCAAACAAGAATTCTATATACAAAGAGCTTCAAATGGCCAATATGTATGTATGTATGTGTGTATGTATGTATGTATGAAAAAGTGCCTCACCCATAAGTTATTAGACAAATAAAAATCTAAATTAGTAATATACAGTTGACACCCATTAATCAAAATTTACTTCACAAGAATACGGACCAATGAAAATCCTTATACATGGTTGGTAGAAACAGAATTGTCTCAACAACTCCAAAAAATGAGGGGGCACTCTTGCTTAGGTTGGTGTCTCCATTCTGGGCATGCTTCTTGGAGAAACTCCAACATGACTCAGGGAAAGGACAGCTCAGAGAAGTCCAGCCACGGGGAAATGCGTGGGTAAACGTTCCCCCAGTACACAAACGGAATAGTACGCACAGCTGAAGAGGGCCACCCTAAAGTTCCGGCCAGGGATGACTTAAGAACAGCACTGAGTGAAAACCAACTTGTGCAGCAGACTTGGCATGCCAGCCCAAACCAAGCAAAGCCCAGCAATGCTCATTCAGGAGACGGTCACCACTGACATTTGACACGGCATTTCCAAGTCTCAGCCCCTCTGGGGGAGGAAGAAGAAGGGGTCTTGGAGAAGCAGACTGGTTCAGGCAGTGATGAAGAGCCTCTGTCTTCTGGGCTGATGACTGTTTACTGGGTGGATGCGTGACGCCACTGCTAGGTACCTATGTGTTAGCCATGTTCTTTCATGGCTCAGACATCAGACCTCAAACAGCCAGGCTGATGGAGGAATGTCTATGTGTTAATTTCATTGGTTAATAAAGAAACTGCCTCGGCCCTTTAATAGGACAGAAAATTAGGTAGGCGGAATAAACAGAACAAAATGCTGGGTAAAAGTCAATGAGACAGACACTTCAGGCAGTCGCCATGCCTCTCCTCTCCGAGATGGACACAGGTTAAGATCTCTCCTGGTAAACAACCACCTCT
This sequence comes from Arvicola amphibius, assembly GCF_903992535.2. Classification (NCBI taxonomy): domain Eukaryota; kingdom Metazoa; phylum Chordata; class Mammalia; order Rodentia; family Cricetidae; genus Arvicola; species Arvicola amphibius. The sequence goes on from NC_052054.1 coordinate 4,379,836, forward strand.
TGGTGCTATATAGATTACTAAATATGGGTTAAAGCAAGATATGAGAATCAACCAATAAGAAGCTACAGATAACGGGCCAGGCAATATTTAAATGAATACAGTTTCCATATAATTATTTCAGATGTAAAGCTACCCGGGTGGCAGGACGCAGCCCCGCAGCTCCATCTACACCAGGCGGTAGATTATACTGGGGGCAAGTTAGGCACCCAGTTTGCCTATCTGTTTGCTGTGGTGTGGCTTTGTGTGCCTAGAGGATGCAATGGTACCTACAGGAGGGCCTCCTGGTACCTAATGGGAAGCCGGCTCGGGGTCCCTTCTTATTGCAGTCCCTCCTCAAAGCATGCTGTCTTTCCTTGACTGCACATATGAGCTTCCACTTTACTCTGCTGGGCCATTCTTCATAAAAGGAACGTGAAAGCATCGCTGATTCTACAGCAGGGAGAAGCTGTTTCCCAGATCTCCAGTCACTGAAGCCCGGGTGCCCACAGCCTCAGTCCGGTCCCTGACTACAAGTCCAGTTCCGCAAGATGGCCGCCCCACTTTGTCTCTCCTTCAGGATACACCCTCTCTTTCTCTGAGACGCCAACCCTGTGGAGGGCTGGGGTCCAGCTGGAATGGGGCTTGTAACAGCAGTGCCTGGGAGTTATAGCTAGTTCACTGACCGCTAGGAATGGTAATAGAGCCCCCCTCCCCCACCCGACCCCCCTCAGCTGCTGCAGTTCACATGCCCTGCCAATTTCTAAAGGGAAGAGCATGATGGGCAGACGCAGAAGCAAGCAGAAAGGGTCAGTTTGGTCCCCAGTGGGAGCACGGCCAGGAAACTGAGGTCCTGCCGCTGGCATGGTGCCTTCCTGGAGCCTCAGTTTGCCCTGTTGAGAATGGAATGGTGTCTGCTTTGCCTTGCCTGCCCTGTAGGTCTGACTTCAAACCTTCTTGGCCTCCCGGGCCGAGTTCTAAGCTAGGGCAGGGCAAGAAAGGAGTAAGGGAAGGGGATGTTGACAGTGGGGAAAAGGGAGCCAGTCAGTGGGACAGAAGCCCTGTGCCGAATGGCACAGAGCCCGGAAGGGGAGCTTAACCGATTTAAAATGATTTGTGCATTGCTGAGACCAACGACTGCAGTGGCTCCTGTGTGGATATCAAATCGGCTCTTTGCCCTGTGAGACGGGACAGTGAAATTATATTTGCAAAACATTCATTTCCCCACTTGACTTCACAGAAACTGATTAATGCCTGCGTTGACTTCTGAACCCCTGGATCCTAGGAGGAAAGGGACAGAACAATGGCCTATTTTGTCTTATATTTTATACCACACAAACATTTTAAGTGAGTACTCGGCAGATGCATAATTAATAAGATAGAGTTCCTGGACTTACAGACTAACAGAGATCCATCTAAAAATAAGTGTATCTTAATTAGTGTGAATTTCACATTTAAAAGTCTTTGTGGAGACACAGTTTGACTATTATTTCTTCTCACCAACTGGGAAGTTTGAAAATAGTTAATGCAGAACGCAGCTCAATGTGACTGCGGTCTCTCCTAGTTCTTCTGGAATTTAGTGACCTGAGAAAATTACATAACAATTTTCCTTAAAAATAAACTTCAGTTTTGATTTCTAATGACGATCAATTAATTCTGCATTCTTGCCTAACTATACCACAGCCATACTTAAATGGCATTAAGAGATAAATCAAAATAGTCCAAATTGGATAAAACAAGTGGTTTGTTTTTAGTTTTATTCTTTTCATTAGTTGCAAAGCAACAAAACACAAGCAAGCAATATCAAGATTTTGCAGGACTTTTCTGCCTAAAAGCCTCCAAATAAATTTGAATTTTCCCATTAGAAAAAAAATATAAAGAAAACACATAATGTTTCCCTGAACAAATCAGCTTTGTCCTACGACTCAGTCTGCACAATGGAGGATTCGAGGAGGGAGGGAACAGGAAGCTGAGCAATGCCTGTTTGGAGCCGATGACCTTCGGAAAGTTCAAGAACAGCAAACATTCATCACATTGCCAAAATAATGACGATCTCAAAGTCAGGGTGTCAAGCACGTTGCTAAGGAAGTGTTACGGTGGATGCTATTGTGAAGCCAAGTGGTTGCTATGACGGCTGCACACGTTAGACAAATGTCAATTACCCGAAGTACCCAGAAGCTCCACCTGACCTCTCTACGCACGCAGGCACGCACGCAGGCACGCAGGCTGGGATTGAAGCATTCTTGCAGCAACAGATTGCCTGAGAAACACTTTTGAATCATTTGCATTTGTTTGTTACACTGACTGGGTTCCTGGTAACTACTGGGGTAGAAAAAAAAAGTTTCCACACAGTCAGCTGGAAGTATTCATGTTGCGTTTGATAGGCAGCTATGGCTCCAAAGGTCAGTTTCAGGACAGGCTTTGTGTCCCTTAGCCCACCAGGTCCTAGGCTTCACAGTCAAATCCCTTACCTCCCCTTGGTTACATCTCCAGGGGACTGAAATTTTGTCCATGTTTGCAGGTAGATCATTTATTTGTTTATGGGAGCGATGAAGAACAGATTTTAAGGAACTTTCCATTTACTGATGGGCATGTTCTCTCTATGTTAAAACCAGTGGCTGTGAGCCCTGGATGGTTCTGATGACCCATGAAGAATGGAACCATGGAAAATAGGTTTGAGACAATTGGGACAGCTGAGGACATCCTCAGAGCAGAAGTGACCAGCCTGAGCCAGGACAGTCATTGGGGAGGAAAAGTCCCCACACAGGCAGGGGCACAGTCTCCCCACCTTGAAAGCTGAAGATTAACTGCAGATATAAACCAGTTCCTTGTAGGGACAGAAAACATTCTGGAAGACTATAAGAGGAAATGTTTTATCTAAGCAACGGGGGTCGAGGTTAGGGGTCAGTAGAACGATAGAGTTTTCATTTAGCTCCGTTACAAGTGTTTGGTTCCTTTTAAAAATAAAAATGTCATTTTATAATTCCTGTATCCCAGGGCACTGAGAGATAGGATGTGTCTGGTATGTGTGGATTTTGACTTCTTGTGAGAGAATCTTGCAGAGTCCTTTGGAGCACAAAACAAAACAACAAAAAAATCACCTATCTAATTCCTTCCTGGTATTTTTGTATGTGAGTTGACATTCACTGGGTGACAGTTCTATCACAACTTTTGCACCTATGTTGTTCCTCAAACATAGAGAAGGGAACTAAGTCTCCCTAAGACTTATCTTTGAGTAGAGAAACTGGGTTCTTAAAATTCAAACTTAAATGTTGATATTTTTAATTAGGGATGCTACTTTATAGGAAAAAAATCAAGGTAACATAATAGAACATCCTTTTCTAGTTACTGTGAGTAAGTATTTGATAAGAAGTAACTTAAAAAAGAAAGAGGAGTTTGTCTTGGCTCACAGTTAGAGGGCACATGGTCCTTCATGTCCAGGAAGGCACAATGTGACAGCAGGAACTGGTCACATCGTGCCTGCATCATGAAGTAAAAAATAAAGAGGAAGTGGAGCTGGCTATAAAATTTCACCCCCCAGTCGCCTGCTTCCTGCAGTGGAGCTCTACTTCCTGAAAGTTCCAGAACCTTCTCAAACAGCATCTCCAGTTGTGGAGGATGCTTTTCAACACATAGGGGACTTTCCACATTCAAACTACAACACAGAGTAAGGGTGATATCTGCCTGAAACAATGTTGCATTGTAGAAATAGCCCATTGCATTCTTGTTGCCGTAGCCTCAGGAAGGCTAAGAGTGCTGGGTATGTGAGCAAGTCAGTTGCTAAGGCCAAGCACACAGGCTGGTCTCTGCGCTGCCAACTTCCTTAGCACACCAGGTACGAGTTTTTGCTGCAGGCGATGTGCTATCTTATATATCTATCTGCATGTTGTTTTCATGATTATGGGGTTTCCAAGATTTCTACAGGGTGCAAAAAAAATTATTAACAACTTAACTTTTAATTTTAGGTATATGTTTGGCAGAGTAGAGGACGGATCCTGCCAGACATCTACATGCATGCTTTACCTTGGCAGAGAGGGGAAGGAAACGACTCTAGCAAAATGCACCACTGTTTAAATTAACCAGCTCAGAGAAGCCAAGACTCTACCTCGACTTTTGTTTTTTTTGTGAAATGGGTCAATGGACTGCCCTACTGAAGCCCTTCCTATTGCTGTTGTGTGTATGTGTGTGTGTGTGCGTGCACACGTGTGTGTTGTAATATATGTATATGAGTGTGTAGTAATGTGTGCAGAGGGCAAAAGCTGGTGTTGGGTGCCATCTTTAGCCATTTCCTTAGTTTTTGAGAGAGGATCTCTTACTGAACCTAGAGGTTGCTGATTTGGCTTGATTGGACAGGCAGCAAAGCCCCAGGAACCCTCCTGCCTCTGCTTCTCCAGTCCTGGGATTGCAGGCATGTGCTGCTTAGCCTGTCTTCTTAACGTTGGTCATGGAAATGGAAATCACATCTCTATGATTCCATGACTAATGACAGAGCCACCTCTCCAGCCACAAGTCCCACTGTTCTTTGAACACATTAGTGGCTATCAAAGGATTCAGTCTGATTATAAACCTGTCCTGTCCAGCAGGGAAGTCAATGTGGTTCTGTGACTTTTTAAACTCAGCTAAAAAGTTCAGTTCTTCCAGCATTGGTTACAGTTCAGATTCTCAGTGGGCATGAGCCGGTGGTGATTCTGGTCCCATTAAGGTCCTGTTGAGATCATTGGTCTCCAACAGACTAGTGAGGTAGACAGAGTTTCAATGTTAGTGTTCCCGTAGCAGTCACAAGGAAGGACAGCCACAAAGTCTCCTGGGCAGTCTCCAGCTTCATGCTTTTACAGCAGGGCACTGCTTACTGCTGTCACTATCATGTAGACTGTTCCAACCTATTCAGTGTGTGTGTGTGTGTACATGTGTGTGCTTACCGCTGTCACCACCATAAAATGTGCACAGGGTAGGCCATTTTCCAGCCTGTTCAGTGTGTGTGTGCACATGAATGTGTGTGCGTGTCTGTGTGTGCACATGCATGTGTGCGTTTATGTGTGCTTACTGCTGTCACTACTGTGAAATGTGCACAGGGCAGACTGTGTTCCAGCCTGTTTGTGTGTGTATGTGTGTGCACATGCACATGTGTACATGTGTGTGCATGTGTCTGTGTATGTGTGCATGTGCATGCATGCGTGTGCTTGTGTTTTGATAAAGGAAAAGCAACGTGACAATAACACAAGATGGCTGGAGTCAGGGTGCTTCTTTTGCTTCATCCTGCTGGCTTTGACCGAAGGTCATCTTTCAGTGCTGTTCTGGGAGAGTCTAATGCATGGTCTTCAGCTGATGTCCAGAGAAAAATGATTTAAGGAGAAAACTTTTATTTCCTGCTTTGCTTCCTCTCTTGGTGCTCTTTGGATTCCTAGGCTAGGATTGCTAGGCTAGATTATCACGATGGCTTAAATATATGATACATTAAGTTCCAAAACTCCAGAAGCCCTGAAGAAAGGACTCTTCCTGTAGGCACTCAGGGTTATTAATAGTCTCCTGTAATCTCACTTTCTCATAATACAAAAGTTTCAAAACTAGGTGAAAGACACTCAATTTAAATCATTATCTTATATTCTGTGCAAAAATGTGCTCAAAATAGATCAAATTCCTAAATGCAAGAGCTTAAACTGCAAAGTCTCCTGGAAGAAAAGGCATGTCTTTTCACACCTTGTATTTAGTACTGGTTAGTAGATAACACAATGAAAGCAAAACCCACAGAGGAAAACACCCAAACAAAATGACGTCATAGAAACTAAGGCCACCTGTGTTTCAAGGGATTCCTCATCAGAGCAAGATAATAATTCATAGGCTGGGAGGAGGTGGCAGAGAACTCCCATGAACAGTTTTAAAGTAAGTCCTGGTTCTGACTATCTTTGCCTTTAAGTAAGATATTGAGTGATAAATAAATACACAAAAATGTGCTCAATTCCATCAGCCTTTAGGGAAGGGAGAGCACAGAGTACAGTGAGATACCCTGTCTTTGGGTTTCTATTGCTGTGAAGAGACACCATGACCACGGCAACTCTTATGAAGAAAACGTTTAATTGAAGGGGGGGCTCGCTTACAGTTTCATAGAGGTTCAGTCCGTTATCATCATGGTGGAGAACATGGCTGGAGTAGTAGCTGAGAGTCCTACATCTTGCAGGCAACATGGAGTCCACTGACACACTGGGCAATATCCTGAGCATAGAAAACCCCAAAGCCCGCCCCCACAGTGACACACTTCCTGCAACAAGGCCACACCTACTCCAACAAAGCCACACCTCCTAGTAGTCCACTCCCTATGAGATTATGAGAGCCATTCACATTCAAACTACCACCCTTTCATAGCCAGTAAGAGTGATTAAAATAACCACAGAAAACAGATTTGAATGAAAGTGGCTGACATTAAAGCCCCAAACACTCTCCGTGGGAAAGAATTTAGTAAGTTTTGTTTCTATGGAAAAAAAAAAAAAAAAACCCTGGCAGACACCACCTGGTGGAGGAATTGTTTACTCCTCAGCTGGCTCCTTCAGAGGGCTCAGCCTGTGGTCCTTTGGTTCCGCATCTCTGGGTTCTTTTTCAATTGCTGTGAAGACACCATGGCCAAGACAACTCCACGGCCCTGGAGCAGTAACTGAGAGTTTATATCTCAGGCCACAGTCACGGGGCGGAAAGAGCTCACTAGGAGTGACCCGGGATTGTGAAACCTTCTGCTTCCGGTGACATGTTTCCGTATCCTTCCCTATCCTCCAGTCTTCTAACTGGAGACCAAGTATTCAAATACATGAGTCTTAATTATCTGGGGTTAGTCTTTCTCTTTAGGGATGATGACGCACAACCATGTAAAGGTGCTGAAAACTGAATGCTGTGCTTTTTTTAAATTTTATTTTAATTTATTAACTTTATTTATTTTACATACCAACCACAGTTTCCCTCTCTCCTCTTCTTCCATGCCATCCACCCGACTCCCATCTACCTCCCCATCCACTCCTCTTCCATTCAGAAAGGAGCATGCCTCCCATGGGCTTGAACAAAGCCAGGCACATCAGGTTGAGGCAGGACCCAGTTCCTCCCTGTGCGGCAAGGCTGGACGAGGTAATCTAGCATGGGGAATAGGTTCACACACATGCAGAAGGCCTAGGTTGGCCCCATGCAGGCTCCACAACTGTTTATCCAGAGTTCATGTGCTCCCATGAGCTCAGGTCGACTGTTTTTGTGGGTTCCTCTATCATGCTATTCATCCCCCTTACTGGTACAAACCCTGCTCCCTCTCATCAACTGGACTCCCAGAGCTTGGCTCAGTACTTGGCTGTGTATCTCTGCATCTGATTCCATCAGTTACTCATAAAGGACCTCTGATGACAATTATGGTAGTCACCAATCTGATTACAGGGGATAAGGCCAGTTCAGGTACCCTTTCCACTATTGCTAGGAGTCTTAGCTGGGTCATCCTTGTGCATTCCTGGGGGTTTTCCTTGGCACCAGATTTTTCCTTAACCCCTAAAAGGCCCTCCCATCAAGAAGCTCTTTAGTTACCATCCCACCCCTAACTTGCATCTTGCACCCAGTCCACCCAACCACTCCCTCAAGTTCGCATCCCTATCCCCCACCCCTGCCCCGAGTTTACCCAGGCAATCTATTCCCTCTTCCCAGGGAGGTCCAGGCATCCCTCTTTGTTTTCTAGCCTCTCTGGGGCTGTGGATTGCAGGTTGGTTATCCTGTGCTGTACTGCTAATATCCACTTCTGAGTGAGTACATAACATTGTTTGTCTTTCTGCATCTGCATTACCTCGCTTCCTTAGGATGATTTGTTTTCTAGTTCCATCCATTTACCTGCAAATTTCATGAGGTCATTGTTTGTTTCTGCTGTGTAGTACTCCATTGTGTAAATGTACCACATTTTCCTTATCCATTCTTTGGTTGAGGGCATCTAGGTTGTTTCCAGGTTCTGGCTATGACAAATAGTGCTGCTATGAACGTAGTTTAACAAGTGTCTTTGTGGTATGGTTGAGCATCCTTTGTGTATATGGCCCATGTTGGTATAGCTGGGTCTTGAGCTAAACTGGTTTGAATGATGTGCTTTCTAAATGGATTTGGTGTGTATATTATCTCAGCACAATAGTCTTTGTTTTATAATTTTTCTTTTTCTCTTTGAGAATTTCATACATGAATAATATATATTATTTCTAACTCTCATTCTCACTCCAATGCCTCTATTTATTCTTCTATAATTATATTATCCATTATGATCTCGCTTGGCCAACACACACACACACACACACAGACACACGGACACACACAGACAACACACAGACACACAGACACCACACAGACCCACACAGACACACAGACACCACACAGACCCACACTAGACACACCACTAGACCCACAACAGACACACACAGACAGGACAACCACACTCAGACAACACATACAACTACCACCAGACACCACAGTATTCATCCACACCGATACACACATACACACACATACACACACATACACACACATACACACACATACACACGTACACACACATACACACACATACACACACATACACACACATACACACACACATACACATACACACACACACACATACACACACACACATACACACACCCTACTGAGTTCATTTAGCAGTGCTCTTATGTAGCTGTGTTTAGGTCTGACCACCTGGAATTAGATAGCACATCAGAGGTCTTGTCACTAGAGAAAATTGATTCTCCCTCCCTCAGCAGTCGCCGATAGCATAGCTGTTTTTTCAGGGGTGGGACCTTGTGAAATTTCCCACATCCCCCCTGCATATTGGCTGGTGTGATCTGTAGGCAGTCTTGTTTAGACAGCCCTGTCACTGAGATTTCACGGCACAGCTTCCCTATTGTGTCTAGAAGACACTATTGCACAGCCAATGTCTCTGTCCCTTGGCTCTTACAATCTTCTGCCCCTTCTGCAGTGTTCTCTGAGCCTTGGGTGTGGGGTTCTGTTGTCAATATTCTTATCAGGACTGTACACCCCTACAACCACGTAATCTCTGTATTTCAATAAGTGGCGAATCTCCGCAAGAACCCATCTAGAGAAAAAAGAAAGCTGGTGAGGGCTGAGAGCTACACTTATCTGTAGCTATCTGGATAAGTGTGCGTGTGTGTGTGTGCATGCGTGTGTGTGCGCGTGTGTGTGTGTACGTATATGCAAGTATTATAAGCATATGTTTACACACAAACACATACACACATATACATGAATAGCTCTGGTTTATTCTATTTAAATGACCTACTTAACAATAAGTGATTTTTGAGCACCCTCCGAGTCAGCCTTCTAGGGAAGTTGAGTCAAACAAAACTCCGATGTAGAGCATCTGTGTGAAATGACAGCAGAATCTGACGGTCCGCGTTCTTGTGAGGATGTGAAGGGCAGCACGAACAGCACTGCTTTTCACATGAGCTGAAGGTGTAAATTAGAAGTAGAACACGTTATTTGTGAGCCGCAGAATCTGATTATACTGTTGCCAGTTTGAAAGTCTCCAGTCGTCAGTATCTCCTAGTCAAAAGTGAGCATTGCATAATCTTCCAGAGACATTAAAAAGGGCAAACACCTCCAAATCACACAGGATGTTCACTGCCTTTGAAGTTTTAGACAAACAGCAGCTCCGGGTCACTGCAAACCACCCCACATGTCCCTTTCAATGCATTTCTATCTTAGCATCTCTAAAGTGCTCTGCTCCAGAAGGGGAGGCACAGTCTGCAGTGCCAACATAGCCAGTGACTTCACTTCCTGGTCAGATGCAGTTCCAGCCTCCAGACACACAGCCTCAAAGTGTCTTCCACAAAACAGACAAGCAGTACAACACAAAAGAGCCTGTATGGTTTTGGAAGCCAAGGGCTTAAGATAAGTTGACTCAAGAGTCTAGGACTTCAGATGACCCGACAGGGTTCCTCGAAACTTCACGTGGTGCTTTGAGGGGATCGCTATACCTTGGCTTTGGGGTCGAACCATCAGTGAGGAGAGGACAGATTGAATCTCCAGATGCAGCCCTTGCTGAGACCTCCTGAGGGAGTTATGCAGGAGGATGACACTTTTGAATCAAGCCGCACTTGCTTTTTGTAGCCCGCAAATTTGATTTCCAGTCAGTACAAGGCTCAGTTCACTTTGTTCAGGAAGTCTCAGTGCTCTGATCTGCACAGCCTGCCCTCACAAGCACGCAAGCGTGGCCACTTGAGGCTTCACAGGAAGGCTGTGCTGGGGACGGGATCTGAGGGGGAGGCTGCTGAGGTGGCTGTTTGACCTTAATTGATATTTGAATGACTCTTCTTTCAAAGATACTGGGAGGGCATCTGGAGGTTGGATCACCAGTCATGGATGCTGGGACTCTTGAGGGCATGGGTGAGCTCTGATCTCAGATTATGCACATAACAAGCCTATATCAAGTCAGGCCTCCTACATACACCTGTGACTTGAGATCCAAGGGATCAGATGCTCTTCTCTGGTGCCTGAGATGACACAGACATGTGTCTCAATGTGTATGTGTGTGTGCACGTGTGTGTGTGTGTGCATGCATACACACATAGAGAAAGAAGGGAAAGGGAGGTAGGGAGGTGGGGGATGGAGGAAGAGAGGAATAAATAAATAAAAGAAAATTTTTAGTTAAAGAAAATATTTCCTTAGGGTCTGAGGTGATAGTCCATTTAGCATTTAGTCACATGCTTGCCGTACAAGCACAAAGACCTAGGTTCAACTCCCAGAACCCATCTAAGAAAGCAGACATGCTAGCATGCATTGATTATACCTGTACTAGAGGCCGGCCGAACCCTGGGGCAGCCTGGCCAGCCAGTCTAGCTTACTTGGCAACTTCCAGACCATTGAAAGATTATGTCTCAAGAAACAAGGTAGACAGAGTCTGAGGGGCAGCACCCACTGCCATTCTCTGGTCTCCACGTGCGCATATGCACAGACGCAAACTTGCACACTTGCTCACCCCCTTCCATCTTCCCCTCACACTTCCTCATGAGTTTAGAGGAAAAGTGTGAAAAACATATATATCTCCCACTTATTTCCTTTCCTAAGAACTGGACTGGAATTTCCACCACCACTTCTCCGTTTAATCGCTCTAAAATATGATAGGCTGTGCTAAACCCCGCCGGTCTTCCTGCAGGGGTAACGGCGGAACACTGACTGCATGGCCCATCTGCCATGTTTGAGCTTTTGCAAACAGATTTTTTAACACTAGAACATATTAGAACTGGTGCGATTTCTCAGTAGTTTGGCAACGGCGTTTCTCATCACTGGAGTGCACACAGGGAGAGTGCCAGCATCACCCTCACATACCAGATGGTAGAACCAGGGCTCAGCGAGGTAACCAGCCCAGGGCTACAGCTGGTGTCACTGGGAGAGACAGACCCCACCAGCGTTGGGAAAGTCCCTGACCTCAGTTGCTTCCATATAACTCCAAGACAAGACACTCCCCAGTTTTTCTCTCACCATCAATGCTGTGGAACCAGGTTCTGTTCTGTGAAACTAACATTTTATAGTAGTTAAACACACTCCTCGGTCCTTCCTGCCCCCTGATGTGGGGTCTTGAGCCTCAGTTTCCCCATGGGCAACGTGAGGGATGATGCCAAGTTGCTGTAAGGGCATTGTTAGGGCACCCTTGGGACACAACCAGCACTTTCTTAGGGCCATTAGCATTTAGAATAAAGTCCTTGGTGCCTGTGGCTCACACTGCAGGAACAATGGGGACTAACTGAGGGCACTCCAGAGGGCGGGTCACCAGGCTCTGGGCAGGTACACAGGGCACTGGCCCAGGGCCTGGGAGGCTTAGTCTGTGACTCTGGGGACATGGCAGTTTCTCCCTTGTCACTTTCACCTCCACCTGCGTTGAGTATGATGGTTTTAGACAGAGCTCTTTCTTTTGTCTTGTGCTTAGGTGTTTGCTGTCGAATTGGAGTTTGCTTTCTTTATCTTTCTTTCCAGATTACTTCTTTCTTAGTTTATTTCAAGTGTGTGTGTGTGTGTGTGTGTGTGTGTGTGTGTGTGTGTGTGTGTGGTCTGTGTCTGTATGTGTGCATGTCTGTGTGTATGTGTCTGTGTGTGTCTGTATTTGTGTGTGTCTCTATGAGCATGTGTTCATATATGTCTACGTGTATGTCTGTGTGTGTTTCTATGAGAGTGTGTGTTGTAGGAGACACTGCTTGTTCATTTCCTGGTTGCCCAGACTCCCAAAATAATCACACAGAAACTATATTATTTGCAATACTGTTTGGCCAATAGCTTAAGTGTATTGCTAGCCAGCTCTTACATCTTTAACACATTTTTATTATTTAATATTTTATCATGAGGCTTATGGCCTACTGGCAAGGTTCCAGTTGGCAGCTTGCATCTTTCCCCTCTGGCAGCTACATGGCATCTCACTGACTCTGCCAACGCGCTCTCTCTCTCTCTCTCTCTCTCTCTCTCTCTCTCTCTCTCTCTTCTAGCTTGGATATATTCTGTTAAGCCATTGACCAAAAGCAGCGTCTTTATTTACTAACCAATAAAAGCAACACATATGTAGAAGGACTTCCCATATCATCTTCCCTTTTCTGTCTAAATAAAAAGGAAGATTTTGAGTTTAACATAGTAAAATTACATATAACAGAACAGGTATCAAGCAGGAATTACAGTTATAATACTTATATCTATTTTATCTTTTATCCCAACTAAGGGAAACTATAACTATAACTATCTATTCTTCAACTCAATCAAAGACCAAAGAAAGATATAATAATATTACCTAAGTTAACAAGAAGTGCTTTGTAAGCAACTTCCAAAACTCTAGAGTTGACAGAGACATCTCGCTGCCTGAACAGTCATCCAAAGTTCTTCTGTATCATTGGAGCATCCATATTCAGCCTACAGGACCATAATATCCAGCAGACTTTTCCATGAAGCAGGAAATTTCAAAGACAGTTCCACCTATATTGGCAGTTTGTCAGTCACTTCCTTCCATGTCCTGCAGAATGTCTTACAGACTCTTTCATGAATCAGGAACGCTGAAGGTCTGTCTCACCTTCTTTAGGCAACTTCAGCAGTCATTTTTCTGTGGGTCTTTCATGTCCAGTTCATACAGCATAGCATCAAGCAGTCCAGGCAAGAGCAGTTTCTTATCCAAATGGCCAACAAACTCCATAAGGAGCCTCTTAGATGCCCATCTTCCTCTTGAAGTAATTGGTGCTATCAGGAGTAGATGTGTCTCATGTCATGAAAAGTCCTAAGTTATTAAAACATTTTAAATGCCATATTCTGAAGGTATCTGAAAGATTTGAAGAATACTTTCTAACTGAAATATATCTCTCTATATAATTTAGAAAACCTAACTACACACTTGACATTATAGGTGGTTATGTATTAACCTATATTTTTAATTATATGTTATATTTTTAAATGAGCTGCACAAACACAATACCTTAATCAAGAACATAAATATACATTTAACAAAATTGACCTTAAATTTGTATCAGTAGGGCAAGATCCATACCAATGCAAATTTCTATAGCATATCCCCCTTTAAATGTAAGCAAACATTTATAAACCATATTTGGGGATTTGGGTGTAGTTCTCTCCAAACTGCTTCCTGCTTTTTGTTAGACAAAATATTTTTGGGGGTGTTCATGGTGACCTTTTGGAGGGTCTTGGTCCATCAAACCACATTAGTCTGGAAGAATTCCATAGGTTCTCATCCTCTGTAGAACCAATAGAAGAACCTCTCTTCCAAAACAACATATTTTTAGACTCAAATTATGAAGTCAAGAAACCTTTAAAAGATATATGTTGGTTTAGCTTAGACAATAAAATGTCTTTCTGTACTTAGCTCCTTCACAATCAAAATATTCAAAGAAAATACAATAATATACATAATCCAGACTTTCTGTGTATATTCCAACTTTACATGGCTCATTTTTCTTACTCTACTACTTTTTAATATTTATTTTATTATCTTTACTCCTTTGATTTATTACTGTCTGTACTTTTATTTTACATTTACTATCTCTTTACTCTTTTTCTTCTCTCTCACAAGCCTATATACATTTATCCAACACTGTGACTTGTTTAGAGTTCTTTTATGTCTGAATCTGTCCAATTGTGTATCTGTAATTCTTTTCTGTCATTGAGAGCTTTTAAAATAGCAAGCAGCTTGGTCACAGCAGCCCTGGGTGCTGGCTCCACCTCTCTCCGCCTTTTTCTGCCTTTCAAAATGGCAAAGGTACCATTACCACCAGCTCTGGAATCACCAGGTAGGAGCCACACTCACCACGTTAACTCTGAGAAGGAGTGTGAAACACATAAACCCTTTTTATCTGAGTAAAAGCTAAATCTGCCATGCAGTGCACTGCGTGGCCTGGAAATATCTCTGTGTATGGTGATGGGAACCCATCATGCTTTCCTGACTGTGCACCTAGTAGTCCTGATTCTGCTGCCTGCACAGGCGGAGAGCACTGAGCCGTGGGCATGGTCTCAGCTACTTTCCTTCTTACCCTGAGTGAACATACAAGCACTGGGGACCAAAACCCCATTCAGCTCTGTAGCTGAACCTCCCAAAAGAGTCAGAGCCTTTTGTGCTGGTGAACCAGGATGCTGCTGTTTTGAAACTATGCATTTTTCTGCTACCTCTGAATCAGGAAGACCTCTCTTAAAGGAGCTGTGGCATGCTGCCAGCAAGCAGAGCAAGAAACTGTTTTTGTTTTTAAATATTTATTTATTTATTATGTATACAATATTCTGTCTGTGTGTATGCCTTCAGGCCAGAAGGGGGCACCAAACCCCATTACAGATGGTTGTGAGCCACCATGTGATTGCCGGGAATTGAACTCAGGACCTTTGGAAGAGCAGGCAGTGCTCTTAACCTCTGAGCCATCTCTCCAGCCCACAAGAAACTGTTTTAAACTCTGTTTGTGCATGTGTGTCTAGAATTTCTTTTTAAGCTTTCTCAGGTTTTATGTGAATATAGTCAGCCCACGTTGGCCCACCAATCTGTTGTAGGAAATGCCACTTGTTTGTTTCCCAGCCACCTAGACTCCCAAAATAATCACACAGAAACTATATCATTTGCCCTACTGTTTGGTCAATAGCTTAAGCATATTTCTAGCTAGCTGTTACATCTAATTTTAACCCAAGTGTGTTCATGATTGTCTGTGTATGTGTCTGTGTGTATATCTGTCTGTCTGTGTCTCTCTGTGTGTATCTGTGTGTATGGATGTCTGTGTGAGTCTGTATGTGTGTGTGTGTGTCTATATGTGAGTCTGTGTCTGTGTGTTTAGATTTTAAGGACTTGAAAAACCAGATGTAGAGCTGGTGGTTAATTGAGAGATCCATAGCCGGTCCTAAAACAAAATAATTGCCATACATACAGCCTTAAATAGGACATCTATATCCTATGGCTTAGGGGAATCTCTCCATGGCTTAGAGAACATTGAGGGAGAGAGGGGAAAAAAGAAAGAGCCAAGTGATGGTGGGGATGGGGCAATGTCAGCTCTGCCCAGGGAATCTGATGGCAGTCTAGGGCTGCCGAGAAGAAACTTCAGTGATGTATTCATAGATGAATTACCCATGCTCCCGTGGGTATTTCTGCACCCATGCCTGCACAAGTGGCTAAACCCAATGGGTCACAAACCAGGAACAAAGTCAAAACAGAAAGACATATGGTTGTGATGGGGGGCTTGATGTGTGTGTGTGTGTGTGTGTGTGTGTGTGTGTGTGGTGGAGGCAGAGATATGTATTAGGTATTTTTCTTTTGCTGTGATAAGACACCGTGGCCAAGGTAAAGGAAGGGTTTATTTTAGCTTACAGTGCCAGAAGAATAAGAGCCCATTGTGATGGGGAGGCATGGCGGCACATGGTAGGTGTGGTGATTGATAGGCATGGTGGCACATGGTAGGTGTGGTGATTGGCATGGTGGCACATGGTAGACCTGGTGATGGGAGCAGGAAGCTGAGGGTTCACATCTTCAGTGGCAAGCAGGAAGCAGAGGGAGTGAGCTGGAAATGGCTTGAAGCTTTTAATTTCAAATTGAACTTCCTCCAATGATGGACTTCCTCCAGCAAGGATCCCACTCCTAAACTTCCCCCTAAAGCAGCAGCTGGGAACTGGCTTCACAGGCCTGAGGCTGTGGTAGACATTTATTATTCTAACCACTACAGGAGGGCAGGAGGAGAATAAAAGAGGGCAGGGCATGAGCATGTTAATGTAAAATCATACGTTATATACATGTGTGGAACTGTCAAATAATACATTTTGAAGAAACAGTTGTCTCAGAGATGACTCTGGAAAACCAAACAGATACTGCAGGAGAGACAATGCCAAGCCTGTGTGCAGACAGCAGGCATCAGTGTGTGAAAGGTCTACCCAGTTCATAGTGACGTCAGGAAAAAGGGATAAAGCTGTGTGTGATGGCGTACGCCTTTAATCCCAGCACTTGAGAAGCAGAAGTGGGTGGATCTCTGTGAGTTTGAGATCAGTCTGATCTACATAGTGAGCTACAGAACAGACAAGGCTGCATAGTGAGACCCAGTCTTAATCAATAAATTCCTTTTTTTTTTAAAAATCATGTTTATTTGACTTGTGGTTTCTACACACTGGTGTTATAATTCACAGCAACCAGCTATATCTCGTTAACTGTAACTGATTATAAAATCTGACTTTACAACAGGGCTACAGAGTGAGACTTTGTCTGCCATGTCCTGTCTCTCCTTCTTTGAAGAGACATTCATCTTTTGCTCTACAAAATATAATTAAAAAACAATTAACCAAGGCTTGTATTTGGCAAATGAAAGGAAATAGTATTGGCATTTTAAATTTTTTACATCTATACAGTTTATTTTTGCTGTAACATTTTAAAAATAGTACTTTATTTCATGTACAGCAAATAATTTTCATATTAAATAACACTGCAATAGAATAAATTGATACGGTTTTAAGCAGAACAAAAGAGAAAGCTGTCCAGATGCAGCCCCCCTACCCCCGCAGTTGTTCCTTGGATGGGAATTGCTGAGGCCTGTGTTATAAATATGCATTTAAAGATGACCACAACTCCTTAGTCATTTAGTAAGCATTCTGTGTTTACCGGTTTAACTGGAACTGTGATTACAAAAACCGGCACTCAGATTCTAGCCTGTTTCCTAAGCATCTACCCGCTTCGCTTCGCGTTGATGATAAATTTGAGGACAAAGCAGCTTGGGGCTGCATCTAACTTTCAGTTCTAAAGTGAAGGATGTGAAAACGTGGCAGTCTCCACGGAAAACACCCGGGATGACCACAGCTCAGGAGCTGAGGACACACAGCTCAGCCCATAGAGTGTTTGCCTGGCACACACAAAGCCCTGGGTTCAAATCCTCAGCAAAACCAAGAGCATTGGTGCTTGCCCGTGACCCCGGTGCTCAGGAAGTGGGGACGAGAGTTAGCAGGAGTTTAAGGGCCGCCACAGCAACATAGTGAGTCTGAGGCTAGCTTGGGCTATATGCGACTCTGTCTCAAAAATAAATAAGGAAGTGGATAGATAAATAAATAGACTGTTTAGGAAGAAAACCGGCTGAAAGGGATGCTGTTGCCCAACAAGCATGGATGCATCAACACGGCCACTTTCTCCATGTGTGTCCAAGGGATATATTCCATGCATGAATTTCTAGAGGATTTCAGTTCTTTGTCAATAGCAGGAAAACCAACGTTACTATCTTCTTGTGTTTTAACCTTCTTTACTGGCTGGTGTGTGGTTCTCTTGGGACAGACACGGAAGTGTTTTGAAGCCAGCTGGAGGTGCTGGGGACACAAGCCCATAACTAATCCCTTCCTGGCTCTTACAAGTTGACCCACACTGTCTTTGAATGCAGTCTTTAAAATATACACAAGGATGGGACAAGATGATGTCCACTGAGCATCTGGAACCATGTAGGTGCGCAGGTAGGGCTGGCCTCTCATTGCTTTCTACATGAGCAGCCTCAGCTGTGCACCTGTGACTTCTAAGTGCATCCTGCAAGATATACCACACGGGCCATTCTTCCACTCTGCAAACACTGAACGCCTATTCCTTGGCATCCTGGAAAATATACAGAAAAGCAAGTAAAAGTATACCCAAGAATTGGCCAGCCGTGTTACATGGCTAACAGGGTTTGCTGCCCTGGGACCTGGGATTCTCATCTGTGAGGGTGAGAGTTGAGCGGAGTGGTGGTTTGGAGGCATGAGAGGGGATACTGGAGAAGGAGGAGGAGGAGGGAGGGGTGAAAACTCCAGGCTTCGTGCTAGGACAGGAACATTTGCTTTAACTCTGAGTGCGGTCAGGGACAAGTAGTAAACCCAGAGCTATGGAGATGACTCCGTGAGAAAAGCAGTTGCCACACAAGAGTGACCCCACGCAGTCACTCGCCTGTTATCTTGGTGCTCAGGAGGCGAAGGCATGGGATCACGGTGCCGAGCTCTGGGTTTAACTCAAGACCAACCCTGCCTCAGTAAGTTGAGAGCAGTCTAGGAAGCACCCAGTGTTGAACTCTAGGTTCCACACACATGCACAAGCTTCTCTACATACATGAATACACACATACACACATGCACACACATGTATCACACACACACACACACAAGTATAAAAAAGTACATACCTGTGAAACTACTCTTTCATTTTTACATGAAATTCCATGACTCAAGATGGAAAGAAAATCTAAATTTGCTTTTCTGAAGGGAACAAGATACAGCAGTCTTTGTGGGAACCCAGCCCAGCATCCATGGCAAGAGTAGGCAATGTGTGAGGGGCAGTGCTCCGTAGGGGAGGGACACTCTACCAGGGAAAGAAAAAGCCTGTGGTACAGGGCAGCACTTCCCAGTGTCAATCATGACGCAATCATGACGGTAGTCTCTGTCTCCATGGGGGCCTCTTCCTGTCAGGAGTGTTACCAGCATGGCTGCAAATGCCCCAATACTACCATTCCCTTGTTAAATAAACAGACAAAAAGACATCAAAATACCCTGCATAGCAAATTGACCCTTCATCTGTAATAAACCTCTTCAAATAAAGTTTAATTTTGAAAATAACGATCCTTCGGAGCTCAGACCTTGAAGGCAGTGAGGGGGACAAGCGGGAAAGTGTCTCTGAAAACAAAGGAGTAATCATCATCAGATTGATGAGCAGATGTCACAGGGAAATCAGAAGCTGAGGCGGCTGGTAAGCAGGGAGGATGCTTAATTGCATGTTTGTTCTTCAATGTCAGCGTGGACAGCTAGCCTGGAGATGCTTTGAAGTGGTCCCTACAGTGTATGTGGAATCCTGAGTTTGGTGTTTGGTGACTTGTAACATGAGGGCCTGCTTGTTGGGGTTTCTGCCCTGCCCAGTTCCCACAGCCAGTAAGCCCCAAAGAAAATCACACAGAGCTCTCCATAAGTTATAAAACTGATTAGCCCATTATCTCAGGCTTCTTGTTAGCTCTTGTACCTTATATTAACCCATTGTTCTTATCTACATTAGCCACATGGCTCAGTACCTTTCTCAGCCAGGCAGATTACATCTTCCGTGGTCTGGGCAGGACTGGGAGGAATGGGCTTCCTCCTTCCCAGCATTCTCCTGTTCTCATCACCCCGCCTCTACTTCCTGTCTGGTTGACCTGCCTATATCAGCGTTTTATTAAAATACATGATTGACAGAATACAGATAATTCCCCCACATCAGTGACTGTGATAAGTGGCACAAGATGCAGGTTAAAGAGGGTGGCCTCCTTCAGGTCACTCTCAGTTCCAGTGTGTGTGTGTGTGTGTGTGTGTGTGTGTGTGTGTGTGTGTGTGTGTGTGTAGATATATATGTCTGAGATATATATCTATATATCTCAGAGTGTTCTATATATCTCAGAGTGTTCTATATATCTCAGAGTGTCTCTGTAGTCAGGATGGAATCCTTCATGGCAGGACACCCTTGCTCCATCCTCCGAGCACAGTAAGGGAAGGAGGGAACATGGTGTGGTGCCTTGAATAGGAACGGGCTTCGTAGTCTCATGTGCTTGAATGTATGGCCTTTAGGGAATGGCACTATTAGGAGGTATGACCTTGTTGAAGGAAGTGTGTCACTATGGAAGTGGGCTTTGAGGTCTCACATGCCCAGGTTAGCTAGTGTGGCAGTCTCCTCTTGATGCCTTAGACCAAGATGTAGAACCCTCAGCTCCTGCTCCAGCACCGTGTGTGCCTGCACGCCACCATGCTTCACTCCATGATGATAATGGACTACATCTCTGCACTGTGAGCCAGCCCCAATGCAATGTTTTCCTTCATAAGAGTTGCCACGGTTATGGCATCTCTTCACAGCAATATAACCCTAACTAAGACACATGGTAAGTGGGGAGGAGGCAAGTTCAGGAGGGAAGAAGAGGAAGCTGAAGAGGATGAACTGCAGGAAGGAGTGTGGGGAGAAGCATGCTCTTGGAGACTGCTGTCATTCATTTCCTCACATTTTAATCTAGAAGCAGATTTGACTTCCTGTGCCCCATTATAAAAACTAACACCAGCACTGGCTCAGTATGTAGATTTTATCCCTCATGTGACTGACTGGGCACAAGATAATGGAATTGGAAGTGAAGCAAAAGACAAGTTAACTAAGGAGTTTCAGACTCCATCTTTCTCCCACTTCAAACACAGCTTGGCTTTTAAACCTTAATTACACAGAGAACACACGAAACAGAAAACATGAAGTGTAAGGCATTTCCCCAGGGGCCATCTGAGCAGTTACCAGTCCTCAGGGCAAGCCCCATCCCATGGATGGGCCACAGCCAGTTGCAGGCTGGAAGTTCCAGTAGATATGGCCAGCAGGAGCAGGCTGTCAGATTTCCTCCCCATTCTGGGAATGGACAAAGACTCCTGAGTTGCTTTTCCAGTGGGAAGGAGACAGACCCAGAGCTGCCGCCTCCTATAGTAAACAGAGCTTCCATGGACTAAGGAGGCAGCTGGTTGTAGCAAATGAACCATTAGCATTCCCCTGCCCCATGTTTTTCCAAGTTTTATGTTGTAGTAAGAAGGCTTGAACTAGCGAAGCAAAGAAATATACCACATAAGTGATTCAAGCAGAGGCTTGGAAGATGCTGGGTGCTGGGAAGAGAACGTTCTTTTTAAACATCTGGATTTTTAAGAAAAGGTTTATCTGTTTCTATTTTATGTGTAAGAGTAATTGTGTGTATGTGTGTTTACCACATGTGTGCATTAACCAAGAAGGTCAGAAGAGGGCATTAGATCCCCTAGACTAGAAGCCTAGTCAGAACTGGGTGGCAAACCTTCATTTTCTGCAGAACCCGTGACCTCTGCAGGAGCAGCCCGTGCTCTTAACCAATTTGCCCGCTCTCCAGCTCCTAGTTAGAAACTTTAATTTTATTTTTGTTGTTTTTGAGACATGTAGCCCTGACTGTCTTGCAACTCACTATATAGAGCAGGCTAGCTTTGAATTCACAGAGATCCTCCTGCCTCTGCTTCCCGAGTGCTGGGATTAAAGGTGTGAACTGGGTTTGGATATTTATTAATTGAAAAGCTAAGCTGCGAGAATGTAAAGCTTCATTTAAGGCTTTCAATTTCAAACAAAATTCCAGACGATTCCCCTGGTATAAACTTTCCTCTTGCCGTGACTCCCAAGAGCTTTGACAAAGAAGACAGAGTCAGACAAGAAGTGATCGGTGGGGATTGGATTATTTATTATTTTTATGAAGTTTTGAAACTCTGGAGATGCTCAAACTTATAAATTCCTTAGGATTTACTTCAAACTGAATATATCATACTTTTCAGGGGAAAAAAACCTTATACTGCTAAAGTAGTCAATTCTCTAAACTAATTTATGATGCCATTATAATAAATACATGAAAAGGGTTTATTATAATGAGGCAGGATAACTCTAGAAGTCATAGGACAAAATAAATGGAGACTTGTTTGACCAGGTATTAAGATGTGTTAATTATAAAGTTATCAATGTTAAAGTAGAACCATGAAGGCAAAAGACTCACATTTAACCCACAAAGCAGGAGACCCTCCAAACACCCCTCCACCCCCCCCCACACACACGGCCAGGGCACAGGCTCTGTGTTTACACACTTCAGTGAACAGTGCTGGGGGAATCAGAGGTATCTAGACAAATGGATTGATACCTATCCTAGCCCAGAATGGATTCCAGATGAATTAATTCAAGTGAAAAAAGATACTGGAAACACAAGCACTCAAGAATCCTCAGAAGCACCACAGAAATGGCCTTTCTACCTCCCCTAGAAAATGTCCCCTTTACCCCAGCATATACAATGGTGCCTCCTGCAGCTAGGGGAGATTTTCCTACCATACCTCAATTATTCCAACGTAAACAACCCCTTACAGGCATGCCCAAGTGGCTTGTCTAGGTCATTCTCGATCTTGACAATATTGATCATTATACAAAACTTTCATAAAGTGTCAGGAGAAAGAATAAGGATGGCAAGCGGGGGGGAACAAAGTGTGTGGACACTCAGTGCCTAGAGAAATAAGAGATCCCTCAGCCTGTGCAGGAGGCCCTGGCTTCCTCCCCGAGACAACTTCTTTCATAAGGATGTACCTGGAAGATTGAAGACCGTGACAGTGCATGTGGTCAGTGGCTGCTAAGGAACTTGCAGGCGTGTTCCTGCATTGCTGGTGGAGGGCAGTTCTACCACACCCATCCTACCTGGAAGGTTTCAGGTACAGTCCCTCAACCTGCTGCCTGTCACTGTTGCAGCACAAAGAGAAGGAAGTCAATGCTCCCCAACCCGGAGCTGGCTACACAGGCTGGCTCCTGCCACCCTCCCCAGAGCTGGCTACATAGGCTGGCTCCCGCCATCCTCTGCCCATGGCTGCAGGGATAAAGTGTTCAGAGGCATGTTACCAAAGGTTCCATGAGTGTGTGTTGAGATATTTCAGGCAGGATGGGGCACTCGTGTCTGTTTGCACACCCACAGAAGGAAAGGGAAGGAAACTGACTTCAACTGCTAGCAGTTTAGAGAACGAGGTAGGAAAGGTGAATGGGAAATTGGGGGAAAAAAACAGTCACTTATGACTTGCTGTCATGAGAAAAATCTAAACAATGTTAATGAATAATTTTCCCCAAACTGTACGTTGTAAAGCATTTATTTTTAATTATGTGTAGGTATGTACATATGAGTGTAAAGATTCAAATCCCCTGTTAGCTGGAGTAACAGATGGTTGTAAGCCACCTAACAGGGATGATAGGAACTGAACTTGGCCCGCAGCGAGAACAGCACATGCTTTTAACTGCTGAGCTGTCTCTCTAGACTCCTTAACTAAACTCTTTCATTTGTTTGTTTGTTCAAGATAAGATCTTATTACACAACTCTGGCTGTCCTAGAACTCACTCTGTAGACCAGGCCAGCCTCGAACTCACAGATACCTGCCTGCCTTTTCCTCCCAAGTGCTGGTATTATAGGTGTGCACCAAAGCCTAGCTTAAACAATTTTATTTTTTGAGACAAGGTTTCTCTGTGTAACAGTTCTGGCTGTCCTGGAACTTGCTTTATAGAACAGACTGGCCTCGAACTTACTGAGATCCACCCACCTCTGCCTCCCAAGTGCTAGGATTAAAGACATGAGCCACCACTGCCTGACTTAGCTTAAGCAATTTTTTTAAAATAGCATTTTAGTAAGAGGGAAGCATTTCTGGATGTTCTATTCTCCCAGAAGGCCCCAGGCTTTTTCTTATCAATATTTGAAAATAATTTGGTTAAAGCTCCTAGCACTTCCTTTTTTGTCAACAATTCCCACTGGTACTGTGTTTCCCATCCCTTATCTGCGGTGCTGGGGAGACGGGGCATATCTGCTGTGGGTTTCTGAGGATCAGTGTGTTTGACATGTCTAGAAAGGGCTCCTGTGTCTTTCAGGAACACTGCCAGAGAAAATGCAGTGGGAAGCGTTCCCGTGCCACAAATCAGGGGCAGATGAAGACTGGGTGGGGAGCACGATCCCTCCAGGTGCTTCAGGGCTTCCTCCAGCTATGGGCGTGCAGCCCTGTCCTGAGGTGTGTCCCTCTGGAGAGCCAGACCTGACCATGTAGCCGCTGTCTGTTTTTTTCTGTCCCGTTGCTTTTCTCTGCAGTATCCCACAGCCCGGCTTTCCCTGCGGTTGCTCCGGCTCTAATGCATTGTTTGATGGTCATTATCCCAAGTTACCAGCCCAAGAGCAGCTTCAAGCCTTTACAAGAAAGACTTGATACCCATGCTGTCTGCATCGTGTTTAAGGGAAAAATGCTTTTGGTGGTCGGGTTTTTGAGTGACAGCGAGTGGCATGCTAAGGGAAGCTTGTTCAGCAGGTGTGTGTACAAGATTGTCTCAGAGCCCTCACTTCCCCAGGGCAACTGCTGGCTTTACAGGCCATTTGAGTGAGTTCAATGAAGCAGCGCAGCACTGCTGACTTGTAATTATTTTACAGTGTGGTAGGAGTCAGGACCCTATTACAGTGAAGCAGTAACTGCCACCAGGCATTTCCTTGAAAGTGCTGTTTCATGGGGATTCAGGCCACTGTTAGCAAAGCACAAAGACTGGGGACTCTGTTCCTCTTCCCACCATCACGTTACGGGCCTTGCGGGCTGCCATGCCAGCTCCAGGTCCTCTTCCCACCATCACGGGCCTTGCGGGCTGCCATGCCAGCTCCCTCTTGTTCTCGGCGAAGGGAGCACACAAATGCACATGGAGAGAAATTGAATGAAAATGTGTCTTCAGGAAGCTCCCTTGACTTTGCCCTGCAGTGAACATATCCAGGGTGGGTGTGCACAGGCAGGGGAGAGTGTGAGCATATCCAAGTTGGGTGTGCATGAGCAGGGGAGAGTGTGAGCATATCCAGGGTGGGTGTGTCCAGACAGGGGAGAGTGTGGCATACCCGGGGTGGGTGTGTACAAACAGGGGAGAGTGTGGCATATCCAGGGTGCATGTGCAAAGGCAGGGAAGATTGTGAACACATTGAGGGTGGGTGTGCACAGGTAGGGGAGGGTGTGAGCATATCCAGGGTGGGGGTGTACAAGCAGGGTAAAGGATGCCTGTGTTTTTCTGCTTCTGAGGCTCAGCACCTCAGATAAGAACATTTGGAGACACAGGTATTCCTGTTGTTTCTGCCTCTCCAGACCCAGAGCCCATAACATTAATTAAAATGACATCGTTATCTTCATTGTCAATTTAGTGTTACCATTGCCCTCTCTCAATTGGTGTAACACGCACACGCAAATATACACACATAAGCATGCATGCGTACATATTCATAGACATACATGTGTACACATCTACAAACACATTGATACAAACATAACACCTATACACACACACACACACATATACACAAATATACCTGTTGTAGGAACTGCTTATTCATTTCCCAGCGCCCAGACTCCCGAAATAATCACACAGAAACTATATTATTTAAATCACTGCTTGACCCATTAGTTCTAACTTCTTTTTTTTTTTGGTTTTTTTTCAAGACAGGGTTTCTCTACAGCTTTTTTAGAGCCTGTCCTGGAACTAGCTCTTGTAGACCAGGCTGGCCTCGAACTCACAGAGATCCACCTGCCTCTGCCTCCCGAGTGCTCGGATTAAAGGCGTGCGCCACCACCCGCCCGGCTAGTTCTAACTTCTTATTGGCTATCTTGTACATCTTAATTTAACCCATCTCCATTAATCTGTACATGGCTTGCTTGGGCCATGATTCCAAACATAGGCTGCCAGTGGGCATGGCAAGCACGGTGTCGGAAGCAGGCTAACTACAGGCAGGGCCAACACAGTGGCAGAAGCCAGAAGTTGGCTGATGGCATCTCATTGGCTCTGGTCAGGCTACAAATCGTCAAAGGCTACCCCATGACCCCACTTCCTCCAGCAAGGCTCCTCCTCATAAAGATTCCACAGCCTTCCATCAGCACCACAAGCTGGGGACCAAGTGTTCAAGCACACAAGCTTGTGAGAGACAAAGTATGAGATCATCATCGGTGCACAGGCATAGACTTCAAGTTCCCAATGCATGCCTGGGGCACCACTGGGCAAGAACCAAGGACTGGGTAGCTGGACATGTGACCCACACAATGTGGAAGATTGGTTCTCCCTTCCAACATGGATGTTCATTGGTTTGGTTCCAAGAAAACAAGTCTTCAAAGACAGCTAGAACTTTCGGCTTTTGACTGTACTTGCTATTTGCCCAGTAGCATTATTAGGACATGGTTAATCTTTTATTAGTGGTTGTTTTATTTTTTGTGGTTTTGGGGATTGGATCCATGGCTTTGTATATGCTAGGCAAGTCCTCTGCCACGGGGCTATGTCCCTGTTCCAGGGACTTGGTAATAACTTCAAATAATGTGTATTAACTAAACTTCTCTTTACAAAGCTCTTTTGCTTCTTGGAACCTTTGATCAATTTTAAATATAAACTTTTATTATTGAAATAAAAGTCTATTTTTGTAGCATCTAAATAAAATTAAAGAACCAGGCCTCCTGGAAGCAGTGGATTTCCTGTGCCTTCATCCTAATTCTGGATTAGTTATAAGACTTGGCCTGAGATAGGTGTTCAGGGGGGAAGTGTTTGGTTTTGATCCAAGTGGGCAGTCAGCTCTGAGCTTTCCCGGCTTTTCTGATTTTCAGGACAGCATACTTAAGGCAAGAACATTGTTTCTTTCCTACACAGATGGACAGAGCAAGGCTTGGGAGCTGTGGATGAGCCTAAGTATACTGGGGATGCAGTGTGTTACAGCTGCAGGCACCAAGTCCTGACCCCAATCACCCTGCTAAAGACATGTGGGAAATAGCTTTCTGTTGTCCAAACCTGATACAGTCAAATGTGAATATGCTATTTTTTCCAAAAACATTTCATATCAATTACTTTTCTAATAAAATCAAGTATCCTACAAAAATGAAAACAATGCAAGAAGGAAGGGTTTATCTTGGCTCTTAGTTTGAGGATACACAGTTTATCATGGCAGATAGGTGTGGTGGCAGGAGCTGAGGCAGCTGGGCACATCCTCTACAGTCAGGAAACTGAGAGAGATGAATTACTGGGTCCAGTTTACTGTCTCCTTTTATTTATGCATATGTGTGTCTGTGGAGGCCAGGAGAGGTTGTCAGGTCCCCTGGAGCTGGAGATCCAGACAGCTGTGAGCTGCCCCGTGAGTGAGTGCTGGGAACTGGACTCGGGTTCTCTGCAAGAGAAACATATGCTCTTAATTACAGAGCCAGCTCTGTGGAGGCTCAAACACGTGAGCCTATTCCACCTTGTCTGAAGTTCAGAGAGTTTCTGTTTGCTCTAACAACAACTGTGGCTATACACTCTGACCTCTGACCTAGGGTGTGGTTGCTGGGTGTTTTGAACATTAAGATGGCCCATAAGGGTAGATCCTCTCTGCCTTGATCAATGGTCAAGATAGTCAAGTATACTTCTGCTCCTTTTTTTTGAATTAGGAGGTTTGACCTAGGGAGTGGCTGCCTTCAGGATACTTGGTCTAGGATGGGCTCAGTGCCTAAACAACAGAATGCTAATGACTGGACGTCTCAAAGTATTGAAGCAAATAACTGTTCTAGCTGTCCTTTGTATCATGTTAAAGCAGACTTTTTTCTTCTTCCCCCTGTTGTACTGGGGCATAAAAGTGTATGGAAAATTGAATGTGGCTGATTTCAGGATCCACTAGAACTCCCTACCGATACTATCCTGTTTCTATTTTTTTTTATTTTCACTCGCGTCTTCGTTGTTCTCTTTACTAACTTTTCTAATCCCCATGGCCCTACCCTGGTAAGTGGTGTCCTTGTTGAAGCTGGTCTCCGGCAGTCTCCAGCCTTCCCTTTCTCCTTTTTATGCAGTCAGGGTCCCAGCTCATGAAATGGTGCCATTGGCATCTATGGATCTTGTCACTTCAATTAGTCTAGTCTAGAAAACCCCTTGCAGTCATATTTGCAGAGGTTTGTCTCACATGTATTTCTAGAGCCCACCAAGAGGACGGGCAGGATGGATCACGGTACCGCTTCCAAGGCCGCCTTAATCCCTGCAGCCTGGGTGAAATGCTGTCACCACATGTCACCACAGCGGGATTGCATTCGCTCACGGGATTGCAATCCGTTTGCCATGCTGGATGTCTTCGTTTCGTCATCGGTTGCCGTGATAGAATTCTTTGGATAAAGCAGTTTGAGGAAGAAAGGGTTTACTATGGCTCACAGTTCAACGGTACAGTCGTGGTGGTCACGTGGCATCTCTCTGTGTATCCTAAATCAGGAACACAGAGCAAAGGGTGCAAGCTAGCGTTCTGCTCACTTTCTCCATTTTCTGCAGTTCAGGGTCCTCGCTCAGGGAGTGGTCTAGCTTACAGTATAGATGGGTCTCTTCGTATATATTAGTTTGATCAAGACAGTTCATAATAAGTAAGCCCAGAAGCTACATAAACCCTCACAGGGGGGTACCTGTCCATCATAGGTAAACAACCCAGAGGCTGCATAAACCTTTGCAGGGGTACCTGTTCATCATAGGTAATCCCAGAGGCTGCATAAACCCTCACAGGGATACCTGTCCATCTTAAGTAAACCCAGAGGCTATGTAACCCCTCACAGGGGTACCTGGAGGCCAGACCTCTAGATGATTCCAGATCTTGACAGTTAACAGTGTCCTATGAGTCCCTTCTTTCACACTGGGAAATGACTTGTACTTGCTCTGAAAAGATGCTTCCAGTTTGTGTTTCAGAAACATTGGAACCTTCGCTCTAGGGTCATAGATGGGCCCTGACTACATGCCAGGCAGAAGGGAGCAGATATGAGCAAGCTTTCTGGCCTGTAGGAGGCCAATGCCCAGCAGGAAGAAGGACAAGTTAATACATATTCAAAGAGAAGTAATTTCAGGTGTTGGTTGGAAGTGAGCGGCAGCTTATAATCTCATATGTATTAGATGATTTTGCACTAGTGTGACTCCTATTGTTCTCAGCCCAGGGTCCCATCAGCACACTGATCATAAATGCACAAGGCAGCCAGGCTCTCGGCGGTGCTCTTAGGCAGAGAGGAACTGAATGGAGAGCTCCCTCTGGGAGATCTGATGACAGAGCCGTTGACTAAAACTATGTATGTTGGGCTTTGGACGCGTTTGGCTTCACTGATAGTGGTGGTTTGAATGACAAAGTCCCCACACATAGGATTATGTATTAAGATACCTGGTCCCTAGTTGGTGTAGTGTTTGGGGCATCTAGGAGATGTGGCCTTGTTGGAAGAAGTATGTCACTGCGGGTGTCTGTCGCTTTGAGGTTTGAAAACCTTGCCCTGGTCACAGTAATCACTCTTCCTTCCTCATGCTTACAGCAAAGGATGAGCACTCTTGGATGCTGTGCTGGCTGCTGTGCCTGTTGATGTAATGTGCTCTTGCTGTTGTACCGGCTGCTGTACTTGTAGGTGATATGTGTGTTCTTAGTGGTTGCTGTGCCTGTCGATGTGTGCTCTAAGATGCTGTATCGGCTGCTGTGTTATCTTTTATGATGGACAAGGGTTCTACCTAGCACCATTAGCCCAAATAAACTCTCCTTTCTTTAAGTTGCCTTGGCCATAGTGTTTTATCAGAGATTAGAAAAGTAACTAAATATACAGTGATATAAAAAAAAAAACTAAGCAAGTGATTGTGGAATCATTCTCTGTGTTTTCCTGTTTCTCTTTGCTGCCATGTTCATTTTGATGAGAGGGGACAAGCATGCCACTATCCACATTTCCAAGGATGGCTGGATTGTAGACTCCCAGGAATCTCTGGTCGGATGTAATTTAGTTACTAAAAGGAAGTTTTCTAAAATTTTAATAAGTCTATAATAAATGATTTAGAGTCATCTAGTTAAAATTTAAGCAAGTTAGCGTGTGTAGCTGGGGGGGGAGTGATTCTCTGAGTACTAAAGTTGAAACTATGTTTCCTTCTCAGGTTAGACTTAAGAGTTCTTTGTAAAATAGAACTGAAACACCGCATTTGACTCAGGAGCAAGGCAAGGCTCTTCACAAAGCTCCTCTTTCATATGAAATGGAATTTGACCCTTGTCATGTGAGGGGCACTATCTCAGCAGATCTGCATGGTTGAGTCCAGGAGCGTCCCCACTCACTCGTCTGCCTGCCAAGCTGCCTGGCCGTTGAGCTCCTTCTGTTTAAGTGGCTGCAGATTTGGTGCAGAATGGTTAAGTCTCTAGTGATCTGGATCTTCTGGGCGCCTACAATTTGGATAATTTAGTTTTACTATTAGAAGACCATTGCAGCACAAACCTAATTACTCCTTTTTAAAATTATTACATTAAAAGTTGGTCTTTCTTCTTGCTAAGTTATGAAATTCACAGGAAAGGTATTTTACGGTTACATATGGCTATATACATACATGTTCACACGTGCGCAGACATACCAACTGTGGCATGATATGATGGTACCATTAGGATGGCAGCTTTCCCACCAGAAAGGAAGACATGACACACTGAGCCTCTCCAGAGAGGCCAGCAGAACTGCTGAAATCAGCAGCCACAGCTCACAGGCCTTGTTAATGCTGTGCTGTTCAAGAATGCTAATTATTGACTAGGAAATCTGCCTTCTGTACGGGGCCTTCAGTGGTCCAATCCAGGCAACGAATCTGAGAACGGTGCCGATGTCATACTTTCTTAGTGGCAAAGAGCAGATTCAGTTTTCTTACTTCTCTGTTGCTGTGTTGCCTGCTCCGTTTCTGAGCTCCTATGGGAGAGTCCCCACCCCACCCCCAAGGAGGCAAACCTGTGGTCCTTCATAACCTAATGCCAGGAACCGTATCCTGTCATGTTTCTGGCCTTGGGTCCTCAGGTCATGTGAGCTCACCGCAGCCAACATGCAATGACCTATGGCTCCTGGCTTTTCTGGGTGAGCCCTGAAATAGGAACACCTGTGGGAATCTTGTGAAATATAAGATAAATGATTCTGAAAATTGTATTTGTAACCATTTCCATAACTATGGTCATCTCTAACATCTTGTGCACACACTGGATCCCTTATCAGAATACATAAGGGTAGAATGTTCATGACATGAGAGATTCTTAGGGGTTCCCAAATTCATTCCTTCCTTCCTTCCTTCCTTCCTTCCTTCCTTCCTTCCTTCCTTCCTTCCTTCCTTTCTTCCTTCCTTTCTTTTTTTGAGATGGGTAGACAGGGTTTCTCTGTGTAACAGCCCTGACCTGACTGTCATGGAACTAGCTCTTGTAGACCAGGC
Source organism: Arvicola amphibius (assembly GCF_903992535.2). Taxonomy (NCBI): domain Eukaryota; kingdom Metazoa; phylum Chordata; class Mammalia; order Rodentia; family Cricetidae; genus Arvicola; species Arvicola amphibius. The sequence goes on from NC_052054.1 coordinate 4,411,013, forward strand.
TGGCCTCGAACTCACAGAGATCCGCCTGCCTCTGCCTCCCAAGTGCTGGGTTTAAAGGTGTGTGCCAGCATCGCCTGGCATGACATCTTTCTTAAGATTTCTAGGCCACTGTATTGGGTTTCCACACTAGGTCTGCAGGATATCTCTGCTTACCCTGAACAGACAAGCTCCTGGACAGCTCAGGGTTGTGCAGGGCTTTCCAAGGATTAGCAGAAGGAGCAGGTCCCTGGCTGGAGAGCCCAGTGCCCAAGGGATCACCTGGGTTTCAGAGTTTCCAGTTGTCTCAGGGAGTCCTGCTGGTAGCTGATGTGTTTTGAAGACTATCCCTTGCGTTTTTGCCTATAGTAAGGGTGAAACTATGGAAGCCTTATTGGGACAGGATGAGAGATCGCGAGAAAGGCATGAATCGTTGCTGTCATGTCATTATCTTCTCTTTCTGGGGCTGTGCGGGGACTCTGTGCTGAAGCGGGCCTGCCCGTGGGAGCTCTGGCCCCACTCTTGGCTTCAGCCTCTGGGCTTCTGTACATCTGTGCACTCATTTTCTTTTTTTGCCTTTAGGAAAACTGAGCTCTCTCGTGCACCAATGGCCCTTGGCATGATTTTGTGCGTTCCTCTATCCATTGCTTTAGAATAGATTACTTTGTTATTGGGGGCACAGACTTGAGCTAGAGTTCTTGTGATATCCTCTCCTTCTCTAACTGACCAGCAGTGCCGCTTTCCCTCAGCTTCTCCACCTACGACGTGGTGAGATCTCAGGCCTCCTTCACAACATCTTTGCGAAGAGGTCAAATGAGCAGCCATAAGCCTCCTTCAAATTTGTGCAAATAGAATGGAGCTCATGAGCCAAAGGGTGTAAACATTTGGTCTGATGCCTATAGCTAATGCTTAGACGTTTGGTCTGATGCCTATAGCTAATGCTTAGGCTTAATGTACAGTTTAAATGGGATGTGCATTTAAAACAGTCGTAATGTTTTTCAAAAAAATCTGATTAATTTGGTAATGTACCACTTACTTTGAAAAAAAAGATGGGAAAGAAATATAAAAAAGTATTAATTGTTCTCTGGGTTGTAGCTTTGTAGGTTTTTTCCCTTCATTTCATGAATCTTCCAAATTTTATATAATTAACATACAACCTATTCTCAACACAAAGAATGTAAAATGTCTAAAGCAAGACTTGTAATAGTGTGAAAAAAACTTTCTTTTGCAATGTGATATTTATTTTAAAACCACTAACTTTTTTAAGAAGCACTTTTAAAAGTAAAATTATGCAAGCAGCATATTAATATGCCCCAGAGTCATGTGGGTTTTCAGAGTTCATGGTGTCAGGAGATGTCAAAAACTTGTAATTTTCTAAAACTTATTAGTTCTATATATATATCCTTATTTTGAAGTATGGCAATCAAATATTGAGATAAGTTGCCAAGCACCTACATTTTCTTCCATCTCCAGGAGAAGTAATGGGAGGGCCTTGTGGGTGCACGTGGCAGGCTGGTGCCTCACTGTTGGGACCACCTGACTGCTTCTGAGAATATCCGTGGCCCTACCTCCCAGTACTGCCCAAAAACAACACCAGACTGGGGGTGATCACTGTTCATCCCTTAGCTCATGGCCTGTGCCCCAGGCACAAGGAGCATTGACTGAGCCAAGGAAGTGATATCCCTGTTTCCTGGAAAGCCTTCCCTGTTCTCTGTAAGTCCCCAGCATGCACTGTTGCTCTCTGCAGACCCCCAGCATGCACTGTTGCTCTCTGCAGGTCCCCAGCATGCATTGTTGCTCTCTGCAGGTCCCCAGCATGCATTGTTGCTCTCTGCAGGTCCCCAGAATGCACTGTTGCTCTCTGCAGACCCCCAGCATGCACTGTTGCTCTCTGCAGGTCCCCCAGCATGCACTGTTGCTCTCTGCAGGTCCCCAGCATGCACTGTTGCTCTCTGCAGACCCCCAGCATGCACTGTTGCTCTCTGCGGGTCCCCCAGCATGCACTGTTGCTCTCTGCAGATCCCCAGCATGCACTGTTGCTCTCTGCAGGTCGCCAGCATGCACTGTTGCTCTCTGCAGGTCCCCAGCATGCACTGTTGCTCTCTGCAGACCCGCAGCATGCACTGTTGCTCTCTGCATACCCGCAGCATGCACTGTTGCTCTGTGCAGGTCCCCAGCATGCACTGTTGCTCTCTGCAGGTGATATGCTACCTCCTTATTCATTTGAATACCTGCTGTAAGCACATAAACTGTGGACAGTCACACAAAGTCTACGCCTTGTCCCAGCCTGGACCCACACACATATTCCTGTGTTAGTTTTATGCTGTGGATGTGATTTTTATTGCTGTTAATGCCCTCACATTCCCTAGGCTGATGGATGCTCTTATAGATCATGGCCGTACTCACACTCGTGAGGGTACCCTTTGTTCTGGCTCCCAGGTGACTCTGGAAACCTCAGATTCCTGGGGTCCACACATGTGTACTGAATCACCAAGTCAGGACCCTACAATAGCCACACATGCACACTCATCATAGTACATGTCAGTGATTCATGTGTGCAGTGACTATCTGTGCAGCTCTCAGTATGGCACTGATCTCCTTGCTTACTAAGGCCAGGTAGGGGTTCATTACACAGGCGTGCTCCAGTGTTGTCTGCTTTTTGGCTGAAAGATACTGGACGGTCTTCTTCCCCGTTTGGCTTTTCATATTATCAAAGGGCTTCTGTGAATGTTGTGCCCGTGCCCTTGTACCTCTATTGGTGAGGCCAGTTTTTGACGAGACTCAATCCCTGGGGAGTATAGCGAGAGCTCCTACAGACCATAGCCATCTCTACTCAAGCCACGATCTACTCTCTCAAGTGTTTAAACCAATTAGAAATGGGTCCGAATTCTTCCAAGCATTTTTTCTCTCTAGACTTTCTCATGAAAACTGCTCAGTGGTTCTTTCATTTTTGTTTAGTAGTGAACAGGGCCAAATTTTCATGTTTTCTTATTTTTTATTTATTTTGCTCACTTTCCATCTTATTTTTTAGTGCTTTTCCTATGAACTTGAAATTCTTTTAGATTATGGCTATTCATCCTTTTCTTTACCCCGTTACGATACATTTTATCCCCTCCACCAATTTTACTGAAAATAGATTTTTTTCCTCACAGAATATATCCTGATTAGGACCCCCCCCCCTTTACTACTCCCAGTCGCTCCCATCCTCCCTCCCATCTGGATCCCCTCCCTTTCTGTCTCTCATGAGACAGCAAACAGGCTCCTAAGGGATAAAAATAAAATACAATAACATAAAACAAAAATGATCACATCGGAGTTGGACAAGACAAACAAACAGAAGGGAAAGAATCCAAGAGAAGGCACAGGAGCCAGAGACCGACTCATTTGCACTCTCAGGGATCCCATAACTGAGCTGGGCAGTGGCGGTGCACGCCTTTAACCCCAGTACTCAGGAGGCAGAGGCAGGTGGATCTCTGTGAGTTCGAGGCCAGTCTGGTCTACAAGAACTAATTCCAGGACAGGCTCCAAAATTACAGAGAAACCTTGTCTCAAAAAAAACAAAAACAAACAAACAAACAAACAAAAAAACTACCCAAGCACTTAACTGGAAGCCATGATGTATTCGCCGGGGACCTGGTACAGTCCAGTGCAGGACCTGTGTTTGCTGCCTCTCTTCTGTGAGCGTTGGTCATGTTGGCTATGGAGAACCTTGTCTTCTTGGTGTCCTCCAACCCCCTGGCTCTTACACTTTTTCCACTCCTCTTCCACACAGGCTCCCTGAGCCCTGATGGGAGGGATTAGATGGAAACCTCCCATTTAGGCCTGAGTGTTCCCAGGTCTCTCACTTTCTGCCTGGTGTCTGGCTGTGCGTCTCTGTATTGGTTCCCGTCTCCTGCGGGAGGAAGCTTCTCTGACGATGCTGAGCAAGGCACGGGTGTAAGAGTACAGAAGAAATAAGTAGGAGTCTGTGTGTGTCCCTGTTTAATGAAGGTCGATGTTGGGTTCCTCTTCCATGGCTCATTTCAGCAACCCCATGCGTCCTAATTATAATCTGTTCCGGTGTGAGTTTGTTTTAGCCTTTCTCTTCCTGTCTCTTAGACGCTCACTGTTCCTCAGAGTGGTTCTGACTGACTTGTGTCCGCTCTCTCCCACAACAATTCAGTATCCTCTCAGCACAAGGACCCTGTTGAGCTAGACTAGGATGACTCGAGAAGTGTCCTCTGTGGCCAATAGAACAGAGTTTTGACTGCATTCGGCTGACTTGTCTTCTGAGTGTGGCACATTTCCTTGTATGCTAGGGAGTAGGTATGGAGAACCTGAGCTTCCCGTGCGTAAGTGGGTCACTGTTTATCCACTTCTAAGCCGGAGTGACAGCACTCAGACCTTCAGTCGGGTTTGAAAGGAGACGAGAGTTTCTACTCTCAGCAGCCGTGTAAAGAGTGGGGGTTGGAAGCATGGAAAACAGTGTAATTAAGAGAAAATGAAAAGATACAAAAAAAGAAAGGCAAATAGACCAATTCTGTGTGGGGTAGCCCTGTCGGGCAGGGATAGACGAAAGGCAGTAACCTAACAGCTGAGGTTCTCTGGAGGCCTCGAGCACTTCCTTGAAGTAAATTCAGAGCCTTGAGTGGCAGAAACTCCAGGACTCTAAGTACAGCCTCAGGAGATCACGTCATTCATGTCAGGATTTGGGAAAACGGTTAAATATTCCTAACTCCTAAAGCAAACACCGACGTACTATTATTTTAGCCCTGCTAAAATGGAAAGGCAGGGAATGTGGCTCAGTGGGTAAGAGCACTTGCTGACGTTCAGAAGACCAGAGTTTGGTTCCCAGCACCCAGATCGGCCGCTCACAACCTCCTGTAACTCCAGATCCCTCTAGAGCCTGATGCCCTCTTTTGACCTCTGCTGGCATCCTATGCCTGTACTTCCATACACATAAATTCACGGAAATATATATATATATATATATATATATATATGTATGTATATAAAAGAAAATCCTGGAAAACATGTATTTTTAAAACAAAATGGAGAGCTGCATTAGGCAAAAGGAAGTAGGTTTCCTGCAAACTGCAACATTATGGGTTAGACTAGTCCTTGTAAACAGAAGCGCTCATTCTCCTTTAGCCAGGAGCCTTCTACTGCAAACTTAGTTTAAAAGGTATCTCAGCCTAACAAAGAGGCCCCATCTTAGCTTTTCACTGAAACCCTGGGCTGGGTGTGTTTCACACTTCAGGATTTCCTTTTAGGTTGAAAATTGTTTGTGTGGCAGGTGTGAGCACAGCCTGGCCTTCACAGGTCTGGACCCTGGGCTGAGGACTGGGAATGCCATCAAAGCATGATAACTCCCCAGGAAGTTCCGGGTTCCCACTAAGGGAAAAGGTTAGATGCTTTGAAATTTAAGAAACAAAATTAGTTCTCAGTGTATTTTAATTTCATAACCATCTTTAAGACCTTTGTACCACAAAAAATAAAATAGAATATGAACACATTTTATTTACTTTGATTTATTTATTAGGTTTTTTTTTATTTTTTGTGAGTATAGAGGTGTGTGTATGTTTGCACATGTACATGTGCTTGTGTGTGTGTGTGTGAATGTGTGTTTGTGTGTGTGTGTGCATGCACATGTGGTAAAACATTTTTAAGTATGAAAAGATTAGGAAATCTTGATTGGTCGACAGTAACACAAAATTTAATGAAACTGAATGGATCTATATCATGACAGTCTGCTGTGTGAAGAGTGGACTAGATTCACCATGGAGATGAAAATCAATGCCCGTGCCTCATAAACTTCAAACTTACAGGTCCTTTATGAATCACTACTCATAAAAAATGGATGTTGTCAGTTCAAACACAAACAAACAAAAAACCACACTTCTCATCTTAACGGGAATAAGAGGTAGTTTATTCTGGAGTCATTTGACTGACCATAACCCAGGAAACACAGATTTACGTTACTTCAAGTCCATGTTCTCACAGGGAAGCAGCTTCGTGAATCTTTACACTCAGACAGAACAAGGACAGTCATTAATCAAGGCAAGTTTAAAATACGGTGGTGGGGACAGAGAGGTGGGGACAGAGAGGTGGGGACAGAGAGGTGGGCACAGAGAGGTGGGGACAGAGAGGTGGGCACAGAGAGGTGGGGACAGAGAGGTGGGCACAGAGAGGTGGGGACAGAGAGGTGGGGACAGAGAGGTGGGGACAGAGAGGTGGGGACAGAGAGGTGGGGACAGAGAGGTGGGCACAGAGAGGCGGGGACAGAGAGGTGGGGACAGAGAGGTGGGGACAGAGAGGTGGTGATAGCAAGATGGGGGGGCGGGGTTTCCATAGTCTCAAGATGCTATCTGTCTGAAGACAGTCTGGGGAGGGTGGGAAGTGGTGGCCTCCAGACAGATCTCAAAGGTTTGTATCTGTTACTCACAGGATGCTAGTTAGTTCAGACACAGAACGGGGCAAGGGATGGATGCTCCGAGGGCTGATACCAGCTCAAGATAGGCTAACTAACCTGTGGGTCTGCCACATCCAACCTCCTCACAGCCCTGCAGTCTATCAACCAACCTGTGTCTGCAGGCACCGTTCCCTCTAGTGTTTGTTCATAATGTCATTTCTGAAATATGTGATAAGTCAGTTATTTTATATAGTTTTTCTGCCATTTTTTCCCACTGAAATGTGGAAACTACTGTAGAAAACTTCGGTTTCAAAATCCCAAAGATAATCCCAAAGCCTCAGTTTTATCCTGAAGACATGCTGGGGAGAGTCTAATATACTAGAATAGAATATTAATAGAATAGAAGCCCTATTCGTCCTTCAGTTAATGTTCCTTGTTGGAAACACTCGTGGACAGACATAGATAACATAGCTTGCTCTGTATGTTTGTGTCCTTTAAGGAGCCTTATTTTGATAAAAAAAAAAAAAGTAAGTCCATGTGCTCCATTTTTAATGTATAAAGTGAGAAGAATGTGACGTACATTTGTGGTGAAGATTAAATAAGCTGGGCCACCGTTTGAATCCTGACTTCTCACTTAATTAGCTCTGTGATTGACGCTAATTTAGTAAATGAGATGTTCCGATGTTAATTGTTCATTGTGCTGAGTCTCAGGGGAAGCGGAGAAAGCTAGCAGGGTGTGCAGCGTGTGCAGCCCCTGCCGTGCGCACAGGCGCTGGGGGCCAGCCTGCAGACGGTGATGCTGAGGTTTCAACAGCCAGTCCAGTGCCAACTAGGGCTGCTCCGGTAGCCCCGGCCACTCCGGGAGCCTGTGCGCAGGGGCTTGCAGAGCCAGAGTGCAGCTCCGGGAGCCTGCGCACAGGGGCTTGCAGAGAGAGCGTGCAGACTGCTGTGGACGGCAGGTCCGGGGCCAGCACAGGACACGCTCCTGGCAAACGCGACTTCCGAAAGGCCATGTCCACATAAAGCGTGTGCCACAGTTACCCACACTGCACGGATATTAGTTTTCTGATCTTTATAAGTGTTCCCTGGTTATACAAGTGGTTAGAAGTGCAAGGTCGGTGAGGGCACATAAGAGTGCCACGCGTGGGCTTCACTGCTCCTCTGTGCCTCTAAAATCACTTCAAAATGAAAAGCTTTTAAACTATGACATCGGGGGACATTTGTGCAATAATTTTCCTGCAACGAGACATTCTCTCTAGTGTCTGTGATAGTTATTGCATATAATAACACACCGAATATGCATACAATATATATGTATTCAATGATGTGATGGTGGAGGCAAATTTAGAATGGACCAGCTAAACAGAAAGCAGTGCGCTGGATGCTTTGGGCCAACTTTTCCTAGAAAACCAGCCACCAGTAAATAATTTACTCCCGAAACTTGATTTCTCTTCCAAAAGATTATAGGACCTCAGAAGGGGCTTGAGTCAAATAGGAACTGAACACGTTTGGGACTCCAAGTTGAGTATCTCATCTTTGGAGCTGAGTCTCATGACTCTATCATGTTTAGAAAATAAACCTGTATTTCAATAATGGGAACTTTTATTGGGTGCCCGGGTGAGAGCAATGGACAGGGATGGAGATACGAATGCAGGCAGGGATGTGGGGTCCTTACCTAAGAATGACTGCTCTGCCGGTGACAAATGATTTGTTGGAGTCCTCGCTGGTAGGTACATTCTTCATTACAATTTTTCATCAACTTGTTTGGAGAAACAGTTAGTGACAGCTAGAATTTAAGCTAGAAGTTTAGGCACTTCTACTCTGGGAGATCATCCCCAGACTCTTGGAATAAGAGCCTAGCTAAGTGTGGGGAAACCCTCCCCTAATCTCAGAGCACAGCAAAGTATAGACTGTGTAGCTGGATTACTGGCACCAGGGCTGCAAGAGAGTCAGCTTAAATCCATAGTTATCATTTGCAGGTTAATACTTGAGGGCAAACAGATTTGAAGACATCAGGATTTCTTCACTCCTGGGCAAATTGGCCAATTTTGTGCTTTTTGCGTCTTGTGATGCCTGTGGTTCTTTTAAATTGAAGAAATATTGCAATATAACCCGATATTCAAGTAAGAGTATAACATACACAGAAATATTTCTCTTCCATATCTATGTCACAAAGAATTAATTTATTCTCAATGTACTTAACAAAGCAGACATGTAGGTGCATGTCCACACAAGCACATATGCACAGGTATGTCCCAAACATGCGTAAATAGTCAAGAACCCCCATACACACCTAATATTCTATAAGATACAACAGTATTGATCAATTTATAAAAAAATTTGGGACTGGTAAGACGGATCAGTGAGTAAAGGTGCCTGCTAACGAGCTTGACCTTCTGAGTTCAGTCTCCAGGACTCACTCACTAGAGAGAGAGAAATGATACTTAAAGGTTGCCCTCTGCTCTTCACACATGTGCTGTGACACATGCACGCTATGGCACACACACACACACACACACACACACACACACACAAAACCCCCAGGACACACACACTAAATAAAAACAAGAGTGACGAAAACAATTTTGGAGTTTTATATTCTTTGTTTTTGAGACTGAGTTTCTCCATGAGGCCCTGGCTATGCTGGAACTCACTCTGTAGACCAGGCTGGCCTTGAACTCAGAGATTCATCTGCCTCTGCCTCCTGAGTGCTGGGATTAAAGGTGTGAGCCACCACCATCCAGCTAAGTTTTGTATTCTTATAAAAGCCGCAAAACAAGAAATTTTATATATAATTATTAGGAAGGCTAGTATATATTTGGTAAATCCAATCACATCCTCATTTAGAACCAAGTTTTTGACCAACTCCCACTTTAAGCATCTTTTAGACTTCAAATTTTTATTTAAAAAATTATACTTTCTTGGCTCTAACTTACTCACTACTTGTGAACACATTGCTCGACTTTTGCTTCTTTGTCACCAAATGGGCTGAGTAGACACACTTACCTGTCGGCTGTAAGGGTAAGAAGACCAGAGCACTTGAGTCATGCTGAGCTTGAGGACCAGGACTGCAAGGGTCTGCTTGTGCGTGCTGGTCGGACACTTCCCAGCTAGTATATTGTTTAGACGTATAGGTTAGCCTAACTCGGATTTTGTGACTAGTTTTCTGAGTCACGGACTTACCTTCTCTAAGAGTGAAAGAAATGCTTCCTTCAGGGCAGGCGTGAGGATGAGAGAACGGAGACTATACCCACACGGCCAAAGGATGCTCAGATCTTGAATGATGGACATGACCTGAATCATGACAGCACGACTTCATTGAAGTCCCTTGTTCACACCTAGATGCCAACATTTATCATAGTTCACATTCTGTACAAGTATACAAATAAAATATCAGGAAAACTGAAAAGCTATCTCCAGGGAGAATCCTTGTTCTTGTCACTTGTGATTGTGTAAAAGAAGAGTCACATATTGCTGTTTTTTTCAAACGGTAAATCAACATGTACGTTTACGAAGAAATCTTCCCATGTCTTTAATCATCCAATTTCCTGCCTTCCCTCTCTATGAGAAACCACTCTGGAGGGTGATTGTGGTTATGAGTTGGCTGCTCTTGCAGGGGACTTGGGTTCAATTCTTAGCACCTAGTAGGCAGCACACAACTGTCTACAACTCCAGTCCTAGGGAATGAATCCAATGCCCTCTTCTGACCTCTGCAGGCATCAGGCATGTGCTTGGTGCACATACATACATGCAGGCAAAACATACTTACACATAAAAGATAGAATAAATAAGTCTTTAAAAGAAATCACTAACCCAATTTATCAGTTTTCACTCACGTAATTTCAAACACTTTTACTTTTAAGATTATAATATAATTACAATATTTCTGCCTTCCATTTTCCTCCCTCTGAACCTTCCCATGTGGCCCTCTCCACTCCCCTTCAAACTTGTTACCTTTTTTTATTGTTATTGCATGAATATATGTATATACATATAGTCTTAAATACAATCTGCTCAGTCCACATAATGTTTCTGGTATCTCTATTTCTATATCCTGACAGTTTGGCACAGGACAACCAATTGATTGTTCTTCCCTGAGGAGGATGACCTCTTCTGCTTCCGTTTTCCTCCGTGGCCTATTGTTCTTTGTGGAGGGTTGAGGTCTTTGTGTGGGATTCCCTGTCTATCATGAGCACCCTTGTTCCACTCATATCTGTAGAAAGTGGAGAAACCCTGAGTGAGCAAATGTATATTTTTGACATGGGCACTGCCATGTTGAGGACTCCAGTCCTCGGACCATGAGAAATTGGCAGAGCCATCACCCATCCAGGCCAGGTTCAAGAGGGTTGACAAAACCCTTTGTAGGAGCCCCAGAGTCTAGGACTAAGTGGCAGTGTGCACAAAGACTAGCAGCTACAGCCTTATCCTCGTGGATGTTTATACCCTGAGGCTGCTCCCTACAGAGACCTGGGGACTAGCTAACTCCTTCTCTGTGCTGTCCCTAATTATAGTCTGTGGCTCCAGGTTGTTGAGGTAGCACATCACCCAACCAACTTTCCTATATGTGTCTGTACTTTCTTCATCTTCCCTTGGCTGACCCTAGTCAGGGATCCAAGACTCAAGTTGTATGGGTCACACACATGTCCCCTTGTGGTATGTGATATTGTTGCACATGCTTTTAAATACCATGAAGTGACATCTGAAGAAATTTAGACTTGTTGGGTAATAGCAACCTCTTATATTCATAGGATATAGAGACCAAATCAGTCTTTAAAATAATCGCACTAATTTAATTTCCACCAGCCATTTCTTACATTGCCAGGTTTATAAATATCAAAAAGCATCTCATCTTGTTTTAGCCAGTCAGCAATAATCATAAACACAGTATCTCTGATAATAATAAAGCTGGACAATTTTAAAATTAATTTTCCTGGGAAGTTCTTCTCAGACATGTGTGTGTATATTTAAAGCACACAGCACAGCGTTTTGATATGTCTACACGCTATGATTACCAGTCAAGCCAACTGTATTCACTGTTGTCACTTGGATCTAGGAGGTAAGAGAGACCTTGGTTTTAGAGAGATCAGCCCACCACATCCAGGAGAGTGAGGAGAGAAGGTGACTGCTGGTGCCCAGCTGCCCTCCCCTTCCCTCTTCGTTTCTGTCCACCTTGTGTGGGTAGAAGGTCACAGTCTCCACGAGAGGACAAGTACCGGGGGCTGCCCTTGGTGACTTGCTGATGGTGCTTCTTGCCTGGTCTTCAGGCCTGCTCCTAGTTTGCTGTATGACCTTTGGCACCACAGCTAGGTGTGGTCACCATGTGACCGACCAATGCTCTATCTCCATGATGGACGCTTCGGGAACTCTATCAGTTGGACTTCATTCTTCCTCTTGAGTAATGAAGTAAAAAAAAAAAAGTTCCTTAACACTGTTTTTTTAACCTCAGAAATTTGAAGATATTATTCAAATGTTTTTCAGAGCTATGAAAAAAGAAAAAACATTTTTATGTCCAAATTTCATTCCTCTCTATGCCTACTAGTGTGTGTGTGTGTGTGTGTGTGTGTGTGTGTGTGTGTGTGTGGTCATTCTAAACCTTCTCCTTCGTTGTTTTTTACTTAGAAATTCCATTAATGAGAATCTGAGATGGCTAATTTTGTGTCTCATCTCAGCTGGGTCACTGGGTGGCCAGGTAGTTGTTCCAGTATTGCTCTGGATGTTTCTGTGATGCTGGTTTTGGACACGGATTAACATTTAAGTAGGGGGATCCCTTCATGCTACGGGCAGCATTTATCTATCTGTCTGAACAGAAGTGAAACTTGCTTCTTCAGGCTAGAGTGCTTTCCTGTCTGGTAGCCTCAGAGGTGGGCAAGAGATCCCAAGATACAGATTCAAAACTGGCTAGATTTCTAGGTTCTTGCAATCCTCTCTAATTATATAAATTAATTCCTTGCAATACAGCTCTTTATATGTCTGTATATCTGTCCATCTGGCCATCTAATCTCTTAGTGGCTGTTTCTCTGGAGGCCCTGACTCGTATGTAATCCAAGAGAGAGCCCTCACGCTGACTGCACGCCTCATGTTTCTGTCATTCTCTCATGTTTCATCAACCTTGGAACGTCTCTCTCACTCGGTCTTTGAATCAACCACTGCTATCACCTCTGCGTTCTCCTCTGCATATTCTCAGCTGTCTCCCTCTGTGTCATGGATTGCATGCTCCTTTCACGTTTTATCTCTTTCTCAAGGGCTGTATCCTGGAAACTTCTCCATTCTGCCTCCCAGTTTCCCAATTCTCTCTTAAAATTTCCTCTCAGGCACTGGATTTTTAAAAATTCAGTAGCTGTATTTTGGTTTCATTTCTAAAGACCGCTGTTTGATTCCTCATCAAGGCCGCATGTCTTTTTTGTGGGGTGTGTGTGTGTGTGTGTGAGTGTGTGTGTGTGTGTGTGTGTGTGTGTGTGTGTGTGTGTATGTTCTGTCCTTTGTTTCAGCTGGCTCTGGATTTGGGGCAGGCTAATCTTGTTCTCTCTGTGTGTACGAACTTAAGCCTGCTTTCCTTTCCAGGTTGGCTTTGTCAGTGTTTCCTCAGGCATCGCTTCCTGTGAGAAGGAGTGTGTGCTCAGTCTTGCAATGCCGCTCCAGATGAAACTGCTTGTTCCTCTCAGGCAGCCTCTGGGACACCCCCTCCTTGAACTTTTTAACTTCCCAGGGTATGGTTTCAGCACTGGACAGACACAGAAAAGCGTAGATTCCAGACCCATGCTGGGTTACCGGTATTGTGCATGAATTGCCCAAGACAGTGCTTCCCCTCCAGAAACCAGAGAGAGGCCCGCCTTAGTCATTCTCCCTTTTCTGATAGTGGATCTTTCCGGTTTACATTTCCACATGCCTGTGGCCCTTTCAGAGTCCCAGCTTTCTGTGGATAAGTTGGTTTTGTCTCCCCATGTCCATACAGATGCAGAGCCTCCAACCATATCCATGAGCAGATGTTAGGTCTGCCTGGGTACATTCAGGATGTGCTAGGTTCTACACAGCCCAACCATAAATGCAGATGCTGATGGTGACTGTCTGCCATGCCTGACCTTTGGGGACCCAGCTATGACTTTAGGATCATATCTATACAGTAATTTTTCATCTATGGAGCTCACCTAGCTACACAAAAAGCTTGGTGTAGGAAGAAAAGGCTGTGGGATGCAGTAAGTAGTGGAAAGGTGGCATTATATCTCTGAGACAGGAGAAGAGTTTAATTTTCTCCTGTCAAACATCTAGGGGTTTTAATAATCCCAGCCTTTTAAAGCCTCAGACTTTTAAGTTTCCTTACATCCCTGTCATGATTTCTCTTTGCAATTCCACCCACTCTGCGCGAGAATAATAACGTGTCGATGCTCTATTCTTCTGTGAGAACTCTAAGCACTTTAGAGGCAGTGCCACTTATCCTCACAAAACCTCTGCATACTGCGGGAGATGATTGGAGAGTTGGAGTCTACCTTGTGGACAGAGAAAACCAGTCACCTGAGATGCCTGGACCCAGTAGGCTAGCCCACGTCACCAGGTGAAGGAACGAGGAGGATCTTTGTTCCTGGTTCAGCACAGTGTAGAATGGAAGCAAAAGGCTTTCCCAGATACTCTACCAGGAAGAGAACTCACCTGGCAGTTCTTTCTCGTTTGTGCTCCGTATCTCAGGTCCTAGTGGAGATGTCTCTGGGACTCTCTGGAGAGTAATTATAGAACTCCCTTGCATCCTCTTAGCAGAAAGGATGCTCGAGTCTCGGGAATCCCAGGGAACTGATTAAAATAGTCAGGAATGCAGTATTGCACCATTTTTGGACTAACACAGGTTCTATGATGGACAGCCAGCATTCCAGTGAGCAGTCATTGTGCATCAGGGCCCAAAAGCTAAGCAGCCACCAGCTCTTGTGATAGGACAGCGATGGAGGCAGGAGAGGCCAGCTGCACACAGTAAACAGATTCACCAACCAGACTGAAGCCGAGGCCAGGAAGATCTTATGAGTGAGTCAGGGCTGCTGGGCAGGCGAAGACTCTCCTGGGGAAACTTAAATTCTAGGCTGGGCCTCACCAGGCAGAAAAGTATCTGCTTGCTCAAACCCATCCAGTTTGCCTTCTCTGGAAGCCTGCAGAGGTTCGAGATTAGAACTTCATCAAGTGTGTGCACTACAAAGTGTTACCGTCACAGCTGAGCTGACCCTGAATTGAGGCAGGGTTGTCAGGCAAGGGCTAGAACTCAGTGGTGACTCTGATTAGCACCAACAAGGTTCTGGGACCCATCTCTAGTACAAACCAAGGGACCAGAAGTCATTAGATGGTGTCATTAGCTGGGCTTGGCATAAGGGCGGGTCCTTCTTGGCTGGGCTCATGACACGGTTCACCTGGACCAGACCATGCACTAACTCAATGCTTAGACTTCTGGGGTGGGGGAAGGGCATGTCCACATGACACTGATGATTTTGAAGATGAGCTCTGTTGCTCTTCAGAGCCGGACACCTGCTTCAGGCCTGCGTGACCACCGAGGGTACCGTTGACTTACACCTTAAGGGAGTCTGCAATTGAATGGAAGATTGCTGGTTGCTATGTGAAATCAGCCTAAACCACAGAAACTCCATAGTATGAAGTAAGACAAGGGATGGAAAGCTCTTGTCAGGACCCAGGGCTGGGTCATTTGTTTCTGACAAGCAGACTAGCTTCCCCCAACCCTCCTGACAGACAAAACAAGACAGGAAATGGAACCGGTTGGTTTATCCCCAGTGAAGCCTCTTGCTTTGCGCTCCATGCCATCACAGGGATCATGGTGTGTTAATTACTTAACAAAGAATCTCTAGTGTTGTCTGCTAAGGACAAATCATAAGAACTAATTTTATATTCCACAGAGAAGATTGGGGCCGTATAGCTAGAAGTGTTCTCTGTCCTCATGGTCTCCCTGAACTGGTTTTTCTCTGCTCACCTGTTCCCAAATGGCCACTCAGAAGTTATCAGTTACTATTATCAATTACAATTGTCTGGCCAATGTCTTAGGCCTCTTACTGACTAACTCTAACTATAAATTAACTCATTCTAATAGTTTATATTTTACCGTGTGGCTTGTGGCTTGGTAACCTCACATCTAGCTTCCCTGTTGGCTTCACAGTGTCTCCTTGCTTCGGCCTTCTCTCTCTCTCTCTCTCTCTCTCTCTCTCTCTCTCTCTCTCTCTCTCTCTCTCTCTCTCTCTCTCTCTCTCTCTCTCTCTCTTTCTATCTTTGTTTGGACTTCCCACCTAGCTGTATTTTACCTGTCCTTTGGCTAAAACAGCTTTATTCACCAGCCAATAAAAGTAAAAGAGGTGTCAATCCCTTGTTGTTCCTGGCTGGTTGGGAGGCCCATGGAAAGCAGAGCCACTCACTCATGCAGCCAGGAAGCAGAGAGATGGGGTGGAGTGTAGAGGGGAAGGACCACAGGTGAGGAATATCCTTTCAAAGCATTCCCGAAGTTTCTCTGGCTAGTCCACCACTTAATGGCCCATAAGCTGGATTAATTTGTTATGAGGTTAGCTCCTTCATAAGCTAATAAGTTCTCAGATGAACTACCAGAGGCTGCCCCAGGCCTGCCCCTTCCTGTCCTGTCCCTCACCTCAGTGGCACATGGTGGACTTGCCTCACATCCTCCCTGATTGACGTCTCATGCCCTCTGCTCTGTCACCAGAATGACAAGGGTGGCAGGTCAGCAACTCGGGCATGGCATGTCCTGTGGCTTGCCTCTGTGGTATTGCCATCTCTTTCAGCAGCGTTTGCGGATTTGTGCTGTAGATGGAGATGAAGCGGAAAATGTTCTAGGGTCAAATGACACTACATATATAAATGTAGTGTCATTTAATATATTTAATATATTATCATTTACTATGGATGTATAATCATTAGTATATATTAATGTGGGGGCCTGGGAGTGAGACATGATGTCAGAGAAAGTACTGATTTTGAACTGAACTGCATGGAGTAAGACTAAGTTTCCACAAAAACAACGGTTGCGATACTGGCTCTTCGTCCACTGGGGCTCTTTATTCCCACCTGATTCTGATGCACGGTGCTGGGCTTGAGGCTGTTATCCCTCCCATCACCTCTAACTGAGGGTAGCATCTAATAACTTTCCTCAGGAACGACGTGCAGGTGTGCAGTTCTGACCTGCGTTCAGATCTTTCAGTTGCATTCGGAAGACAGCTTGGCTGTGTTGCTTGTTCTTCCCAGGCTGATGTAAACAGTTCCATTATCTCCCAGTGTGTCATGATATCTGGGAGCCTGAAGTTGGTCCCATTCCTTTAAAACAACTCGGCCACTGTCTTTTCCTCCTGCAGCCTACAGTTGCTGTGGTTGTCTGATAGCAAATATATTCAAAGTCTTTCCATGCTTCATCATTGACCAGATCAGGCTTCACCAAGGGGATGGCTTAAAAATATTCAAGGAAAAACATCTAGGATGGACTAGGGAGATGGCTCAGTGGTTAAGAGCACTTGTTGCTCTTACAGAGGACCTGGGTTCAGTCACCAGCACCTGCATGGTGGCTTACAGTTATCTGTAGCTCCAGTTCCAGGATATAGGATAAGTCTTCTGATCTCTGTGGGCACCAGGCACACACCTGGTGCACACACATACCTGCAGGCAAAGCAGCCATACATATCAGATTAAATAATAAGTCTCTAGAAAATAAAAAAGGTTTATGACCGCAACTTGTACTGATACAATGCTGACCCCCATGGTCACCCAACAGGTGATCAAACAGTGCATATTTAGGATTGTTGCCTCCCTGTGGTAACAGAGGGTAGAGCATGCTTATAGTGCCCTTAATATCTTGTCTCTTGGGAGAAGTTTTAAAAATTGATTTCCAACTCTCTCTAAAAAGGTTGCTTCAAGTAATTAACATAAATATTCTTTGTTTCTTCATGTATGTAAAACAGAAGGCAAATTGGGTATAATTTGGGAGATTTTTTTCATCTGAAAAAGTTAATACTCACTTTACTGAAAAAACTCAGTTTTAACAGAAATATTTAATGACAATTCCTCCAATTTATCCTTTAATCACTTTCATTCCAAACGACAGGCTTCCTTCTTTTCCTTGCGTGCTGATAACTTATCTGACATAAACTAGTGGATAATGCTGGGTCTCAACTGAAAGCATCCAGGAGGCAGCCTCCACCCCAGATCTGCCCTAGGGTTTACTTTTTATGTGGGGAAGCTCTTCCCCAAGGCCAAGGGTGCCCTGCCCTAATTCTGCACCAGGGCTATCCCATATTTCGTGTATCTGGCCTACTTACATATGACTTAAAATGCATATTTACCAAAATATTGCATTCAGCCCCCCCCACACACACACACTTTTGGACAGTCCCACTGTCATGGCACTTTAGAGAGAGTCCCATCATCAGGGCACTTTTTGGAGAGTCCCACCGTGAGGGCACTTTTTACATCACGATAGCTGGCAGGTTGGACTCCAAGAGTCTTTCTGTTTAAATCATCCCATTTCTCAGAATGGGATTCCTGTTGGTGAGCATTGGGGGCAGCCAGACAAGTCCTTGAGTTGGGCCAGTGCGGAGCATCAGGGGTACATGTGATGGACGATAACATAGACAGTCAGGGACAAGCTCATGCCAGAGGGGAGCCTCAGATAGGAGCCGGCAGCGCTCACTCTGGAGGAACCAGAAGCTGTTCCTGCCTGGCTTTCAGACGTCCTGCAGGGGGACACCTTTTACTTCAGGAAGGAGAACATCTTAAGAAACACCTCCAACTCTGAATGTTGCTCATGTCGCTACATAGCTGATGTGATACACGGGTGTAGGTGTGAGAACTGGTTTTGGGGGACACTTTCTTAGACTGTGAGGCCTTTGGCCCTAGTTGTCCACCAAAATTACCAAGGCTTGGTGGTCTTTGAAGCTTAGAGAAAATGTTAAACTTGCTTTCCCTCCCCTCCTCATTTCAACCCTGCAAGCTTACAGAGCAGTGTTGGGTGTTGGATGAAAAGCGGTAATCCTAAATAGAAGTGCTGGCTTTTCTTTAGAAACATGGGTTATTCCAGTCACATTTCGTAGATAAACATACTAGGATTTCTTCTTGCAGTGAAGGGCGTGAAGGGACAAGATGGCTTGTGATTCGTTCATGCTCTAAGGCCGCCTCTGCTTTCCCGGACAACCCCTCCTATCTTGCGGCCTTGCTGGGCCACAGTGGTATCAGCCTTAGGGACTGACCACTGAGCCACCCACTCATTGAGCCCTCTCTGGGGTTCTGTGCCATTTGGGTTTGGCTTTCTTTTAGTGATCCCTTCTTGGACTCTGGGTACTTCTCAGGGATGGGCAAGGGGAAGACCTAGTCCCTGGCTGCGTCTTTTTTTCTAAACCCCTGGTCTTCCTGTCACCAGTCTGTGGGGGATTCTTGTCCATACTATCCAGGAGGCATCATTTGAATTGTCCCACCCCCAAACTCTTGGGGCTTCCTCAAAACCTCGCCTCCACGGGGGCTGCTGACCGATGACAGCTCCCTGTCTGGCCAGGGGGGTGGCTGCTGTGTGGTCAGTATGGCTGAGAATGTGTCACACAGCAGGCAGAGTGAACAGATGGCACCTGAGGAGCTGGTGGTGGACAAGCCATGTCTGCCATGTTCCTTCTTCCTAGGATAGGACCATGGAATGTGTATTCTTTAGTTTGGCTGACGTGCCCAGCCATCCATGTCTAGCCACCCCGCAGGTTCCTTCTGCGGTGCCTGGAGAGACTATGTGGGCTTCTCTAGTGTGGTCCTGAAAGCAGAAATATCTTCTCCCCAAGGGAAGCCTGAGCTTATTGGCAGATAGCTCTCCTCTGGTAAAATAGTAAATAATGGTGCACACCTCCCGCCGTGAGAGAGTCGCTGTGAATGTCCTCTGGGGAGCCAAGACAGCCCTAAATGAGTGTGTATGGGGATGACCATGTCAGGGGTCAATGCCTCAGATCCTGGGTCAAGCTCAAAAGGATGCCAAATCCTGGTCGTGTTTATGGCCTGACACTGCTCACCTACAGGGACCTCCTACTGAGACGAGCTTGCTCTTCTCTGTGCTGTACCTAACAGACATTCTGAAGTTCCAGCTTGTTGTGTATTTGTACAGCTGTACCAGCCACACACAACCTTGTCCCAGTTCTTCTACACTACGCAGGCCTCTGAAGGACTGCACTCTATTTTTGTGGTCTGCAAAAACCTTAAAGCCAGAACACTAAATCCAGCTCCTCTACCTGGCACTTTTGCATAGCATGAAGCTAGAGGTGACAAATGAATGATGTCCTGGTGACCAAAGGAAGAGAACATGTATTAAAGAGAATCAACAGAGTGTGGAGGTGAAGGGTGGTGGCAGCAATATGGAGGGGAGAAGTTGGACAGAAATGGTGAATTTTCTGGTACGTTCATAAGGAATAAAGCTTTAGGAAGATTGAGAGCTGAGGAGCAGGATGAACTTCTAGCTCTTGGCTCCTGAGATCCAGTTGTCATTCAGAAGCTGAGGAAGCAAGATGAGAATGCCTTACTGAGAAAAGGGTACCAAGCCACATGGTTAAATATAGATAGGAATTATGGGCTAATTTAAGAGCTAGTTAATAATTAAGCCTGAGCTAATAGGCCAAATAGTTTTATAATTAATATAAGCCTCTGTTGTTGGTTTCTTTGGGATTGAATGGCTGCAGGACTGGGCAGGACAGAAACTTCCACCTACCAGGAGTATGCACTGTGGGGAAGTGACTGCTCCCCCTCCGTCCTCATCTTGTCTGCCCTTTAGGAAAGTGATGCTGAATGAAACTGACCTTGACCGTGTCTAGGCTTGCCAGGGTTTGTTTAGTGCTCTGCTCTGCACTTGATTATCAGCTTAGTTTTCCTTCTTCCTAATTACTGGCAGTGCACATAAAGTTCATGATTTGCTACCATTTCACAGTCCATGAAGAAGAAACTTAACCGGACTTGCCACTGATTGAGCTTACATACACAACTTGGTAGCCATGGCAAAGGAAACCTGTGCAACATTTTCATGTTCAGAAGACTACAAGAGCATCAAAAGGGAATCTCTCAGATATGAGTGGGGGTCAGAGCATGGCAAACACCACCGTGATTCCTGGAACAAAAAATAAAATTGTACATAGACAGTGTGGGTAGAGGGCAAGAGCAGAGAAGGTTAATCAAGAAAGGCCATGGCTCGGAGGAGGGCTCAGCAGTAAAAACACTTAACAACCCAAGTTCGTCCTCTCCAGGCACCCACATCAAAAGCTGGCTGTGGGCGGTGAACATCTGTTAATTGCTGCACTCCCTTGGGTCAGGCAGTCTGACCTGGAGTATACCACACAGTGACAGATACAAGAGAAACCCTGCCTCAAAAACAAGGTGGTAGGAGAGAACTGACTCAGAGAAGTTGTTCTTTGACCTGTATCAACACACACATAACGCACACACACACACCACACCTCATGAGACATGCCAGCTAGCTCCTCCCACGCTATCTTATGAATTATTTAGGAAGTAGGACAGAGCCAGGAGGGATGGTTAGACATCAACTCAGTGGGGAATGTCTACCAAGACTGTAGAGTTTAATACGCCAGTATGTGGGCTTTTCTTGTGGCTGTCCCTCTGGCTGTTACAGTCACCTTCGAGTGGTAACCAGCCCGTTCCCTGCCAATGGGCTTTTCATGTGCTAATTTACCAGCCTATGTAGAAAGTCTTTCATGCCCCGCTCATCGTTCTATTCCACTTCTTAGTCTACAGTTAATAAAACAGGACTGGCAAGCCTGCCTTTTAGCCGGCCCTCTCCTGAGGCTCGCTAGCTACCTATCAACCTGTGCTAATGATGGCGTGGATTGTGCCTTGCCTCTGTTGAGATCAGCCAGTCTGCTCACTATGTGCTATCCAATAGGCAATATTTCCGTTTCTTAATATGGCTCAAAGAATTTCAGCCCCTGATGCTAGATTAACTTCTGTTGTTCTGCAACTCCGCAACTCTGCCTGTGACTCTCCAAGTTTAAACAAACTCTCTGTGTGTAATAGGTGTTTTTGGAAAAAGCCCAAATGGACCAAAGGCAGATCCCCATCTGAGATCACAGTAAAAACAGTTTATATACAGTAGCCCACTAACGTGTGGCCCTGGTATCCTAACTCTGACGGGTAATACCCTGCACACGTCAAGCTCACAAGATGCGGCTTACGTCATTGGAAATACTTTCTTCATTGTCTTCCTTTTAGGGACTTACACGCAAAGGGAATAAAGAACTAATTAATTGAACCTTTACTTTATTCCTTGCTTGCTCTCATGTCTTCAAATTTGGCCTAAGATAGTCAGGTAGCCGGTTGGCCAGAGCATACCAGAGGCAGAGCTCATGTCTGGGTATTTCACGTTCCTGCGCTGCTTGCTCCACTGGGGAAGGCTGGTGCGATTCTTCTCTCTGCTGTTCCCAGAGCACCGAATGTAAGAGTGGAACCAACCGCAGCTGGGCTCTATTTTGAGCCAAGTGAGTTTCAGAATTCACGCAGCCCAGCATGAGCTCCTGTGGAGGCTAAGGACATGGTGGGAATTCCTGCGGTTACTACTTCCCCGTGTGAGCCAGTCCCATCCAAGCCCTTCCCTGGGCATAGGCTTATGAGACTTCAAGAGGTGCAGACACTCACTGCTTTGCAGTGGGTGTGCCGCAGTACACAGAGGAAGTGCGGATCTGCCTGCACTTAGGGAGGAAGGCTCTCCCAGCCTGTACACCCCACCTAGGGAGGAAGGCTCTCCCAGCCTGTACACCCCACCTAGGGAGGAAGGCTCTCCCAGGCTGTACACCCCACCTAGGGAGGAAGGCTCTCCCAGCCTGTACACCCCACCTAGGGAGGAAGGCTCTCACAGCCTGTACACCCCACTTATGGAGGAAGGCTCTCACAGCCTGTACACCCCACTTAGGGAGAAAGGCTCTCCAAGCCTGTTCAGCCCTAGAAAAAGATGTGGCCACTCACCGGCATAATCACTTTATGTGTGTTACTCTAGGTCCAAGTTCTGCTGCTTTTCTCTCCTCCTTGGTCCTCCAAGGGCCCTGTGGCCACTTGAATAAGTAGCTGTGTAGCTGGGCTATAGGAGGAGAGGCCAGAGACACAGGCCCTCCCTGTAGCCCAGGATACTCTGTGTCACATTCTTACTGATTTTTAAAGGATGGAAATTTCATTACTTAAACAGAACAGCTCAAATGACGATTCTGGTGCAAAATACATAATAGATTTATAAAATCTTGAAAAATAGATAAAAGATTTATAAAATCTTGAAAAAAATACATAAAAGATTATAAAATCAAACAGACCTTTTGGTTATTTTGCCTTACAAAAAGTAGAGTGTTTAGTCTGAGGTTTCATTGTGCTTGGTGAAGGAAGATAACATGTGTGCAAATAAATGCACACACAGGTGTCTTTCTTAAAATCTTTATTTATTTACATTTTATTAAGAGTGCTCTGCATACCTTTGCAGGTCCAGGAGAAGGCATCAGATCCAGATGGCTGTGATGTTACCAATGTGATTGGCAGGGAATTGAACTCAGGAACTCTGGAAAAAGCAGTCAGGGCTCTAACTGCGGATGCTGTCTCTCCAGCCCCTTCGTGGGGCCTTTTTTGGTTGTCTTCACTTTATGGAGTTTTTGTGGAGAGATGAATCATCAGTTAAGAGCACTTGCTGCTTCTACGAGACCCAGGTTCGGTTCCTCAGCACACACATGGTAGCTCATAGTCACTTGTAACTCCAGTTTCAGGGTACCCAATACCCTGCTCTGGCTTCCACAGCCACCACACACAAATGGATACATACATACATGCAGGCAAAAACACTTATACACATAAAGTAAATAGATCTTTCACAATAGCCAAGGCAGAAAGACCATATTGCCCCATTCCTCCACCAGTGGCAGAATCAACTAAACAAAACAGGGTCGACAGGGACATGCTGACTGTTACAACAAGGGGTGAATCCAGAAAGAGTATAAAGGAGCAAAACTCAGTCACTCAGAAAACCAATAATAACAACAATAATAATATAATTTAAGAAACAGTCATTAAAATATTTTGGTCCGGAGCTATTTTATTCCACCAGACATCTCAGACAACACCAGAATCCCCCTTTCCTCTGTCTTGAAGGCATCCAACTTCCATCTCCTCTTTCGCAGAAGTGCAAAGGACAAATCATTCCAGTCCATGCTTCTATGGGCTGAACTCAATGCCATCTATCTGGAGTCTGTTTCAAGCTGGCTCATCTCCCAAGGATTTCATTCTACCATGTTTGTGTCATCCTGGGTGTCAGAAAGGATCCTGCTCCGTGAATGTTTCATCCGCTGGCAGCCTTAGCTGGAGCCCAGACACTGCATAGGCTGCATAGGTCGGTATCAGAGCTCACTCGGGGCTCTGGACCTGCTGGAGGTCCTTCTTTGAGAAACATAATTGTCCCTGATTATTGTCAGGATGTCAGACTCAGAGGGGCTTCCAGGGCCTTAGGACTGTGAACTTGAACTCCCATCATGGTGAAGGAGAAGAGAAGAGAAGACGTGACTCTTGGGCAGACAGAATTAGGGCAGGGAGCCACTCAAAGCAATCTCCTTGGTAGTTTCCACCAGGAGTGAGACTCTGCCAGAAGGTGAGGGGGGTCCATCATTCTTTACGGCGGTTGTCCAGGAAGAAAGTCCTTCCTGTTGTAGAGTGAGTGACACACCTAGAGGGGAATCAGAGAATGAGTATGATTTTATGTATGTGTGCACATGTGTGTGGATGCATGTGGGGGGTGCCCCTGTGTGTGTACATATGTGTCCATGTGTGCACACCTCTCTTCCACCTCTCCTTGCCCCTTCCCTTTCATTGCTTAGAGTCATTTGTCCACAAGTTCCTTCTGCTCTGGAGGAATGCTGTCTTCTTCCAACCTGGCAATCCTGGAATCTGCTGAACAGGCATTTCAGGGGGAAATGTCTAAATCCAGCCTTGGCTCAAATGTAGGATGATGTTTATTCAAACAACATACAATCACACACACACACACACACACACACCACACACACCTCCCCTTGGCTGGATTCTGGGAACCTGGGGCAGTGTTTCATGAATGGATAGGTGTTTTTCATTTTTACTATGAAAGATGGTTGAAATCCTGATTTTTATTTGTAGAAAAACACAATGGCTTGTTGCAGCTACCACTGTACCATCAATCTGTAGGCCCTGTGGGCTATTGAGTACAAATGAGGGCACAGCTCTGTGTGCACATAGAGGTCTCAGGAATGTCATTAAGTCCCATCCCCTTTGTTGACTGAGAGGTTTCTGTCCCCCACTGGTCTGCTGCCATTTAGTCCCAAAGAAACACACAGAGGTCTACATTAATCATAAACTCGTTGGCCTATTAGCTTAGGCTCTTATTAAATTGATTCGTACATCTTAACCCATAATTTTTGTCTGTGTTAGTCACGTGGCTTGATATCCTTTCAGGAGTGAGGCAATTTTCATCTGTGTCCTCTACGTCTGGGTGATGACTGCAGACTGAATCTTCCTCTTCCCAGAATTTCCTGTTCTCATTGCCTGCCCTCATACTTCCTGCCTTGTTACCTGGCTATACTTCCTGCCTGGCTACTGGCCAATCAGCATTTTATTAAACAAGTACAAGAAACAAATCTTTATCAAGGGTCAAGCCATTGTCCCACAGCACCCCTTGACCCCTAAAGGGTGCCTTGTCACCTATTTTGCCCTTCTGGCCTATTTACCTATGGTCACAGTCCAACAGAGTGCCCATGCTACCATTTACAGCAGAACCACTATACGCTACCCCAAACACCAGCAATATGGTCCTGGGCTCTCGCCAAGGGCACTGCATCCTGCTGTCAACCCAAGAGCTCTGGTTTACACAGTGTCTATTCTTGTTAAAAAAGGAGAAAGGTCCACCTCTATCCATTCCACTCACCAGGCTGTGAGCAGAGGGATGTTTTGATGCCCTAAATGTTTGAGCTCCAGGGTCTCAGCCTCTGTGTTCACACCCATGTGTGTGTGTATGGTGGGTGTGGTGTGTGTGTGTGTGTGTGTGTGTGTGTGTGTCCATGGTTTGGGACTGAGTCACATGAAGCTGTTACACATCTGCAGAATATGCACTGCCACCTCCAGCCTAGTTGGTTCCCAGGGAAACTCCCGTACTATTGATGAATATCCATGGTTATACCTTCTGCAATTGAGTTCCTGTTTCTTCCTGATGATAGAACAGCATAGTCCCAAGCCACACTCTGCCATTATCCTAAGGAGACTCCACCCTTTACCTAGGTGACAGTGTTGGGTCCTCAGTGTTATCTCCTGGCTCCCCTGAGCGCCTTGAATCATGCTACATGACTCAAGCAGTTACCAGTTTTGGTTCACTTTTATCCAAATCTTTCATAACTGAATTTTGACCTCGACTTGTTCTTCTTATTTCAGAACAAAACTTTGGCTTTGGTCTTTTAGATCCATGTATCCATAAGGTGCCGTGGACTTTGAAAGGTGTTCACAGACCAGATACACAGGCTGGAGGCCTGGAGGCACAAAAATGGTGAACCTGTGATTTTTGCTCTTCCCCACAGAGGGAAGGCAGGAAATTCATGGCACCCCATTCTGTCCAGGCAGACTGGGGTGGCATGCAATAGGAAACCAGAACTGTCCGACCCAAAGACTAGTTTCACGGTTGAGGCATGTGTGTGTTGTGATTGGTCCAGAGAGGCAGAGTCATCAGTGCTGGTTAGGGAGAAAGCTACCACACTCCAGTGCTGGTTGAGTAGTTACTGCAAACTACTCAAGACCTCATGTCAACGACTGCCCTGGGCACATTGTACAGTCATGTTTATCCATGTACTCTCTCTGATGGGCAGTTGACATGCCAACTGTATTTCAAACACTCTTATCATATCTTTTGATGCTATGGAACATACTTCAATCCCGGATATTATCCACCAGGGCTTTGGACAAGACATAGAGTGTGTCTCACTAGTTGTCATGTGGCTTTTCAGTTTTCTCCTGTCCTTCTCTACTAAGAGATTCCAGAGGCCCATGGCCACCATTTGGTCATTCCCTAGCACACCACCTGGGGCCAGTCCTTCTGCCCCAAGTGGGGATCAGATCCAACTTTCTTCAAGCTGTTGAGTTTTCTTCAGCCATCTTCTCTGCCATCAGCCATTTCTATCCCATACCCCTTTGCTGTTGCCCTTCATCTTTTCCTTTTCCCAGTAACACAGACAGCTCTAGTGGCTTGCTACACTATGGCTCCCAGACTAACAGACCTGTTCAGTGGGAGTGGACTCCCATGGCAAGCCCTAGGGGATACTCTGTACTGCCTGAGTTAGACATGGTGACCACAGGGAGAGGACTAGATTTGGAAGTTTCTTTCAAATGTTAAACATTTCTAATTTTTGCTGTGGGTTGGGCAGACAAGGCTGCTAAAGACCCATGACTTTGACCTGTGTGTCTCTCTGCAGTGCCACAGCGTTTCATGGTCAATTGCAGACATGTGACACCCTTTTTGTATTTGAGATCTGCTGGTTTGATGAGGGCATGGTCTATACCTGGGCTATCACTCATAGGTCAGCTCAGCACGGTGTAACACAAGATCCCCTACTCCACCCCTCTCCCCTTCATCTTATCAACCCACCTGACTGAGAGACACAGCTCCCCTCCTCCCACCGCCTGCAGGCTGCATCCCAGACCTGCAGGCTGCATCCCAGACCAGGAGGCTCAGAATGAAGTAAACTGAACTAACAGCTTCCCAGCAAAATATCCCCAGTGGGGTACCCCTTGTAACAACCCCTTCAGTAGCTGATTTTACAGAGGCATCTTAAGAGATCAAGCCAGATACTTTCCCCGAAGGTCTTTCTCGGTCTTCAAAGATCTGAGCCAATGGTTTCAGGGCTGGGTTGGTGTGTGCACTCACTTCTATAGATATGTGGTTTGGGTTCTTCTTGAATCCCACCACATGTAATGATGTGGAAGGTGTTGGGAGCCCCCATCACACTATCCCCAACCTATAAGACATGAGATTCCCAGGGAGATTTTACTCAAGGCAGGATGGGTTTAGCCATACTTGACCATTAATGCCTGACCCTTGTTCCTTTCCAGCAGGCTGCCTCCCGTTCACATTTAAAGGTGGGAGCAAAGGCCCCCCGCTCTCCTGGCACTGCGGAACCCGCATAGACACTCGGGAGCAGATGAGCAATGACTCCGCAGAAGCGCCGCGGACTCCTGCAATGCAACAGGTATGAGTGAGCCCGTTATGACAACCAATGCCTTAGGGCACACTGCCGTCCCTGCCCTGTGTTCTCTGTCCTGCAATACAACAGGTATGAGTGAGCCTGTTATGACAACCAATTCCTTAGGACACACTGCCATCCCTGCCCTGTGTTCTCTGTCTGGAAGAGCTAGGACCTCATGAGCAAAGTGCCCAGGAAAATTCCCCCAGCTTGGAGGGACTTTGTGGTGGTATAATAATAGAAAGGGGCTGGGAATAGACCGTTCTCACACAGATTTCTGAAGTGCTTTGAATGACTTCTTTATTTTCTGTAGTTGGAACTGGTACCCTATTCTTGACAATATAGCCATCAAATTAGTAATTTAGCCCACAGTGGAGGTCATTCTCGCTCACCAACAACAAAAAAAATTACATCTGATGGTTTTATTGCTGAAATCAAATACTGGCAAAAATGCTTGTAATTAACTTAATCTTTTTCCAAAATCAGGCTATCAGAACCTTAAAAGTAAGTTCCCCAAATGCAGCATGGATATCTCTTCTGTTCTAAGGTAGAGGACAAGGGACCCTCTTTTGTGTGACTTTTGTGTATAAGGGGATGTGAACTCAAGTGTACTCACTCCTGAGAGGGCACTGAAGACTGAATAAAGACTTGATCCCCGCCGGAGTCTAGCTGGGTGAAGCAATAAGTTATTGAAGTGACTTAATCAAAAGCCTGGGCGACTCCAGCACAGCTACAAACCAATGAAAAGCCCTCTCCAGCCTAGGTTTACAACTCAAAACAATGGCATCGCTTGAGCCTGCCCAACTGGCAGGCAGCTCAGCCAGAGGGTCTTCTCTGTCCCACTGCTTATGGCTTCAAGGAAGTGCATCATGTGGTTCTTTTAAAAGTCTATGATTCCATTGCCAGGAGGGATGCTTCAATGCAGAGGCAATAGTGACAGCTACACAGTGAGAACTTCAGAAGCATGTGTGTGATTTGGAACTGCCCCTGCCCTCTTAGCTCTCTTTCGCATGTGTCTATGAAAACCAAGTCTTTTGCACATGAACACAAAGGTCTCAGCTTAGCTGAGTGTGCCCCATGCCCCCTCTCTTGTAAATACTGTGTTAGCACCTTCCCTGTATGGATTGTTCCTAACAGGAAGCAAGAAACAATCCTTGCCTCCCACATTGCTTCTACCTGGGGCATGAGACACCAAGGCAGAGGAACAGGTGCTGTATTTCAGAGACTGGGCAGCGTCCTGAAGAAAGTCAATTTCTTAAGAGGTTTAGCAGCCATACAGGAGAGCTGCAGGCAAGAATGGTCCCAGGTCTCTGGCTGAGTGGAGCCTGAGCACAGCCCTGGGCAGACGTGGGAGAGCAGCCTGAGCACAGATGAGAGCCAATGGCAAGACCAAAGGCCATTCTTTCCCAGCCAGTTCAGAAGAGGTGAGGTGGCCAAGCCTTTCAAAGTGAAGCAACATGGAATGGGGGACCACAGGATCATGGGTGTGGAGAGGAGCAAGACCCTGCAGTCCTCAGAGGACTTAAGAGTTGGGGAAAGTATGCAAATGAGAAGTCAAAGCATGCAGGATGCAACAGGTCTGCTGTGGGATAAACGGCGGCATGGGTGTGAGATGCACAGACACCTGAGTGCCCTTGGCATGGGTGTGAGATGCACAGACACCTGAGTGCCCTTGGCAGCTCAGAGAGTGACCACACTGGGAGAGCCTGGTGTCAGGTGATTGCATGGAAAGAAAGGAAAGGAAAGGGATGCCCTCTGGAGCCTAGATTTCTCCTCCTGCTTATTCTCTCTGCCTGCCGGACCCACCTATCCCTCTCCTGCCTAGTTATTGGCTGTTCAGCTTTTAGTTAGATCAATCAGATGCCTCAGGCAGGCAAATGCAGCATAAACAAATGTAACACATCTTTAGATCGTTAAACAAATGCAGCAGTCTTTACATAGTTAAAGTGATATCCCACAACATAAACAAATGTAACGCATCTTTACATAGTTAAACAAATGCAGTACAAACAAATGTAGCACATCTTTACATAGTTAAAATAATAGCGCACAACACCCTGTTTCATTCATCGCCTGGGTGCTGGGATTACAGGTGTACACCATCACACTGTTCACACAATGCGGAGGATGGAACCTGGGATTCCTGTGGGCTAAGTAAGCCACTCTACTTGACTGAGCCACATCTGGGTCTTTGAAGTTTGTAAATGGAAAAAATATTAGTAATGTGGCTAAGGAGTGTCAACAAATTGGGGTGGCAGGGGGATGAGAAAGGGCCTTGTCTTTGATTCTAGCTCATTGGGTTCTTTGGTCTTTGTTCTGGTTCAGTTCCTGATCCTTAGCTTTACAGAATTAGGACCTGGAATTTGGGAAGTTATGAATTTATGAACTGTGACCGACAGGATTTAGTCCTAGTCTAGGAACTATTTAGACTACTAACTGTTTTTTATCCCGATTCTAGGTTCCATTCTAGGGACCAGGGCACTCCATATGTACTGTATGGGACACTGCTAATGCTAAGACATCTAGGAGGAGGAAACCAAAAACCAACGGTAGAGCTTACTTAGTGGACATGGAAAGGAGATTGCCTTGAAGGTTTCTCCCATGCCCACCACGGAGGACAATCACTGGAAATATTTCTTCTACCCCTAGCTACCCCCCGGTTTGAGGACATTTTCCCTGGTGACTGGATGTGCTGCCTTTCAGACTTCATTGTTTTCCTCGCCACAGACCTGAAGCTCTGCCACAATAGTGTTCGCTGTAACCTGGGGGCTCACTGGAAGCAGGTTCTTTCTGGGCAACCCCTGTGAAGACTGTCCTAAGAGTCAGAGCAGCCTCCGAGAATGTCCTTGTGAGGCATATCTTAAGTTAACTGATGCATGCGAATCCCCCTCTTAATTGTGGGCAGGACCACTCCCTGAGCAGGGAATCCTGAGCTGGATAATATGGAGAAAAGGGAGCTGCGGCACAACGGCAAGCCTTTGCAGGGATTCTTGACATCTCTTCTCCTTCCCCTTGCTAGGGACCAACAGTGGGTGTCCACAGTTTAGATCTGGGGATTAAATATCTCTCTTCTCTCTCTCTCTCTCTCCTATCTCTCTCTCTCCCTCACTCACCAACAACTCATTCCTCTCTCTCCCTCTCTCGTTCTCTCTCCTGCTCTCTCCCTCTTTCTCTCTCTCTCTCTGTACTGTTCCAGCTAATGTCTACTTCCTTACTGCCACTTATATGTGATGCTCCATAATTCTGGCATACAGATCGTTTTAACAGTCTATAAAATATTCATTGTTACGTCTGTATAATTGCCTTTTTGCTCAGGACGTGTTTTTTAAGATATACGCAGCTTTTACGACCAAAATTGACTAGAGGTGTGGTAGCCAGTTTAAGTGTCAGCGTGAAATAATCAGGAATCATCTGGAAAGACAGTCTTTTTGAGGAGGAATTGTCCAGATGGGGTTGGGTCTGAGGGCACGTTTGCCAGAATTCTTCCTGTCGCCCTTCCTTCCTTTCTTCCCCCCTCTCTCCCTGTTTCCTTCCATCTTTTCATCTTTTCTCTTGAGACAGGTCCTAATATATAGCCCTGGTTGGCCTGGAACCCCTGTGTTGACTAGGTTGGCCTCAAACTCACTTTGCCTCTGCCTCAGAGTGCTGGTTTAAAGGTGTGTGTTGCTTTGCCTGGATGAGAGATGTTCTTAACTGAATTAATTGAGCTAGGAAGGCATACCCTGAATCTGGGCAGACCTCTTCCCTGGGTTTATCCTGGACTGTGTACATGCAGAATGCTAGCTGAGGACTGGCATGCACGCAGCTTTTTAACTCTTTGTCCCTGATTATAGATGTGGATAGAACCAACTCCCTGGAGTCCCATCTCCTGACTTTTCCTCAGTGACACCAGCCTGACACTGTAAGATAAAAGAAACCCTTTGTCCCCTAAGCTAACTTTGTCAGAGCCTTTGTCACAACCACTGGAAATGAAGCTAAGATAACAGGAAGACACTTCAAAGTCAAAATCAGGATCTCTGCTTTAAATGATCTTGTCTTAAAGGGATTGTCTGTATGGATTTCTGAGACCTATCCCCAACATTGGGTACCACCTGGATAGCTATGGGGAACAGTGGCATGGATCTGGAATGGTGACCAGGGCTCTATGGTTGTCTATGGTGAGAGGACCACCCTGGGCACATTGACCCAGGTGCTTAGTGAGATGAATAATCTGGCCGGTTGTTCGCAGCTGTAATGAGGGCTAGCTGCTATAATGTCTGCTGCCATCTCAAAGTAGAGACCTTAGAGTCAAACCTGCCAAAAGGTTCCCCACAGCCTTGCCTTTACCAGGTCATCCAGCTCACCGCTGGGTACTCCATGTCTGCTGGGAGCAAGGCATGGTGGATACTGGTGGTACAAATGCTCATTGGAGAAGCAAGCCTGCCTGCTCTACGGTATGCGTGCCACATGAGAAGTCAACACGCTCTATGTTAAAGTGGGGTTGGCCTCTCAGTCATCAAGATGAGTGGAAAAGATGAGCAATGAGGGAGAAGAGGATTAGCTTGGAGAGAAAAGGGAATGGAACACCAGGGGTCGCTATCGTGGCTGGGTTTAGGGTCTGATAGTAGAGTCACTCATGACTTCAGATTGGCTTCATGAAGGCCAAAATACTAAAGGAGAAGAGTGTGTCTGCCAACCTGTCTGGTTCTGCCACTCCCATTCTTCCCATGCAAATCCTCAAAGGATATTTGCTGTTGACAAATCTACTCAATGGGAGAGACCCTTATTGGCCAACCGACTCTCTGGGTGTCTTTTCAGGAATGATGGAGGGAGTTTGGGAGTGACAGGATGGTGACATGGACTCTGTGAAGTCCCTAGGAAGAGACCCCATATTGTGGTTTGAATGAGAACATTTCCCCATGGGCTCATGTATTTGAACATTAGGTCCCCCTCCCCCCAGTAATGGTGCTGTTTGGAGAAGTTCGGGAGGTGTGGCCTTATTGGAGGAAGTTTGCACTGGAGGTGGACTTTGGGGATTTAAAGGCTCATGCCATTTCTGGTTAGCTCTCTCTGCTCTGTGCTTGTGCCTCAAGGTTTCAGCCTTCTGCTCTGGACACAATGCTGCCATGACGGACTCTATTTGCCCCTCTGGAGCTGTGAGCTCCAACCCTTTCTTTGAATGGCTTTGGTCTTGGTGTTTTAATCAGAAATACAGAAGCAAGAGTATCTAACACACTCCCTAGGATAAAACCTTCTGACACATGGTATACCTCTTCCTTCTGCTGCTGGTTTTTCTTGAAGGCACCTTAAGCAGGTGCAGGGCACCTGATTGGGTGCTTCTCCCCTGAACACCTGCCATTCTCTGTGGAGTATCACAGGCAGGTCCTACTGAGCCTGTTTCTTTGTGTGAATGTTCATCTGGCTATGGGGATTGTTCAAGGACCATAGCCAACAACACCCACAGTTTGTTCTGGCCCCAAGCCTGTGGACTTGCGCCAGCTCCCAAGTACACACAGGATCTCTGGAGGAGCTCCATGGCTGGATATGATGCTCCAGCCGGTCTCACTCCTCAGTGATTACACACCAGTGCCTCGGGATAATGAGTACCTGCAACCCAGGGCGCAAACAAATGCAAGGGGAAGGAAGCGCTAGAAGCCATGTGTTTCAGAACAGGAGGAGTCTGACAGCAACATGTTGCATCCTTTTACCTTGTAGATGTGGTTTTGGGATTTTAAAAGTCACATCTTTGCTCTGGTGACATCAGATCCCTGTCCTTTCTCTCAAGAAAGCTCCTAGGGCTAGAAAAGCAGAGGGTCTCCTGACCCTCTCTGTCCCTCTATCCCAAAGGTTCCTGAGCCATCAACCATGTCTAGGAGGAACAGGGTGACTGAGGCAAAGAGTCTCAAGGTCTAGGTAGAGACAGGAGTTCCAAGGAAGCTTGGGTCATTCTTTATTGCTTTGACTCAAGGTTGAGATTATTGATAGAAGCAGTGTAATTTCTGGGTGACTTGGGGTTAACATGCTTTCCTCTGTCCTTAAAAGATCTCTCCAGTCCAGTCTCCATGTTCCTTTTTCCTAGATTCACTTTGCAGCCTGCTTTAGTGCTCACCTTTGAAGCTCAAGTCGGGGTACTTCTCCACCATGTTTGCAGGGGTGTGCATGGGCAGCTGAGTGAGCAACAAGGGCCACCTGCTGTGTCTTACCTCAGTGTTCTTTCTATGGCCACACTCACAAAAATCACAAGCCTCTCTTTGGAGATGATGGAAGAATGGAAAGTCTGCTTTTGCTTCCCCTGTACCACTGCCAAAGATACGAGTAGAGATAACAGGTATTACCTTACAATAGGGAACTCCCAAGATAGCCTTCTAGAGGAAGGGCCTGGCCGCCACCATTGAAGACTCAGGTTCAGGTGTGGGACAAGACTGTAAAGCCTGCAGTATGCTTTTAGACATAGATGTCACATGTAGGCCGAGGCTGCTTGTTCATTTCCTGGCCACCCAGACCTGAAATAATCACACAAAAACTGTATTAATTAAAATACTGCTTGGCCTATTAGCTCAGGCTTTTTGTTAAGTAACTTTTACATCTTAAGTTAACCCATTCCTATTATTTTATATTTTATCATGAGATGACCAGTAAGGTTTTGGCTGGTGTCTGTCTCCTTTGATGGCTACATGGCATCTCTTTGACTCTGCCTACTCTCTCTCTACATCTCTGTTCGGATTTTCTGCCTGGCTTTACTTCATTAAGCCATTGGCCAAAAGCAGCTTCTTTATTAACCAATGGCACTAAAACATATTCACAGCATACAGAGGGGAATCCCACATCAGTCATACCCATCTGTCTAGTTAAAAATAATTGACCAAGTATGATTGCTAATATTCATTGTCAATGCAATGAATTTCAAATCATTTGGAAAACGCGTCTCTTAGTGTGTCTCTCAGAAATATTTTTAGGTAATATTAGCAGGACAGAACACCTACCTGAATGTGGGTATCTCAGGAGCTGGATCCCTGACTGAAAGTCAGCTGAGCGGCAGCATTCATCCCTCTGCTTCCTGGCTGTGTGTGCAATGTGACCCTGTGCCTCCTGTTCCCACTTTGTTCGGACTTTCCTACCACGATGAGTGACATCTGCAAACTGTGAGCTTTCCCTTGCATGGTTTTTGTTGAGTATTCATCATGGCAATGAAACAACCAATCCACCAGACTGCAAACAAACCTGGGACCCTGCTGAAAAGTTTCTGCACCCAGATAAGCCCCTCCGCCCATGAAATAATCTTAATCACACCAAATTGAGCCAAATTAGAAAAGCCCAGGTTTAATGGATAGCAATGCTCCCGGATGGCTTACCAGCCACCCCCTCCCTCCCCCCAGGCCCTGGGGAAGGAAGACTGGAAAACCATGTTTTCTTCTCTGGGGAGCTGTTTAAATATCCTGTGGGAGTGGTCTTGAGTATCTCTGGGGAGGGGTTATCATTTGGCTTTCTCAGGGGTGGGGTCTGGACCGAGGCAAGTCCCAGGGAAGGGGCTTGGGATGGAACTTCCACTCAAACATTCCATATTCTTTGGATATATGGATGCCAGGGACTAGGATAAGGCTTCCACCGACAACTCAGGGCAGCCTTCATTTTATTAGGGTGAGGTGTTCTTGGAATAAGCACAGTGTATGCACAGCACCTCTGAGAGATGCTGCCTAAACTCTAATCTACTGGTTAATTTTCCAGTCGCTATGACAAAGTATCTTACAAGAAGCAAATTTGAGGCAGGAGGGATTATTTTGGTTCACAGTTAGAATTCAGGATGTGATGAAAAGGAAGTGACCTTCAGCAGCCAGAAGGGCAGCTTGTCACCTCACACTCAGATAGCTTCCTCCCTTTTATTCAGTCCGGCACCCCAGGCAGTGATTGGTGCTGTCACATTTTACGTGTGAGTCTTAAGCCCTCAATTAGCCTAATCAAGATGACCCTTACAGGCATGCCCAGAGGCTAACCTAATCTAAATAATCCATGATTGACTGATATTCCTGGAAGTTTGTCTCCTAGGAGATTCCAGATTCTGTCAAGTTGACAATACAAACACAGCAAATCTGTGAAAACAGGTTTCACATTGTAGGACAGTGAAGGGTTTCCCACCCATTCTGTCACTGACGCTCACTGAAACAGAACTCTGAGTCTGTGGTTGATATTTGCCCTTTCCCACATAAGATGCACTTGATTCTCGTGCAGGTTAGTTACTGAAAGCCCATGACCATGATGAATGAGGTTCACAGAGCCCTTTAACCCCTTTTCTCATAGGCAGAACTCAGTCCCTGTCAGCTCTGCTCCCTGCCTCTCTGGTTCCCTCAGTGATCTTCATTGTAACATACTTATGGTGTAGCTGCCGTTGCTGTCGCTTTGCTGCCAGAGCAGTCTAATTTTTACAGTTATAGCCCTGCACCTCAGATGAATTTCTCCAGTGTTAAAAGACCCTCTCCTTCATGGTCACACCTGTGATGTCCTGTGTCCTCTGGAAGAGCAGCGAGGTCACAGTGGCAGGACGCATCTTATGCGTCAGAGATTAGAATCCAGCCCTGGGGGCCCGAGATGCCTTGCTCTCCAGCCAGTTCATTGACAGCAACCTAGGAATGCGTTCTGGCTTCACCATGGGTTAAAAAATTGCCCCCACCCAGGAGGTGGAGAAAGAGTTGAGTGTTTGTAGATCACAATTCAAAAAGGAGCCTGTTCTTTCATCCTCCAGTTTTTTTTTTGCAGTTCACTGCAGCTGGAGCACGTTTCCTTTGTAGCAGGCAGGAGTCAGCTGGACTGCCTTAGGGCATGCTAGCTTGAAGCCCTGACCCAAGGGAGCTCAACCTTCTAGGAAAGTTCAGAGATAAATACAACCCAACAGCACCAAGCTGACCCGCACACCCCCTCCCCATGTCCTTCTGCTGTCCTTCCTCTCATCCCAAGCTAAATGCTTGTGGGCTCCCATGTCATCTCCGTGTCACACGATGGCCCTTCTATCTGAATGATTCCTCCAACCTTCTGGTCAGTGGATGTTGCTCTTTAGCTTTTGTGTAGGTGTGTCCAGTCTTAAGTCCCCCAGCCCCCAAAGCTAGGAATGTACCCCAGTACAAAATCATCAATTAACTTAAACTATTATGGGAT
Source organism: Arvicola amphibius (assembly GCF_903992535.2). Lineage (NCBI taxonomy): Eukaryota > Metazoa > Chordata > Mammalia > Rodentia > Cricetidae > Arvicola > Arvicola amphibius. Next base: position 4,447,733 of record NC_052054.1, read on the forward strand.
TACTTTACAATTTATTCTGATTACTCGACTCTCCAGTTCTCAAGGATGATCTTTGTGTATCATGTTATGTCCTCAGTGTCAGAGGTTGCACAATCCTGAAGGAGTCTATAAAGCCTCCCCTCACCCATGCACCAAACACACACACACATGTATACATTCATACATATATATCTACACTCATATGTATGTGCACTCATACATATGAGTGCAGGCCCACATATGTGCACACACATAGACACACATGGAGTTTCCTACTCACCCCTTTATGATACCAGGGTGTTCCATTCCTGTATCTGCTGCTGTTTACCCTTCTCCTTTCCTGCATATGGACTTTCCTGGTGGTAAAGCCACTTCCCGATGTCTGTAGACTCAGAAAGAACCCAGCACAGTATCAGAAGGAGTATGGCCTGCACCAAGTTTGTAGCACTTAGTGTCTGCATGCACTGAGTTCTCCTGAAGAAATAAAACAAAGAGGTACTATGCTTGGCCTTGTCAAGGATTCTTTTGGTCCTGAACATAATCAGAAAACAAAAGAAACATTCGAGAATCTCCAGATTATGTACTGGCATCTGACATCTGATCCTGGGTGCCTGGTGTTCTGCAAGTTTCTTTTTCCTGTGGGGAATTGTGGCCAGGCCTCTGAAGTCAGCAATGGGGACTTCTTATCAAATAATATCCATTTCAGCATACAACAATGAACGTAGATACTCTTCTTTAAATGCATGTGAGGTATTGAACTGAGCTTCCATAACCTGCGCGGCACAAGGGCTTTAGCTTGTCTATGGGGTGTTTGTTTCAAGGCCCCTGTGAATGTGTGAAACCATCGTGAACCCTGTGGCCTGGTGTTTTCCATCTCAGCTGAGTGCCTGCCATGTGCCAGGGCTGCCATGCTTACATGTGAAGGGTGACAGCAAAACCAGCAGAGATTTAGTTCCTGTGTTTGTTTGTGTTCTTGCTCGGTTTCACTGGTGGAAAGTTCATTCCTATTAAGGATCACAGTGACCCCAGGAAATGGTTTTCTTTCTATATTAAGAACTTTCACTTTTTAACATAAAGACAGTACTTTAGCCTTCCCCTTCCTCCCTCTCCTTTCTGTCTTTCTCCCTTCCTTTCACATATCTGAATCACCAACGTGCTATTCCTGCACTTCAGGGTTGTTATTCAAATCAAATAAGAGTCTCCTGAACACCACCTCTGTGGTTTGATACCACCTCAAGTCAATCTGATAGCCAAGGTGGCTGTTAAATGGCTAACAGGCAAGTAGTAAGCACAGTGCAGATGACCTCCACAAGGGGATGTTCCTGTCTAGGGTGAGAGGGAGGGCGATGCCACAGAATTTAATTTTGTTGCTCAGAATGGCGTACTGCTTAGCACTTATGGATTATTTATTTATGGAATTTTCCATTTAGCCTTTTCAGACCTCACCTGACCTCAGCTAACCGAACCCTTCAAAGCAAACCCACAGGTAATAGAAGGCAGCTATATCATGTAGAGGATCTCTAGCATGGCAAGCTGGCTATTCAGCAATTTCCCAACTGGCTCTGTCGACAGCTGGGACCTCACTGTCTGACCTCTTCACATCTGTATCTGCAAAGCCATCAGCTTGTCAGTTCCCTCCTACATCCTAGAGAAAACGTCACACAGTGGTGAAGCGATGGCGTCTCTCCTAGAAGGTCCTAGGACTCCTCACTATTGAAACCAAGGTGTTAAAGTTCAACCCAGTGTCTATTGAAGTGATTGCGCCCTCTATGAGCATCAAGGTCCCCTCTGGAACGCTTATGCTTTGTTGCTGTTGTTGTTGGATGCAGATGTGTTATATATTTATTATATATTATTATATCCCGTGGGTGGATCACCCCCTCATTATAGAGTGTCCCTCCCCATCTCTCCACCGTCCTCTGCTGCAGTCTGTTTTGTGGACATCTGTCCATGCCAGATCTCCTGAAGCTGCTGTCTATATGCTGGCTCTCTTTATCCCCTTAGTGTATGGCCTCTGGGCCTTGAAGTCTAAAATGTGTCTCCTGCATGCAGCGTGGTCGTGGTTTTTATCCTGTCCAACAACCTCTGCCTTTGATTGGCTCACTAGTACACTTACAGAGAGCGTTAACCGGTGTTTTGTGATGTATATCTGCCGTTTGCTTGCTGCTCTCTGTGCCATTCACTCTCTTTGTTCTTCTGTTTCTCATTTACTAATTTCTACACCACAGAGTGGGTACGTTCTCAAGTGGCCTTTTCATTTCACCAACGGTTTCCTACTTTCTTCTCGCTATCTGGTTTCCACCTCCCACGTTCTGTTACGTCAAACATCTCAGATTTAGGATCACAAACCAGACTTCCTCTGTGTGGTTTTAGCCTGGGATACCTGGCTTCTCTGCACTGACCTTTACCGGACCTGTGTGTATAGTAGTACCCACTGCAAAAGGCACTGGAGTCTAATGTAACACAGTACTTCTATATGCACAGCAGCAGCCAAGAGCTGTTAAGTATTGAAGAATCTCCCAGTGTCTAGGGGGAGAAATCATGGCATTTAATTTTTACTTAGCCCCTAAGGAGACATCCTCTGCTTGTTTTCATAGCAGGAAGACGAGAGATTAAAGGAGGGATTCACTTTGTGGTATGAAACCAATGCATGAGAAGTTGAATAGATGGGCTCTGAGGTGCCCGTGCTGAGGGTTAGCAGAAACCACACTCGGTGTGGCCAGAGGTACGTGACCTGTAGTGACGAGTGAGACCAGCAAGACGCTTTCTTTCCTGTCCTTTTCCTTGTGGTTTTAACTTTTTGTTTGTTTACTATGTATGTGTGTCTATTGCAAACTATCGGTAATCTAAAATTTGACATTTTCACGATTCTTAAGCATACAGCTCTGTAGAGGCGTCTGTTGTTGTTTGACAGCCTTTACCGCCCACCATCCACTCCAGGTCATTTCATCTTCCCAGGTGAACCTCTGGCCCCACCCATGCTACCCACTCCCCTCATCCCAGTGCTAGAGAGGACCAGTCTGATGTCTGTCTCCATGTGCTGCTTTTTGAAGATTATATGAGTGGATCCATGTTCCCTTGTCTCTAAGTGCCTGACTTGTTTCTCTTAGCACATGTCTTCAGGATCCATGGCCATGTGTCAGTCCCTTATGTTAATGTCAGCTGGCACTTGCCAGCAGCCTGGAGAGCTCCCTTTGTTATCCTCATAGAAAGCATTGGCCAGCATCAGGCGTCTCTACCTTTGGTTGTCTGGAAAAGCCTTCGTTTTTCTGCTTTAGCTTTGTTGGATCTGTGTGACTAAGACTCCTCGCCCTTGACGCTGCTTTCCCAGCTCCGGAGCCCCCTTCTTCCTCTGCTGACGGATGGGTCTACCCCTGCTCATCACCACCCCCGTTCTTCTCTTGCTGTGTTGTCCATATCTCTAAGTGTAATGGTCTTCCCTGACTGTCTTCCTGGGCTCTCTCATTCCATCTTTCCTGGAATTCGCTAAGTTTCCAGATAGGTACTAATTTTTTTTTTTGATAAATTTGGGGCGTTTAGTCATTATTTTTATTTAAATTTCTCTCCAAAGCTCTGCTTGGTTTTAGTTATTCTCTCTGTGTTTGCTTGGTTTTGTTTGTTTGGTTGGTTGGTTTGGTTTGAGGCACAGTTTCTCCGTGTAGCCCTGGTCATCCTGGAACTTGCTCTGTAGACTAGGCTGGCCTCAAACTCAGAGATCCACCTACCTCTGTTTCCTGAGTACAGAGATTAAAAGCTGGGCCATTATGTTTGGCTTCTCAGTTGTTCTTTTTTTTTTAAATCTGTTTTCCACCTATTTAATTCCTGTCAGTCAAACTTGATTATTCTTTTTTTGCTTTAGCCCAAGTTTTCTGCTGAGCTTCATGATTTCAGTAGCTCTGTTTTTAATCTCTGTGATTCCCACTTGGCTCCTTTGCATAACTTCTATATATATATTGGTATTTTCTACCTGATGTCACAGTGTCATCTAACATTATATTTTTTAAACTTTTTAACTTTTGTACTATGTGCATGTGTGTGTGTTGCACTGACATGAGTGTGCAGGTGCGTGTACCATGTACACACCATGTGGAGGCTAGAGCAGGAGGTTGGGTGTCTCTCTCTATCATCCTCCACCTTGTTGCTTTGAGACAAGATCTCTCCCTGAACTGAGCAGGTAGCAGTCCAGGGAATTCTCCAGAACAGCCTGTCTCAGCTATTTCTCACCATGTTGGGGTAACAGGCACTTGTAGCCAGGGAAGGCTTTACATGAGATTTGGGGATTTGAACTAGGGTACTCATAATTGCAATGCAATGGGGATTTAAATTCAGGACTTCATAATTGCAAGTAAGTACTTGTGCCCTCTGAGCTATCCTCCCTCCCCCACCTGGCCCTTTTCTTCGTTTTAAACCTTCCTTTCCTTCCTATTCATGGTTTCTGCCAGTTCTGCCAACACGGTTATAATTGCTAGTTTGGCATATTCCATGCTAATCTGACTTTCATGAATCCCCCCTCAAGTAGATTCTGCTGTCTGCTGGCTTTGTACCTCACCCATCCATCCTGCAGGCACTGTGCTTTCCTGTTTCTTGCTATGTTAATTACTCTTTATTGGAAGCTGGACATTTGGTTAATGTAGCAACCCTGAGTGCTGGTCCTCTCCCTTCCCACGGCTAGTGTTCCCTCAAGTCACAGATTTATTTGGCTAATTACTGGCTGTATTAATTTAAAAGAAATCTGCCCTTCCCTATGCACACTGTGTCATACTTCTGAAGCTACTCTTCGGGAGAGGGACTACTTTGGGCCTTCTAGCGACAATAGCATGGCGGGACTCTCTCTCTCCTTTGTGTGTGGCAACTAAGCCCCTTTAATTGCCTTGCTGGCTGATTGCTGGATTGTTTTCAGCAATGCCCGGGCAGCAGGAGTTACCTGATCACATTTTGGCTCCCTCGAAGGAGTTTCTGAGGTCTGTGTTTGATCCGTTCTCAGCCCTCATGAGGGTTCCTGCCAGCTGCGTCATTGCGCGCACTTGGATAAGGCAGCTCCCTGGCACCTCCTTGGCTTGCTGCTCCTGATACAGACCTGCTTCTTACAGCTGGGAGAACTGACTCGGGGCTGACTGGGGCATCATGTTGGCGGTGCCCGTGCCGTCATTTTCAAGGTTGAGCCTCCATCTGGTGTCAGCAGTCTGAGAAGAAAAGAGTCCCACCCCTTGATCTTACGTCCCTGGCCTTGGCCTAAGCCACAGGCAGCGGGGTTGAGAGGAGAAATTCTGCTGTGCACTGGTCCTAGGAGAAAGCCGTCTACCTGGGTGTTCTTGATTTGTGGGGAGGAAGGCTAATGTCTGAGCCCTCTGGGAGTTAGTGGTTCTGTGACCTTTGCCCTGTAGAGTGGCGGATTTTAGTCTGAGAGAGAGGAGGAAGCTTGTGACCTTGGTCTGATCTGGGAGCAGCAAGTCTTAGAGGTCTGGGGGAGGGAGGGTCTGGATTCTTGGTCTGAGGAGGGGCAGTTCTTGACCTGGAGAGAGAGATCTTGTGTCCTTGGCTTGAGGGAGGAAGCTTGTTCTTGGTCTGGGGAAGGGACCTTGTTGCTGATTTCAGTTGCTGGTCCAGGGGTCCTCCTCTGGGAAAAGGGCAGTCTCACAGAGTGGGGCCATTCCTCCACACTTTGCTAGGGTTTCTTGAATAGACGTTTCTTCCTTGGCTTCTCGGACTGTTCCCAAAGATTTTTAAATGGTTTTATTTCAATAGGTTTCACCAGTTCCTCTGGGGAACGTGGCCAAGGAGTTCCATACACTGTCACGCAGGAAGTCAGCAAGTGACTCACTCTGCAGACTACGCACGGGCTTGTCTCAGGGAGAAAGTCTCACTTGTGTCTCTCTGTAGCAGAAAACGCGTCCAGAGACAGGGCTGTGAAATAAGCGTCGTTTGCCATTGACTTCCTTTTCAGATGAGAGTTTACGGGGAGGAGGGTGTGGGCATCACTGCCTGCGTGGGAGGCCATGAATCTTGAAGGGAGCTGGTTGATACTGGAGTACCTCAATGAGTCGCTTATTTTATTGCGTTTTGTTTCAATTCTGACCCTTCTCTTTACCACCTAAGTTCCATTCTCATTGTTATCTGTCCCAGGTAGTTCAAACAAAAGGAGGCTTCCTGGGTGAGTATTTTGATTCATGGAAGCCTACAGCCAGACAGGAGCTCTGGGTTTGAGACAGGTGGTCTCTGATGATGGTCGCAGGCATGAGGAAATGAGGGCCAGAGAGGCGTGGCTTCTACATCGCTGCTCAGTGGTGAGGTACAGGAAAGAGAAAGCAGGTCCCCTCCTCTCTCAGGCCTTTGTGCATCAGTCTGGGAGGCTGAAGGGCAGCTTTAGAATTTCTATCCCAATGTCCCCACAGAGCCCTGCTTTGAACATTTGGTCCCCAGCTGCTCGTGCTATTTTGGGAGACTGTGGGGACTTTGGGAGGTGAAGCCTAGAAGATGTAGGTGACTGGCAGAGGTTTCAAGGGTGTAATATGCCTGCTCCCTTCCTGTCTGCCAGCCATTGAAAAAAAACGCCCCCCCCCACCTGTTCTCCCGCCTCTGCGATGCCCTGCCTAAGCACAGAGGCTGAGTGGCTATAGACTGAGCCCTGAGAAACTGTGAGCCCACATAAATCATTCCTCCCTTTAAGCCCTTGTCCTGTTTGATCGCAGCAATGAGACTTACATAGACAATAAATTCATTTGCGCATTTGGAGCCGACCTCCGCAAAATTCTGCTGCATGTGGTTCCTGTCCCTTAAGCTGCCTGCTTCCTTCCCAGCCTTATTGACTGATGAGGGCTGAGTTCATGCCTGTTCATTTGGGATATAGAAACCTGGATATCGTTTAAGGTTGGGCTGGGGGTGATGTCAGGATAATGTGATCCCTCCTTCTGGGATTGCACAGTTGACTTTGCCTTCAAGTAACCTGTGACGGGTCAGACCTGAGGGCTAGCTCCCTAAAAGAGAAGGCCTTCAGAGGATGCAGTGGTGTGCTTTGAATTGTGTTCTGTTTAGTCTGTCTCGAGGAACACATCACTAACATCTTTGCACATGAGTGTGTTCTGGTTTGGGTAACATTTGGATTTCCATCTATAAAAAGGGAAGGACTTACTTGAAGCTAAAAGTCAAGATATCTGGGGGAAGACTCTAAAGATGTCTCAGAGCATGCTTAAACCATGCCTGCCTCCTATTCGCAGTGACTCCATCTTGGAGCAAGCTGTGTTTTAGTGTTCTACATGCCAGACTGTCACGAAACAAGACATAGTAAATGCACCTTTCTGCTCTTCATATTTTTTCAGTGGCGTGGCAGGGGTTGAGACAGGTTCACCATGCCCCCGTGGATGGCCTGGAACTCACAATATAGACCATGTATAGACCTCGAACTCCCAGAGATCTGCCTCCCTCTGCATCCCAAATGCTGGAATCAGAGGTGTGTGCCACCGTGCCTGATGCTTCTATTCTTAATGGTCTTCAGCTCCTGATTCTTCTCAAACAAGTCATTTCATTCACAGTCCCATAGCCGACTCGAATGTCTGAACAACATCTATAGTCACAGTACAGAAGTCAAGAAGGAACCTGTATCAATGAAGCCAGTGAGCTGATACATCACTGGCTTGCACTTAAACAAGAGGATTTGAAGAATCTTAAAATTCAGTGCCACACCGAGGAACAGACACATCTTTCACCCCATTGATGGCTCCTTAGGCCTATTGTATTGTCTCTGTGATGTTTAGGTGAGCGAGGGGCAGCGTCGTGCTACACGCAAACACAATGGCCAATGGCCATATCCATCTCACACCCATTTTGGATCTGTTTGAAACCTGGAAATAAAATGCACAAATAAACCCCACTGCCCCTGGCTGTGTTAGGTAGCACTTTTCTTTCACGTAAGAGTTGTTCTTGTATTAGAAACAGGCAGAACTAGATGGCCAAAAAAGTGCCTAGGGATCTTCTAATCACTGCTTTCCTCCCGAACACATCTGTTGCCCGCAGCAGGCAGGGCTGGCTCTGCACTGTGTACGTCATTGCCAGGAAAATGGCCTCTGGCTGAGGGCTGGAGGAGAAACTCTGCTACTGATAGACTTTCGTCCCTGGGGGTTTAGGCACAGGCAGGCAGAGGGAACAACGCAAAACAGAGATCCAGCAGCTGGCTTCCGCAGCATCAGATACCAGGGAACACACATGGGCACTGCACCAGTGACCAAGAGGCTGAGGTCAGTGTTGTAGAAACACCTGCCAGAGTGCCTGGCATGTCGCCATCTTTCCCAGATAGTCACGGCTCTGTTTCTTCCTTGACCCTCGCTGCAAGCTGAGTCCACTGCCTGCGTCATCACTGTCTGGGGGGATAGTGAACCTCTGGATGTGAGGTCTGAGCATGCTCTGCTGGCCCAACGGGCTCACGTGTCTTCTCACTTCGGCTCCCTAAGCCACTCCTTATGGGTGAATCTGGGGCCAAGGGAGTAGCTTCTTGCCTCTGTATCCCCTGCCCTGCCGTCGTTAGAGATGCTCCCTTGAACTGTCCAGGGGCCAGCTCTGTATTTGAGGGTTGGTTATTAATAAGGCACTTTTGAAATGAGTCTCTTTGAAGTTTCTGAACATAAGCATCTATTCAGGAGATGATTCATTGTAAGGGCTTCAAGAGATGACACAAGCTGTCTGCTTATCCATTCATTGAGCATGCATTTAAAAAGAATAAGGGAGCCAATTAAAATGCATTAATTCACTAAGCACCAAGTACTTGCCTTAAAAGCATAGAGAAAATGATAAATTTTTTTAAAAAGACCTGTGCAGTTCTACCCTCTCGGGTAAACTAGTGGAAGAGGAGACAAGTGGCTCAGCCACTTCAGAGCAGGGCTGGGTGGTCAGGTGCCAGAGGGTGGCTCAGACACTTGAGTAAGATATGAGCAGGAAACTGCCAGATATAATTAGTCTGGAATATCCAGTGGCGTAGAGAGCACAGTGTGTGTGTGTGTGTCTGTATATATGTGTGTATAAGTGTGTCTGTATATATATATGTGTGTGTCTGTATGTTTGTATATGTGTGTATGTATATATGTGTGTCTGTATATATGTGTGTATGTATGTATGTATATATGTGTGTGTGTCTGTATATGTGTATGTGTCTGTGTATGTAATATGTGTATTATGTATGTATGTATGTGTGTGCATGTGTATGTATGTGTATTTGTATGTGTGTGATTGTATGTATGTCTGTATATGTGTGTATGTATATATGCATATATGTGTGTGTGCACGTGCGTGTGTATGTACTCACATATTGGCAGACAAGGCGTCTTTTATATAGCTGTGAACAATGAGAAACCCTAAGAGATTTGAGGTCTGAAGACCCGAGGAAGCTGATGACAGAACTCTCGTCACTATGAAGGCGAGAAGAGCTAATGAAACGGAGGACATCTACTTCCCTCAGAGGATGGACTCAAGGGTTCAGATGTTAACCCCATCTTGGAACCCCACAGACATGCCAAGAGTTCAGTTTGCCTTCTGTCTGTATAGCCACAGCCCAGCTGAACTGACCCATGAATCAGCAATCATGCCAGGTTAAGAAGGGAAAGAGAGCAAGCAGAATGAGATGACTCTGGGCACTCTTGAAAAGGTTGTCTAGAGACACTCAGAGAACTGAGAACAGTTCTGAATATTTGTCAGGACACATGGCTGGGAGGCTTCACAAATATCCCACAAGGCACGCTGAAGGTTTGGAATTGGCCAGAAGCATGGTGGGATTCAGAGGATGCTCAGAAAGGAGGAGGTGTGAACAAAGCATCCATATCCCTAGGTCACTGTGTATAGGAGGTGTGGTGTGAACAGAGCATCATCTCCCTAGGTCACTGTGTATAGGAGAAGTGGTGTGAACAGAGCATCATCTCCCTAGGTCACTGTGTACAGGAGGCATGGTGTGAAAAGAGCATCCATCTCCCTAGGTCACTGTGTACAGGAGGCATGGTGAAGGCAGGGAAAGCAGAAGTCAGTGAGAAAGCTGGGCCAGTGAGAACAGAGGTAGTCCCCGAGAAGCACAATGAGCATCCCAGGGAAATGTCCCACAAGAATGGTGGCTGAGCAACCCAATATTGAAGACAGTCCATGGCCTGTTGGAAGGAAACCACACAGAAGCAAGCAGGCCATTTTATGGGCAGTTAGTCATCCGAGCAGAATGTCTGACTGGGGCTTGGGCCAAAGCTACTCAACAGCCATGTGAGGTAGGAGGTGGTGGCACATGGGGAGAGAGGAGGAAGTTTTGGCATGGAAAAACCTCAGCTTCGAATCCTGGCGTCACCAGTATTGCCAACGGGGAAGATAGGAGAAGCTGTGCCTGCTTTATGAATTAAGCTATCACAGATGCAAATGCACAGGAAGGAGGGGCCATTGCTGTCTGTGGCTTCCACTGAAGATCTGGGAACGCATCCTTGTAGGTAAGGGGGAACACAGCACAGTCTGTGGGCACTGAGTGCATGCTGTGGGCTAAATACCAGAGGACCGTTCAAACAGCACTGGAGGTCAGGAACACACACATACACACAACACAAAACACGCATACTATACACACACATACACACAACACACACAACACACACCATACACACAACACACAACACATACTATACACACGCATACACACAACACAACAAACACACTATACATACACAACACACTATACACATACACACAACAGAGATAATATTGCATTAATTTAAAGATATTGAAGCTAAACTAGCCCCATTGTGCAACTGAACAAAGCAATACAACCAATAAGAGGCTGACACCTACATCCATCCTCCTGATGCCTTGATCAGTTCTACACACATCCATCCAAGGCAGGTCCTACAGAAACTGTGCCAGTGGTGGAGTCTGTTTTGGGCCTTTGTTTCTGTTTTTCATCTAACACATGACTTAAGAATTTTAAAAATGTTTAAAATTTATGATCTGAAATGAAAACAATATAAAAAGGCTGCTTTAAGAGTCTCACTCCCACACCTTCCACTTTCACAACAGAGCCATCTGTTCACACACACGCGCACACACACACACAGACACACAAACACACACACACACAAACAGAGATACACACAGATGCATGCATGCACACACATGCACAGTGTGCAGTGTCCTCCTTACAGGAAAGCATGAGAGAGAGGCAGAGAGCGAGCTCCGTTTGTCGTTTCCTGGGCCTTCCCAAAGCTGCTTCCGTGCTTCACACAAACATGGCTGACAAGGTTGCTGTCTTTCTAAGCTCACCTCACTCAGTCACCATCTTCATCTTGCTTCCCTCAGTTGACGATATCCACATCAGGGGGCTGGGGCAGCTCCATGGTTAAAGCCGTGCTGTGCGGTGTGATACCCTGAGTTAGCATTCTCAGGAAACATAAGGGTGCTGGGCCCAGGACACACATCTGTGCCAGGACGGGAGGCAGAGGCCGAGAGATCCCAAGCTCATCTCAGAGACTCGTCTCCGACAAAGTGGGAGGCAAGGACCAACACCCAATGTCGTCTTCTTATGTGCACCATGTGCTCCATGATGCATGCCTGCCTGCACACACACACACACACACACACACACACACACATGCACACACACGCATACACACACTGCATGCATATATGTATTCATCATCCTGAATAGCTGTCCAGTGCATGTAGTGATTGGGATTCACCCCAGAGAGAAAACAGGATGCCGAGGGCTACTCTCAGCAGCCTTCTTGGCCTCACTTGGTTTCCAGGGAATTTCCTGCATTGTCACCTCCCCGTTAGGCCTCTCTACCACTCCGCCCCTGTCCATGCTTCCGAGAATCTCACCAGCCTTCCTCTTGAGACAAGGGACATTCTGCTCCGGTTATCGGCTCAGTGTGTTTTCCTTCCCTGACTTTCTTCCCCAGCCAGCTAAGATGGGGTCCTTTCTTTCTGTAAAAGCGCAGAAGTACAGAAAAATGCAGAATTAGAGTCAGACGCTCACAGCTTTTACAAGAAGAGAGTGTCTGGCGGGAGGTGGCTCCTGTGGATTGTTTCCAGGGTGATCTTGCATCCCATGTTGGCCCTAATATGTGGTGTTCACGTATTGACCTGGGGCAGTGGTCCAGACATAAGCCGTGCAGTCCATCACCTGTCCCTGTCCCTTACCCACTGCAGCAGGAACATGTTCTCAGCCTTGACATGTTTCTGCCTTTGGTCTCCATCTCCTAAAACTGACGGATGAATCAGTGAGCAGATGTTTTACAAGCACTTAAAACCATGTCTGGCAAGAGTAAGTACCACGTTGTATTTATTTATGAGACCCTCAGCCTCCATACCCAAGGCTGTGTTTCCACAGACCCTGGCCACATGGAGCACACACAGACAGCTTAGCAGGGACTGTGCAAAATGTGATCAGCCTCCTTCATTGATGGCACAGTTTTAAAGATTGTCTAATTGATGCTCCCTTGTTCCTTTTTAAAAAATAATTTTCCAGATGACTCTAAGAACTTGACATTTATTCAGAGTTAAAACTGGTGTAAGAGGATATCACAATTTTGAGCCAAAGCCTGGTTATTTTGTGCTCTCCTGTTTTGTGATTCAGGTCATGCTCGTCCACATCAGATATGAGATCATCTGTGTATGCCAGGATACCCTGCAGCAAGGGTGTGTCAGTGAGCAAAGTGCAGACTCCACCGCCCTTGGGGATCCCAGCAAGAGGAGGCACAGCAAGGCCTGGTGAGGCACAGAGAGAGTAGGGCTGTGCAGCGAATGGCCGAGGAGAAGCTGCGGACGTAGTCTAGGGATGCCTCAGCAAACATGAGTTCTCAGAGCTTGGGGAGCAGATGTCCATAAGGGGAAGTTGGAGGGACACCCAAGCTGGCCCTGGAGGGCAAGCACACCATGCGGGAGCAACCAGATTCCAAGTATGTGCTGCTGATCCTCTGTTCACAGTTATATTAGACACAGGGCATGGACGACTGAGTTTATTCCAGCTGCCATAACGAAACACCCTAAGCCATATGACTCTTGACAATGTTTATTTCTCATACCTGGGGCCTTCAGTGTCCTAGATCAAGTGCCAGGAGACCAGAGCTTGGTGAGAGCCACCACCTGGTGACGGAACTTTTAATATGTCCCCACGTGGCTGACATAAGGAGCCCTTGGGACCTCTGGTACCAGGGTTCCATTCACGGGGGTTCTGCTTTCTTAATCTGGTTATCTCTTAAGTACCCCTTTCTCAAATCATTCGAAATGTGGTCAGCTCTTCAATCACAAATGTGAGGGGTGGGGGGGACGGGATTGCTCAACGTCAGCAATAAGGACATTTGCTGCTTTTATAGACTGGTAGAAAATACGACAAAACCAGACCGAGGACAGCTTGAAGGGATCTCGCCGCAGCTGTATGAAATATATAATTTCACACACTGTTCTCATTCCTGCCTTGATGATAATAAGTGATTTGGGAAAATTAAACTCATTGCCATTAATACAAGTGGCCATCTCGTCCAGCTGGTTTAGAACCTTGGCGAACTTCTCTATCTCACGGCCTCAAGCTGCTCGCCCATGAGAAGCCAAATGGGGGCTGGGAAACTCACTCATTTGGGGTACAGTCCTAGGGATGCTACAGATTGGAACAGATGCTAGGGATGTAGACAGTGGACTTCACAACATTCTAATGCCTGTTGAGAATGCAGAACCTCAGCCCCACCCAGTGAATCAAAATTGCAGGGGGAGGAACCTCGCATGTAAGAAATCCTCGCCGGCCTGGGAGATGGCTCAGCTGGTAGCATGCCTGCTGCACAACATACGGACCTGAGTTCTAATCCTCAGCACCCACAGAAAAGCAGGGAGCCGAAGAAGAAATAACTCCAGGGTTAAGATCACCATGTACTACCGCTGCATGGCACCAGATTCTGTTCCCAGCATCCACACTGAGTGTTTCACAACTTGATTGCGCAGGACTTTACATGTTGAGGCCGGTCTCTCACTGGACCTAGAGTTCACTAATTCAGCTCCTGCGATGAGCCAGCTTGCTCAGGGGATCCTCAGTCTCTGTCTCCCAAACACTGAGATTCCAGGCAGTCTCTTTCCGAATTGAACTATATATAGGGAAACTTAAAATTTTTTCTTTAATACAATGTTTTTCCATGTTTCCCCTCTCACAGCTCCTTCCAGATCTTTCCCACCTCTCTACCCACCGAACTTTATGTTCTCTCCCTCCTTAAAACACAAAAACCACAAAACAGGAAACAAATAACAAAAGATGCCAAAACAAAACAAAAAGCCACGAAGAAACCATAGGGGTTGTTTTGTGTTGGCCAAGTGCTCCTAGGCTGGGGTCTGCACTGACGTGTGGTTTATACCCAGTGAGACTCCTTTGGAGAAATCTGATTTTTTCCTTTGTCAGCATTTATCAATTGCAGATAACTTCTTGGTTCGTGGTGAGACCACAAATCCACATCCCCCTCTTTATGCTGGGATTTCTTCTGGTTGAACCTGTGTGGGTTTTGTGCTTGCTGCCACACTCTGTGGGTTCATATGTGTGTCGGTCCCATTGCGCCTAGAAGATGCTCTTGCCTTGATGACATCCAGCACCTCTGGCTACTAATTTTTTTTATTTCCTTATCCACATAGATTCCTGAGCATGGGGGGTGTAGTGAGGAGCAGACGGGCTTCGTTCCTGCCGCCCTGGCTCCCGCACGGCTAGCTTTACACGCGAAATATCAACACACAAATTGTATTCTTTTAAACACTGCTGGCCCGTTAGTTTCAGCCTCTTACTCACATCTTGACTAACCCATATCTAATTATCTATGTAACACCACGAGTTGTATCTTACCGGGAAAGATTCAGCATGTCTGACCTGGTGGCTGGCTCCATCGCGTCTGCCCCAGAGAGCAGAGGCATGGCGATTTATCTCACTTAGGAGAGGCGTGGCATCTGACTGAGCCGTCTACCTCACTTCCTTCTTCCTGTTCTGTCTACTCCACCCACCTAAGGGCTGGCCAAGGCAGTTTATTAGCCAATAAGAATCCTTCATCAGGGGGGAGGGGTTTAATGATGACAACCCATTTGGGACTGCTCCCAAGTCTCCCACTCTCTGCATATTGTCACGTTGTGGGTCTCCATAGTCCCCACCTATTACAAGAAGAAGCTTCTCTGATGAGGGTTGAGCAAGGTATTGATCTGCAAATTTCATTTTTAGCAGCTGAATATTATTCCATTGTGTAAATTGCCATATTTTCATTATTAATACATCAGTTGACCGACATTCTTGGCTGTTTCCAGTTCTTGGCTACTATGACTAGATCAGTAGTGAACATGGATGACCAAGTATCTGTGCAGAAGAATGGCGAGTCCATTGAGTCTGTGCTCAAGTGTGGTCTGGACCATTAGGTCTAAGGTGGATCTAGTCCCATCTTCCCAAAGAACTAGCACAGTGGTTTCCACTGTGGCTGCCATGAAGAACTGTCGCCCTTACCCACAGCCTCACTGGTATGTGCCGTCACTTGTTTAATTGATCGTAGCCTTTGCAAGATGAAATCTCAAAGTACTTGTAATTCATATTTCCCTAATGGCTAACAGTTATTTAAATGTTCCTCAGCCATTTGTATTTCATATTTTTGAGAACTCTCTACTTGGCTCTGTAACCTATTTTTATTGTTATTTTTTTCTTGATGTCCAGAGTTATTTTTTAAAGTTCTTTATGTATTCTAGATAGATACTAACCTTCTATTAGATGTATAGTTAATGGTAATTTTTTTCATTCTCTAGGCTGCCACTTTGTCCTATTGACAGTGTTCTTTGCCATACAGAAGGTTTTCAGTTTCATGAAGTCCTATTTATTAGCTGTCGCCTTTAGTGCCTGTGCTATCAGTGTTCTGTTCAGAAAAGCCTTCCCCTGTGACAATGAGTTCAAGAATATTCCCTACTTTTCTTCAATGGGGTTCAGTATATTTGGCCTTAGGTTAAGGTCCTTGATCCATTTGGAGTTGAGTTTTGTGCAGGGTGATAGGTATGGATCTATTTTCATTTTTCTACATAAAGCTATCCTGGAAAGTGCACATGTGTATATGTGTGTGTAAGAGTGTGTGTGTGTGTGTGTGTGTGTGTGTGTGTTTAATTCCTGTCTGTAGAGTAAATATCTATGTAAATGAACTGGAAAACTGTTTTAATCAAATAGACTCCCCTACCCACCACCTAGGCATGCTGGGTAATGTTAACTAATACCTAATACCTCTCCCGCACTCTCAATACAGGCATTGTAAAGAGGAATCCAGGGACTTGGGAAGAATGAATGGTGACCAAAGTTTGGATTTTTAGCACTCACACAGAAAGTCATGTAGGTATAGTGACCCATCTGTCACCCCAGTTCCCAGGTGATGTAGACAAGCAAACCTGGGGGCAACATGGCTAGCTAGACTAGCAGAATTAGTAAGCTCTAGTCTCCATTAGAGACCCTGCCTCAGCAGATAAAGTATCTAGGAAGATACCCACCTCTACATGTGCATGCCTACCATGTATACCCACACCTATGCCAACATACACACGCACACACACATAAGTAATACACACACAAACACAAATACACATATACACACACGCACACACATGAACATATAAACATACACATACTCACATGTGCACACACCCATGCAAACATGCATGGGGATCCAGAAGTTGAAGTTGGCTTGCGATGTGCCAGTAGGAAAGTCTACTGTGCATTCTAGCTAGGATCTTTGACTATGCAATGTACAGAGTAGTCTGGGAGCCTTCAGAACTACAGGCTCCATAGCAATGCCAAGAAGTGAGCACAAGGGCACATTCCTTTCAGGTGCTCACCTAAACTATACAGAGAAAATAGATGCACTTAGCAGAGGTAATGAACACTTTCGGAAGGAATCATTTTGTGTGTATAGTTTACGCAGTGGAAGAAATTGTCTGTAGATTGTGACTCAAGTTCAAGGTCAATTTGTGAAAACAAGAATCCATTATTTTTTCTTTTTGTCCCCGAGAAATGACTGTCTCGGGAGAGAGCACCCCGTGTTGAACTGGACATTTGCCTTCATGGAAAGTGGAGAGAGTAATTTTCCCTTTGTATTCTCAGTGGAAATTGCTTTAACTTCCTGCTGAGCTTTTTTTGCCTCTTTTGGCAACAGTCTGTTTAAATTTTAGAGCTGGTAAACGATTGTATATGGCCTTAAATCCTTTTATGCTATATTACTTTCAAAATTTTAGAGATGAAATTCCTCACTTAGGTGTTCTTATACCTCCCTAATTTGATGTTATACTCCTTAAGAAAAAAAAAAAAGACCAAGATTCTTAAATATATTTTCCCCAGTTCAGTCCTACTAATATACCTAACAGTACCCAATGGTACTCACTGTGGGTACCTGCCATCACTTAACAGTACTAACCTTGGGTATCCACAGTACTCAATGGTATCTATCACAGGCACACATCAGTACTGTACAACACCCACCATGGATATCCACAGTACTCAATGGTGTCTACCACAGGCATACATCAGTACTGAACGGCACCTACTATGGGTATCTACAGTACCCAACAGTATACAGCATGGATACTCAATCATATCTACCACAGATACCCTACAGTCCTTAGAAGCAATATGTCTCTATGGTATCCATGGTAACCAAACAGGTGGTGAGCATTCATAAAATGCAACCCCTCAGCTTTTTCTCTCTGCACCTCTCACTGGGCCCACATCATCTGTTGCACTAAGGAAAGAAGAGCGCTTAGTTATGTGTGAGGCTAAACCATGCGGTAATACCACTTCAATGACCACACATCTCTTCCCACCGTGAGCCCTCCACTGAGCTCTCTCTTCATTGTGGCCCTTTGCTAGCCCTGGGAGCCTTAGGCTTGCCTTGTGGGCAGACTCCTTCCTTGGGCTTGGTAGAAAAGCTGGGTGAGGCTTCTTCTCAGCTTTTCTGTATCAACTCAGAGTCTCTGTTTCTCCTTCTACTCTCAGAGAAAGTGATTATATCACAGAGAGCATTGGGATAAGATTGTGTTTAACTGTGTTTCAGTGGGAATTATCTGCCTGATTTAACTCTTTGAATGAAGTCACTGTACCTTCCCCTGTTGGAGGTTGTTTGTTTGTTCCTGGCTGCCCTGACCTGAAATATTCACATGTAAACTGTATTAATTATAACACTGCTTAGCCAATGACTCTAGCAGATTCCTATCAAGCTCTTACATCTTAAATTAACCCATTTCTATCAATCTATGTATCACCACATAGCTGTGGATTACCAGCAAGGTTCCAGCGTGACTGTCTCCAGTGGCGGCTCCATGGCTTCTCTGTGACCCCGCCTACTCTCTCTATATATATCTTTTCCAGCCTGGCTATATTCTGTTGAGCCATTGGCTGCTCATTTATTCATTAACCAATAAAAGCAGCACACATACAGAAGGACCTCCCACACCATTCTCCTGTTGCATCACCTGTGTGTAGATAAGAGGGCCATTGAAGGCAAACAGGATTATCCTGACCGCTGGACCACAGAACCTCAACTGGCCAGCAGGCTGTTTCTCTATCATCTTTAGGAACCTCCCAATGAACCAGGACAAAGGGATTCCCCTCCCTGCCCAGACAACCTCCCATTCTTTCCCACCCCATCTAAACATGCACCCCTTGGCACAGAACCTGGACATGTCTGACTGTCTCAGGTCTCCCTCTGGAAGAAAGAACTGAAGCCCTTACGATTCATTGGTGGATGCTGCTAGGCTAACAGTTCCTCCTGGGCGTGAGAGAATGTGCATGCTGGTTCCTCATTCAAGAGAGGATTTTTCTCTTTTGGTAAGAGCTAATGTGCAAAACCTGTTAGCACAGAGAGTAGGGAGGGAGAAGCGGTGTGTGGGAGGAGGAAGGATGCTATCTGGAAGAGAGCTGGAGACAGCACTGCCTATGACACAGCTGGGACAGTCGGTGTAGAGCGTCATACAGAGAAAGCTGTCTCTACACAAGCGTAATGGAAGGGGCACTTCTAATAACTTCATTCTGGGTTCAGTGAAAGGATATTGCAGATTCAGCTTTCCCACATCCAGCTTACATTTTGAAAAAGAAACATCAGAGGTCATAGTTTTAAGAAAGAATGCTTCTTCAGGAATCTGTAGGAGAAAAATCTGGAAACACAGGCAGTGAAAGTGTAAGGAAGTATACCCGTTGTGGTTCTCCTGTGAACTAGAGCCAATGTGGGGGGTGGGGGTAAACAGACATTCTGACAGGTGTGTGTACATAACATGCATGCAGAGGCATATATATGCATGCATACAAGAGTGTATGCACCCACACGTACATGTGCAAACACACATGCACAAAAATATGCACATGCTTATATACATGCACATGCATCCAAACATAAACATGTGTACACACATACATCTGCACATACACATAAAGGCACACATATATGCAAGAATGCATGCAGCCACACATATGCATATACAAATACACATATATACAAACATGTATATATACACACGATATATACATATTAAGACATGTAAGTATATATTCACAGACAGATATATATGCATATAAACATAAACACGTATGTGTCCACATGTGCACAAACAAATGTATTGTGTCATTGCATTCTTATACATACATATGCACATAGAAAATGCTCAGGTGGTTGATCTGGCAAGCAAGAAGTCTTCAGAGCAGGAAGAGAAGCCTGGAGCTCCAAAAAAGCACAGAGGCTACTGTGTGCATCTGCTGCCGTGTGGGAGCAGGTTCCATCCTCAGACTCCACTGTTGTCACTGTTAAGACTGACCTAAGTGGGTGAGGTCCACTCGTGTGAGGGAGGACCATGGCCTTAATTGACACTGCTTGCCTTGAAGCTCCAAGTCTTTATCTCACTGTAACAGCCGTAGAGTGATGATGTGAGACTCCCCTCTGTGCGCTATGAATATGTTTTATTACCATGGGATATTCAAGAAGCTGTTTCGGCCAATGGCTTAGTAGAATAAAGACAGGCAGGAAATCCCAACAGAGATAGAGAGAGTAGGCAGAGTCAGAGAGGCTCCATGTAGCTGCCCAAGGAAAAAGACACCAGCCAGCCAGCCAGAACCTTACTGGTAGGCCACAGCCTCATTGTGATTCACAGATTAATAGAAATGAGTTTATCTGAGATGTAAGAGTTAGCTACAAATATGCCTAAGCTATTGGCCAAATAGTGTTCTAATTTATACAGTTTCGGTGTGATTATTGGCATCCGGGCAGCTGGGAAATGAATGAGCAGCCTCCACCTACACAGTGTGACCTTTGATCCTTTAAGTCAATCACCACAGGGCAGGAAGGAGGGAAGGAGACCATTGAAGCAGTCTGTGCATCTCTTCAGGGCTTACAAGAGCACTGTTGAATCTTGGGAAAGAGTGAGTTCCTGTGCTACTGTAGGAGAAGCTGTGAGCTCTTAATCAGATCTGCATACATTTTGCTTCTGGCCCAGCAAGCCCTGTATCCAGAGACGTGGGACCTTCTGTCCTTGTGAGGAGCTCTACAAGCTGCCATGGGAGTTATGAGGGTGAGGTAATTAGGTCTGTGGAATAGTGATAATTAGAACCCCAGAGAGAGATGAAAGGGCCAGAGGGCAGGTGACAGGTGAGTCATCTGTTTTCCCTCCCTGGTGGGCAGTGCAGGAGGCTGAGTGTCAGGTGTTCGGGGTGGCTGCAGGACATCGAGTGGCTGGATTGCTCTGTTATGAGTCATCACCTTGCCATGTCTTATGGGTTTGTGACTTTATTATATCCCTAAAACATATACTCCTCCAGTTTACTGGTCTTAAGCAAAGAGGGCTATAAAAACTTAAGCTAAGTAGCTAAAACAAAGTAAAACATAAACCAGTTTCTTTCACTCTACTTATCCGGAGATGATATTTATAAGAAAGAAGACCACTGACTTTCATAGCAAGAGTCTTTCTTGATTCTTCAAAATCAGCCAAAAGCTAGAAGAAAGGGTTCTGAGTGTCATCACCACAAATAATGGTGCATGTCTCAGGTGCTGGACCTGTGTGCTCTGATTTAGATGTGGCGTAGTACAAGCAAACAGAGATTGTTCTTACGTTTCCTGGCTGCCCAGATCCGAATAATCACACAAAACCCACATCAATTACAAAGCTGTTTGGCCAATGGTTCAGGCACATTCCTAGCCAGCTCTTACATCCTAAATTTACCAATTTCCACCAAACCAGTACATTACCATGAGGCTGTGGCCCACTGGCAAGGGTCTTGTGTCTTTCTCCTTCAGCAGCTACATGGCATCTCCTTGACTCTGCCCTCTCTCTCTCTCTCTCTCTCTCTCTCTCTCTCTCTCTCTCTCTCTGTCTCTGTCTGTCTTTCTCTCTGTCTCTGTCTGTCTGTCTCTGTCTGTCTCTCTCTCTCTCTGTCTCTCTCTCTCTCTGTCTCTCTCTCTCTCTGTCTCTCTCTCTCTCTCTCTCTCTCTCTCTCTCTCTCTCTCTCTCTCTCTGTGTGTGTGTGTGTGTGTGTTCAGATTTCCTGCCTGGCTTTATTCTGCTAAGCCATTGGCCCAAACAGCTTTATTCATTAACCAATAAAAACAATACATATACAGAAGAGCATCCTGCATTAGTACAGGTGTGCTTCATACCCCACGTGACATCCTATAAACACCTGAATACACTGTGTTTTCAGGAGTTCTCAGAAATGTTAAGAAGCCGACAGAGACAAGCATGGGCCCCTGGACCCTTCTCCCTGGCCACTGACCTTCCTAATCCCCCGCGGCTGGTTCTCTGTTGGTGCATCATTCTGGGTTCATCGCTCCTGCTACAGCAGAACACTTTAGCTCTCACCTGTGCAGAGATAATAATATTAAGATCTTTCATGAAAACGTCTCCCGTGAGTCCAACCTGCTTTTATTGCCTACTACTGTGAGTCACCCCTTCTTTACCTTGTTATACTGGGCCACCAATGTGGGTTCAGGGTAGCTCTGGGCATTGGGTATAGATGGTGTTCAGTTTGGAAATGAGAAGCATATTGGGAGATGGTTGGACAATATTGTAAATGTGTTTAATGTCACAGTACTGTATACACAAAAAGTAGTTCATGCATTTCCTGTTATGTGTACTTTACCATAATAAAAAACAATAGTGTTTATTCATAATAGTGAACTTCTTGCCTAAAAAAAAAAATCACCGCTTTTTAAAAGGGTGGCTTAACACAGATGCATTGAAAACCTATTGTAGCATGGTTAATAAAAACTCAGAGACAGAAATTGGGGTTCAACCTGAAAGTCAGAAAAACAAAACAGCCAGTCATTGGTTCTTACCTCTACCGCAGTCTGACATGGCGATCCCGCCTCCTGGAATCTCAGAATAAGACTGTGTGTGAGAGCTGTCTCTTGTTTTATAATTCTCTCTAGGGCTGGGATTAAAGGCATGCACTGCCCCGCTTTTATAGCAACTAGTGTGGCTACTGGGATTAAAGGTGTGTGTCACCACTGCCTGGTCTGTAAGGCTGGCCAATGTGGCTGCTTTACTCTCTGAGCTCCAGGAAAGCTTTATGTATTAACATATGAATGAAATGCCACTACAACCTGTGAAATTAGTTTTCTCAACAGTTCTGTGTGATCTGGAAGATGGATCAGACAACCCTGGGCAGTAGATATATTCAGGGTGGTTTGTTAGGCTCCAAACATTCAGCAGAAGATGTGAAGTGTGAAGAACACCTTGTAGCCAGAAGGGAACATAAGCAAAGCCTCTCTCCAACTTGGAGATGTGACCACTTTTCATCCAGAGGTCCCCATGCCTCATGGATTCTCCTTTTACTTCAGTGCATCTGTCCCCATTGTAATCTTTATGGAAATTTGTGAGATACGCCATGATCCTAGACATCTCTCCAACCTCCTCTTTCATCTACAAACTGATGAGCTCAATAAACAGTGCGCTGCTTCTATATGCAAAGCAATTGGATCTTTTGCTTCCAAAGGCAAAAAGGAAAGTATTTATAGGAACTATTAAGATTCACATTAAGGTGATCATATCATGGCTCAATTGTCAATCATATAAGAGGATCATATAACAATCACATTAAATTTTGCTTTGTCTTATTTATTGCTTTCTATTTTTTTCACAAAGTAGGGGGATCATTCTGAAGGCACATGGAAGCCTAAGCCTTTAGAGGCTGCCTAATGGTGTCAGTTGAGGCGACTCTGAGGTGACGTCTTCCTGTGTTGCTCAGTGCCCTGTGTAAGGCCTTTGCATCACGGATGGAAAAGCAGCCACGGCTAATTGGTAACTATGATATAATTGTCTCCAAGCCACCCCGTGCTTCCTGTGTTTTGCTTAAATGCATTTTTGGTGATTCAGAGTAAGAAGCATATAAGGTTATGTTTGTTTGTGTGCAACAGAGCAAAAACTCTTGAGACGAGATACCCACCGAAGAATCAGAGGTTCCAAAGGCAGATAGTTTGGGAAGGAGACAATGCAGAATCCACCCAGAATGTAGAAAATATTTGCCCATCTGGAACATTCTCTCGAATCCTTTGGGAGCTGACTTAGCCAGCTACTTTGGCTTTGCTGCCAAGGGAACACCTTGAGCAATGGCAGCCCAGACATAGCTTCCTACACATTTACACCACACATTCCAAGCTCGGGCTTAGGCCAGATGCATCCTTTTTAAAGGTGACCCACGTGACATGGGAAATAAAGCCAACAAACTCCTCTGGGCACTCGGTCTGGGCAAATCCTTCTCTGATGACATAATTAGCCTTGCTCGTCACTGTGGTCACCTTCACCTTGAGCTTCTCAGACTATGGCAATGAATGTCGTAAGAGAACAAGCACAAAGTTGAATAGGATTTATTATGGATATTTCCCATGACATCTGATATTTTAGTGTAGTTTATAGATTTCCACATAGAAATAACTTAAAAAAATTTGACAGCAGTGGTGGCAGGCTAAGTGTACAAGCACCTCAAATTTACCGCTTATTAAAGACTAAAATAAATATGCATACTAATAAGATAGGAAAGCTTATTTTTCAAAAAGAATATTAAAAACGCTTGGCTCTTGCTGGGCAGTGGTGGCACATGCCTTTAATCACAGCACTCAGAAGGCAGAGGCAGGAGGAGCTCTGGGGCTTTGAGGCCAACCTGGTCTACAAAGCAAGTTCCAGGACTGCCAGGGCTGTTACACAGAAAAGAAAAGGCTCTGTCTTGAAAAACAAACAAACAAACAAACAAAACAAATTAACTCTTAATATTTGAAACAGAACATCTTCAATTCAGTGGTTTTCAGACTTGATCACTCTATTTTGGTTCATAGTTGTCACTGCTGTGCATACAACATCTTTTAAGGATACTGTACAAAATAGCAGAAGTATATTTTAGGTCAATTCAAAAGCTGTTGGAAATTCTGTCTTACTCTCAAGCCAAACTTCATTTCAGAATTTTTTAACTAAATTCAAGTCAACGACTCAAGGAACAGCTTTAAAGCTCCAACTCTCGAAGGCAATCCACTCCAAAGATGCTTAGTTGCTCCTGACGCCACCACCAAAGAAAGAATAACAAAGTCTTGAAAGTCTGCATTTCCGTAACAAAACCAGTATGCCTCCAGAAGAGCAGGAAAGCTGCTGTTGAATAAAGACTCTGCAATTCAATAAAGTCACTATGAAAGTCTCCACTCCCGCCAAGGCCTTTGTGTGCATGCTCAGTACAAAGTGCTTGCCTGTGTTTCCATGGAGTACAGGGAAGCAGCAGGTGATTTTGGATTAGTGTTTGGTGGTTGAATGTTTGGAAGCATTTTACTATTGTTATTTTGTTGTTGTTGTTGTTGTTGTTGAAGCCTCACATTCAGTTACTCAATTCCACGTGGGGCCCACAGTTTAATAAGCTGTGGTCTACATAAGGGCCTCAAAACCCAATATCCAAACCCTTCAAGGCTCTCTGGTCGCTGTTCTAAACACAATACATCTCCTGTGACCCTTCTGAGTGCCCTTTTCCTTCTGACTCTGTTTCTGCCTCTTTCTCCTTTGCCCTTCTGACACTTTTAATAAGATAAACTCAGAGACCAAGGGCCTTTCTTTCTCTTTTTGAAAACACCTGCCATCTTCCAAAGCCAGAGCGAGACGTCAGAACACATCCAAACCCTCCCGCAGCCTCATGCCCTCGAATGCCCATCTAACTCTGGTCTAGATGCGACACAACTCTGCACGCCCCCCTGTACCCTGAGCCGCACTTCATGTACTTGTGAGAAGAATGGAAAAGAATCAATTCCTAGGTGAAGGAATCATTTGGATAGTTTTGAGACTGAACTGTCGAATCCAACAAAGTTTTCTTTTCTCCTATAACTGCCTCAGCTTGCTAATATACTTGATGAGGCCCATAATAAAAATTTGACAATTAAAAGTGAAAATATTGAACCGAAGAAAGATGACTCAGCCAATAAAGGCACTTGCCTCCAAGCCTGGTGGCCTGAGTTTAATCCCTGGGACCCACGTAGTAGAAGAAGAGGGAAAAAAGGAAGTTGTTCCCTGACCCTTATACATGCTACATGGCATATAGACCCTACCCCAGTGCACCCATGCACATGTGATGTGTGTGTGTACACATAATAAATTAATAAGTAAACAAATTTTACTTTAAAAATTAAATAAAAATGTTGTGAGGAAGATTCTCAATAACAAGTGAAGAAAGCACACATCACATGACATCTTACTGAGGCTCTGAGCCATGAGCACAGAGGATGGATTCAGAGGCCGTCTGGGCACTTCCGTCACTGACACCTGGAAACTCTTTCCTACCCAGGGTTCAGGATAGACCATTTAGGATGTATTCTGTATCCAGATGTCTCTCATGCTGGCTTCCTACTCTAGTGTGGGGAATGACCTTCAGTTCTCTGGAAGGAATATTTTAGGTTTTATTATTGAGATTTTGAGACACAATGTTCTCTTTGCTTTGAAATGTAACCATTGTATCTTACTTGTGAAAGTTTAGTGGCAATGGTGGTTATTTAAACAGAGCTCCCGGCTGTGTTCCAACTCCTATGTGGCCTTGAGCACAGAGAAACACTTCAGTATCCTCTAAATGTCTTGGGTTTCCACAGGTATTTGATATTGTTTAGAGACAAGACTTTGAAACTTGGTTCTGGGTGGTTAAACGTCAGTGTCATCTTGGAGTATTGTGAGAAGTTAGCATGGTTATCCAAGAACTAAATATTCATTACTGTACCTCAGCAGGGTTTAATAACACCAGTTCCCTTGCGACTTGATATTCACAGCAATTGTGCAGAACTTACTGCCATGAAGGAAGAAGTAAACATTACAACTGGAGCAGTAAAGGTTTTTTATTTTGGACCCTCTTCCTGTCAAGAAATACACATAACCTTTTTTTGTGAAGAAGTGAACCCTTGAGATTTATGTGAATTTATATGTAGCAAAATCAAAATCAAAATAACTAGACAGTATTCTGATTTTTATTTACTATGGAAAGAATAATGCACACTTATACTGGCTATTTGTTTTATCATATAAATAATAAAATTAAAACTTCTCTAATAATGAGTGCTTGGATTTATAAAGTAACCTGATTGGTGAGACAGGAACTTAAACAGCAAGTGAAGGAATTATTTTACCTTCTCTGGTTTGTTTTCATGACTTCCCCATCCTAGAGTTGACTTCAATAGTATTTTTTATTGGAATTATAATGTCCCATGTTTTTTCATTTTTAGGCTTGACTATGACCTTACTGTAAGAATACAACCCTCACTTTAGCAAGGTTTGTTAACATAACCAATAATAGAAATTTGTAACCTTTTAGCAGGTGGCAGGGAGAAAGGAATGTCTGTCTATCTGTCTTTCTGTCTGTCTTTTATTAAATGCCATGGGGTAGCAAGTCTCCTGGAGCCAGGCTGTGTAAGATGGAGCTGTCAGTGTAAACTTCATAGGCAGCAACTCTCTTGGGACGTGCTGGCCAGAACCAAATTCCAGTAGCCTGGAAACACAATTGTATTGGGGGATGAGGGTGAGGGAATTTGAAGAAAACTTCCAGCTAAGTCAGAGTTACAACCAGCTCTGAAGGGACTTGGGCTCAGGGGAGCCTGGAAGATAAACTCCACAGCTATCTCAGCAGTGGGTAAAGCATCCTAGCAGGACAAGGAAGGTCTGTGTAAATAGCACTACTGAAAACTAGGGAGTCTAAATTGACAACAATGGCCATCAAGCTTCGAAGGTTTGGCTCTGTATTGTAAATAAGTTCTAAAAGTTAAAATCAGGTAAAGAGAAAGGGGCATGAACACACACACACACACACACAGACACCTTGTTTAAAGAAGCCAGTTTAACATTTAATTAGCCTTGGTTTTCATATGTTAATAAACTACAGTTGTTAGCATTTGAAAAGAGAGAAAAACAGCCCCCCCATACAAAAGTTACAGGAATTTATTGAAATTCACCGACCTATATGTCTACCAAATGTTTATTAAATGTTTACCATGCTTAAGCTATTAATTTACATTTTTGAAGAAAATCATTATTTCCACGTTCTGCCTTGAAACGGTGTATTTTAAGAGCATATAACATAAACTAGGCAATTCTGCTGTCTGCTGGTGCTAACCGCTGTTTTACTATTTTTTTAGTTTTCAGTCCCTGCAAGCTGGGCTGACGTTTCACCTGAGGTGAGGAGAATCATTTTTACCAAGAGCTTTGAGACAGCTGGGTCACCTGATTTCCCTTGGCAGTACCCTCACAGCTGCGGTGCAGTCCAGCTACAGTCCGATGCCATTCCAACACTAACTACATGGCCAAGTTTAGGAACACCACCACAGCACTTCTTGAGGCTGAGTGATGTGTTGTTGTTGTTGTTTTTGTTTTTTCCACAAGGGGTTTGCAGTGCCAATGTCCAGTGACCGGTTGTATCTGCAGAGAAACGCCAAAGGGAAGGGAAACACTGCATCTGAAAGCTCAGACCTACCCTTTAGATCCGTGTTTGGAATTCAAAACGGCCAGGTGCCTAGAAGCCTTAAACGAACAACCCGTGGACGCCAGTGTTAAGGGAAGAGGGGGGCAATCAAAATGTAATTGCTGATTTATACCTCCTCTGAGCGCGCTCCTTTCCTGTAGCTACATTTTGTGACTTTGTAATTTGTCCAGGATATGCGTCCCTTCCAGCAAGTAATGCGGGGAAACGGACAGAAAATAGGAAGAAGGCTGACTTTGGAAAAGGCTAACTCGAGTTTGAGTCTCCGTCTACCAAAGACTAACAGAACAAATATCTAATGCGTTTCACCCGCCTCCTGCGCCTTCAATGTAGCTTATATTCATCTAGAAGTAAAATTTCTAGTACCTGGAAAGCCGTTTTAATAACTCAAAAACCAACGAGTGACAAGCCCTAAGCGGCATGAAGAAACGACTTGCCCTGTAAAGAATTAACGATTAACTCTTCAAGGAGAACCCCTTTGCTTAACCACTTTTGCAGGAGCACCCTGTCCCGGGAACCTGCACTAATGCGGCTCTCAGCCAAGCAAGCAATGGTCGGGTCTGTGCGGCTCAGAAGACGCTAACCCGAGGCTACAGATACAAACCCCAAAGCACAACTCGTTCTGTCTAGTTTTTTTCTTCCCTGGGCTAGGGGTTGGTGGAGGAGAAAACAATGTCTCTGCACGCTTAGCCCCCAAGGTAAGACTCACAGTACCATTTTCGTGTTTCCCAAATCCAGAGATCCCTGGCTAAGGTGGACTGGCTCCGGTGACGTGCTGAATAGGTCTGTCCCGGAATTGCCAAACCGCCCGGGAACTTTTATGTGGACACCCGAAGCACCACGTCCCTGGAATGTCACTTGATCAGTTTGGTGCAACTGTGAGTGTTGCTTTTCCACTCTCAGGGGTTTGGATTCCGGTGTGTGTGTGTGTGGCGGGGGTTGGGGGGGGGGACTTCACTGCCTAAGAATGTGGAATTCGCTGCAAACCAAACTCATGAAAAACGTTTGAATAAAGAAGAAAACTTTGATGAGCAGAAATGGTCCCTGGGTCCCTGGCAGGTCGCAAGCCAGGAATCTCAGCCCTGGGTCAGCCCAGCTGCTGCCCTGCAGCGCAAGCTTGGCTGTTGGACTGTGGCATTCGCGCGCGCGCGCGCGCTCTCTCTCTCTGGGGAAAATGACCCTAAATGTCCTACCAAGAGATAATGAGGACACTGCCCCACACTCAAACAGGGTGTGCAGAGATGGTCCGTTTACGCTTGTGCTGAATGCAAGCACCTGCTCTTAAGCTTGCTGGCTACTTAACCGCGCCCAGTTCAGAGAGCCCATCTGACCAGTTTCCTTCTACAGAAGCGGTCTGGACTGCAGGCTGTTGAAGGAGTAGGGGGCCCAAGTAAGCTGCTGGCGACAGATGGCCTCTAGGTTTTAGAGCTATGGACTCTTAAGTTTGTGTATGAGCCGTAATTTGCTCTTTCTATCTTCTAACCCCACGGGGAAAAGTGGGCTATAGCGCACACGAAGTTCGTTTTAAAGCGGGTATGGGAAGGCAAGTCCCAGGATGAACCGCATTTTAAGACCTAATGGGAACTCTGCCTTGATTTAAAACTCCTGCTAAGTGTCCGAATTTGACATTTCCCTCCGGACACTCCAACCGAATACTGCTCGGTAGGTTCTGCTAGCCGGCTAAAGGGAGAATTCCTTGACTCAGGTCACCCACAGGCGGATGTGGCTCGTACACAGCTGGAACAGCTGCCAGGCTGTGGGTTTAGAATCTGGAACGCCAGACCTGCTACTGCCGGCCAGGGGCATACACCGTGCACAGAGTGCCGGGGTGCTGGGGCCTGACGCGGCGCGGCCGAGTCCCAGCGGACGCGCAACGTGGGCGCGGGCGGTGGCGGCGCCGGGAGCGCCTGCTCCGCCAGTGGGCGTCTTCTGCCGCCGCCACCGCCGCCGCCTCTACGAGCAGCGGCACTGCGGCGCTTTTCTCCGCTGCTTTGGAGCAGTCGCCGCGGCTAAGGCTTTGGAGCGCGCACACACCACGCCACGCCCGCGGGCAGAGTCCCCTCAGCCCCTAGACTGGCCGGAAAGGACGAGGATTGTGCGCACCAGCCCGCACAGAGGCGCTGGGACTCGGGACTCGTCCCAATCCTGGGGTCCTCTTGAATCCCAAAGGAAACACGATGTGAACCCCCAGTCGGAGAGGCACCCAAGACAAGAGAGGCGGACGGGACCGGAGCCTGTGCGTGGCGGGGAGGGCTGGTGCTGCGGGGGCGGAGCCCGCCGAGTCCGGGCCGCCGCGCCCTCCGGCCTGCCCCCTTGGAGGCTGGGGAGGAGGGCCATGGCCAGCCCGGAGGAGCGGCTCGCTCCCCGCCCCCAGGCCCGGCTGCCAGCGGCTGGGGACGGGTCCGGCCGAGGCCAAGTCCGGCAGGAACCCCGGCGCGGCGAGGCCAGCGGGCGGAGTGCAGTGGGCCTAAGCCTGGCCCGGGAGCTGCCTGGTTGCGGCCGGGAGGAGCTTGAGGCGCCCCCGCCCCTGTCCCGGTCCCTGTCTCCGGCAGGCCACGCCAGCCCCGCTGGGGGCCCCAGCGCCCTCTCTGCGCTCAGCGCCGGCGTCTGCGGCTGGGTGGCGGCCCGCGCTCCCTCGGCGCTCGCCTTCTCCTCCCCTATCCCCTCCTCCTCCTTTTCATCTTCCTGGTACTTCTGGCCGCCGTCCCCCCTGCCCCCTCCCCCTCTTGTCCCCTCCTCATCTGCTTTCCACCTCCCCGCGCGTCTCCCGAGAAGGGAGGGCGCAGCGGCGGCTGGAGGAGGAGGCGGCGGCGGCGATGCTGGCGGAGGAGGAGGAGGAGGACAAGAGGCAGCTCCCTTGAGCGTTCCCCCCGGCAGTAGTCACCGCAGCGGCGGTGGCAGCGGCGGGCGGCGGCGGCTCTTCCTCTCGCCTGCGATCCTAGGCTTGCTGCTCCCAGCCCGTGGCGGGCCCCGTCCACCGCCGCCGCCGCGGCTCCCCCTCCTCCCGGGAGCGCGCCGCACAGACTCCCCGGGCTTTCCGGGCGCCGGCGGGGGCTGCCCTGGCCTCGGCCCCGGCTCTGCCGCCGGTGGCCGAACTCCGTGGCGGCCCCGAGGCACCGCCTTCCCCCTCGCCACCGCTCGGCCGCTGCTCTTCGGCTCCGACATGGAAGATGGACCTTCTAACAATGCGAGTTGCTTCCGAAGGCTGACCGAGTGTTTCCTCAGCCCCAGTAAGTGGTCCGGCCCCACGTTCCCCGCGGCCCGAGTGGCTTCTCGCTTGGTGGGGTCCAGTCGGGGCCTTGGATCGTGGGGTGGGGAGGGAACTGCTGTGGTGGTGGGTGACCGGCAAGGTGTGTGTGTGCCCGGCCGTGATCAGTCAGTGGGCCACAGGAAGCTGGTGGCACCAATGTGGCTTTCGGACCGCCTGTCAGCTTAAGGACACTGGGCTTTCCCAAGCCCCGCGTGCGCGCAGAGGAAAGGTGTCAGACATTTAAAAACGAACCCGCTTCCCTAGAGCTGTCCCTGACCACACTGACCTGGCCCATTATTTATGCCATCAAAGTTTGTCCCCGATTATTCCACAATTCTCTAGAGATAATTGACCATTAGATTGGAGTATATACGTTTCCTTCCACTGGGGGTCCCTGGAATCCAAACCACTGGATTCCTGAGGCTGCCGTGAGGGCAGGCAGGGCTTGGGAACCTGAGGCTTCCAAATATAAGAGAAGACAGTACCCGCGCCTGCAGTGGCTGTGTTCTGGCGCATGGACCAGTGGTATGGAACTGGTTGCACCCATCTTCATGAAGAGGATGGGTCCCCCCCCCCCAGCCCACCTCATACGGATTATTGGTAGCTTGTGCTGCTTGGGTGGGTAAAGAAAGCGGAGGAACAATGGGGCATTAGCATGGAAGAAAGAGACACCTCTGGTTCGCACCAACCCACCGGACTACAGTAGCATGACCATTCCGCCTCTCCACTCTCAGGCGCCGGGCTGAAAGCCTGCTAGGGCAGGGGCAGCAGAAGGCGTGTCATGGGGGGTGGTGGGCGACGACAAGATTGATCAGAGAAGTAAAGGCAGTGCTTCCCTGGAAGGAAGGAGACAGGCAGGAGATGCTGAGGGAAGAGGTTCCAGATGCGCAGAGGAAGGAGTCGCAGCGGTTGTGGATGGAGGGTGAACAGGGTGAGGACCAGAACACTGGGTCGGGAAGGGACCAGGTGGGACCGGGTGGGAGAGTCTGTGCTCTGAGAGGGTGCATCCATGGAGAACTGGGAGACTCCGTCGGCATCCGCTGGGTCCTGAGCATGAATTTGGTGCCACAGTCCACCGCGTGCGCACCCGAGCCTTTCCTTTGTCTGCATCTCGCTGGAAAGCCGCGCTTTTGCCTTGCTTTCTTCAGGCAGACTCTCCACCAGGTTGCAAATTACCTTTCTCGCTACTGCTCCCAAGTACCACTTACTCCTTGATCAGTGTGGACTCGGCTCTGGGGCATGGGATACCTGGGTTGAGACCCTCCTCAGGACCCAGGACGGGAGCTGATCTAGGTGCCCACCCAGGAGCCCTTAGGGTACAGTCCGCAAAAGGGTGACTGTGTTCCCTCCAGTACCGCGTTGACTCCTGCAATCCTACTTCCTGGCCTTGGGCCAGTTCATGGTGGCCACATAGCCCAGTGACCACTCACACATCTGCAGGCAGTAGTGTTCAGCAAATCTCTGCTTAGGTTTATTTGCCAGTTGTCTTGGTTGCCTCAAAGGGTGTGGACTCTGTGCTCCCAGCTGACCTCTACTTCTGAGGCTTCTCTCTGGTATCTGCCTCTCTAGCCCCATCCCGTGTATTTGTGACTTATAGAGCACGGTGCTTGGGCATCTGTGTATAAATAAACTTGTCCACTTGCCCCTGTGTTGTGGTCAGCAGAGACTAACTACACTTCCCTAAAGGGACTCCAGGGATTGGCCCTGGGTTGCAGGGGTGGGAGAAGGTGGGGCCCATAGACTGTCTTGGAGTTGTTGGAATAAACCTGAGACCTATGACTAGGCTTGCCCAGAGTGTTCTTCCTATTTTACATTTCATTTTCCCCCTCTATAAAATAAATATCTTTCTCTTTTGGCAACTGGTGTGTGTGTGTGTGTGTATGTGTGTGTGTGTGTGTATGTGTGTGTGTGTGTTTGTGTGCTTGGACATGTTCAAGTGCACACTTTTAGGCCATTGTACTTGACAGTACCAAGTGCTTCATGAAGGAGAATTGGCTAGGATGATTTTTTGTTTGTTTGTCTGTGTTTGTGTATATCTAAGAATGCAGATGTATTTAAAGTGTATTTAAAGATGCTGTCTTTGTCTGGGAATGGGGCTGGCATTGCAGTAGAAATTATGGTTCTGAATAAGCATGAGCACTCCAGAGAGATCTGGATTATCTTGGGTAATAAAGGACACCCTATGGTGTGTGTGTGTGTGTGTGTGTGTGTGTGTGTGTGTGTGTGTTTTAAATAGGGATCTACTCTATACATAGTTCCAACTGGAAGAAGCCAACCCTGCTATGGCATGGTCACTCTTGTGACTAAACAGGTTGGGTGTGGATCAAAGCACAAGACTCCTGCAGCTTTGTATGGGATACTACTAGGGTATGAAGTACCAGAGTAGGAAATACTAGGGTAGGGAGTACTAAGGTATGAAGTACTAGGGTAGGGAGTACTAGGGTAGGGAGTGCTAGGGTATGAAGTACCAAGGTAGGAAGAGCTAGGGTAGGAAATACTAGGGCACCTGTAAACAGTTTGACTGAAAAGTAGAAGAGGTTGATGCCCAAGTAAAGGCTGCTCTCTGCCTGCCCGTCCCCTGTGCCACACACTTTTAGGGTTTCTGTTTCTGTCTGCCTGCAGCCAAAGAGCAGACCACCTGGGTCTCAATTGCTGAACTCTCTGAAACTTAGCAGTTTTCTGGGGGGAAAATAAGAGCCTTTTGGAAAGAATTTGTGTACTCCTCAAGGATGTGAAAATACACAAAGGTATTCAGATGTGTCCCTGTGGAGTCTGTATCTGTTTTTTCTTTCACTTTGATCTCTTTGTCAGCCAAACAAATTGTCATGTGCAGGCTGCTGAGCCCAGCGGCTGCTTGGACAAGTGCACATTGCAATTCTCTTGTCTGAAAGCAATCCCCGTGCGGATGGTACAATAGCCCTGCTCTGTTCCTGTCTATTTTATTCTTCTTCTTGGTTCACCTGATCAGGCACTGAGCAGACACTTGTCTGAAACCAATGCAGCATGCTAGGTCCTACCCTAGCCTGTCCCTCTCTCTCTAAAGCATCAGGAAGTCCCAGACCTGTGCTGGGCTAGTAGGCCAGGGTGAGAAGGAACCTCCCAGTCGGGAGTTGGCTCAGTGTGGACGCTCAGTGCTCCAAGTGGTCTTCCTGCCTAGTGCTGTTCCTCTGTCTGAATCAGGCCATTTCTGAACTCACATCACTTCCTGTCCTCTGTTGACCTCTGGACCTCTGCTTCTCCTTTTCCTGCTGGGAGAGCCGATGGACTAGGAAAATCTTGTCCGTGGAGAGGCAGTAATTGTTCTGGATCATCCACACAGTTCAGTTTGCATGGGCAGGGTGTCACACTGACAGGCCAATAGGAGCGGCAGTCAGCTTCCCATCAGAGTGGCACTGCCTGGGAAGAGCAGGAGACACACCTGTGGGCAATACAGCCCTAGGCATGAGCATCTGCAGCCACATAGTTCTCCTACCCGCAAATGTCTCTGGGTGCTGTGTTTGTACCAGTTAGCTACCGTGAAGGACATGCACAGAGGTGGGAGAAACTCGGGGGGACGGATATAAAGAACGCAAGGGAAATACGACCAGGAAAGTGTGAGCGCGGAGTTTAAGTGCCTTCCCACTGCAAATCACTGCATGTTTCTCAGATCTTCCAAACGGCAAGCATACATTTGCACGACGTGCGAGCCTGTCACTAAACTGTCTCCCGAGGTGTGAGGACCGTGTGGCCGGCACTAGGATACACTGGGATAAATATGATCCACGCAAAGGCAAATGCACTCAGCACTCCACACAACAGCAGACGTCACAGTTAGGTGGTTCTTATCAGCTCCAGGAAGCTGATGCCGCAGAGGGAAACCAGGCTCAGGGCCTGGCACGGCACCTGTCTGGGTCTAGATCAGCCAAGACCCCATTTCCAGCTTGTCTACACATGGTCTATAGTGGAATAGTGTCAGATGTAGAGATGGCCCTCGACTCCCCGAAGACATGGCATACAGACAGGAGTGCCCCAACAGGTGACCCGAATAGCGGTCTGTGGATTCCTGCCAGGCTGGGTGTGGGCAGTGAATGTCATCAGCTGCCCATGGAGGGGTGAGCTGGTTTTTGGCTGTGTCAGCAGGTCCAGAGGGCAAAGCTATTTAAACTGGGTGATGTTATTCTGTTTTTTTTTTTTTTTTTTTTTTTTTTTTTTTTTTTTTTTTTTTTTTTGTTTTTCGAGACAGGGTTTCTCTGCGGCTTTGGAGCCTGTCCTGGAACTAGCTCTGTAGACCAGGCTGGCCTCGAACTCACAGAGATCCGCCTGCCTCTGCCTCCCGAGTGCTGGGATTAAAGGCGTGCGCCACCACCGCCCGGGTTATTCTGTTTAGATTATTAATATGTAACCCCGTGAAATCCTACTTTTAATTTGAAATAAACCTATGTAGATAGAGGAATCTTCTAAAAGTTTAACTGAAAAGAAGTAGACTGTTAAAAGACAGGCCTTCTGTCTCACATTGATACATTGGACCCTGAAGGATTTTTGCACAGGAAACATTTTGTGCCCTAGAACAAAGAAGTCCTTGCTGACTATCAGACAGGATAAGTTGTGTGGGAAACACTTTGACAGTTAGCACAGTCACCACCCTGTGAGTGGGGAGCTCCTTCCTTCACATCTGACTGAAGGAAAACACAGGGGCAGGAAATCTACAGCTGTGGCAACGGGTGGAGCAGGTATCCGGCATCCCCAGGCCTGTACATCTACTGCCCTGCACTCATGATGACCGGCTTCTTTTCTAGACGGCAGTCAGAGAGGAGTGTGGGCAGGGACTTGTCTGTGTTCTGATCCTGAAGCTCAGACAGTGGTGGCCCTGTGAGGAGAGCGCAGTATCTGCTTGTGTGAGACACCTAGAGGCACCAGCAAAGCAGAGGCATGTACGGGGAAGAGGCATGGCATCCGAGTGTGACCTGGACATACGTGGCCATTTACCCAGAGTTCACCCTGAGCGCTGGAGTTCCAGTGAGTGTGTTCCACAGAGCTCGTCCTCACTGGGCCTGCAGCTCCTGGGTTCCAAGCAGGGCTGGGAGGAGACTCAGGAGGAGACCAGAGCAGACCCCAGCTTGGAAGACCCAGTGGGTGTTTTATAGGATGCCCAGGCCTGAGTCTCGAGGGATTGGGGAAGGAAGTTTGCCTGGCAGAGGCCCAAGAAATACCTTACGGATAAAGGAGGCACCTCTGGAAGACATAGACAGGATCTCAGCCAGCTAAGGGGGAAGGAATTACAGGTCTGTGCTAAGGCCATCTTGAAAGGGACAGTCCTCTGAGTTCAGAGACAGGTATGAAGGGAGGGGCAGCATCCATGGTGTAGGAGGAATGGAGGTCTCTGTGACAGAGTCCTCAGCGGGGGAGACCTTGTACACACAGGGAGGTAAAAGATAGAGGGACAGGTGACATGATGGGTGGCTGTGTAGACGTTGGGCACCGTGGTTCCCGGATTGGAAAGCTTGTTGAGGGGTGTATGACCGGGCTGGGAGTCAGTCAGTCAGTACTCTATGTGCTTCTGTAGGTCGTAGGTGTCTTGGCTTGGGCGGTACCTGTGCTCTCTACTGCTCTCTGGTGGTGTAGACAGCAACCACCAGAAACCAAGCAAAACACACCCAAAAAAAAAAAAAAAAAAAAAAAAAAAAAAAAAAAAAAAAAAAAAAAAAAAGTAGGCAGAGAATTTATACAGAGAGCTGCCCCTGGGTGTGAAGGTCAGCCTGGAGCAGCATGGCCAGCTGTGGTGTGCAATGCCGTCAAGAGAAGAGCAGCCTCGCAGATGGGCCCTGGGCTAGAGGAACAGAGCGAAGGCTGCACCGCTGGAGTTGGGAGTCTCAGCCTAGATGTCTAGTATGTGATGAAGCCCATAGACAGGCCAGAACAGGACTATGGACGTTGGGGGAAACTGAGCATGGCTCGTGGTAGTAGGAGGGGGGAGCTTTGGGAGAGTTGTGAGCCCCTGAATTCATCATTCTTGTTCTGGAGACTTAGCTGAGTGTAATTTGGGAAAGGAATGTTGGGGCTGTTGTGGAAGGGTGTGCACAGAGGTTATCGATTTGGGGGAATGACAGTGGAAGCGAAAGTAATGGAGGACCCATAAGGAGTTTGGAGGCATCGAGCGCATCGCACACCTGTTGTGGCAGGGGAAGACTGGGGAGTGCATGCTCGGAGGCTTCTGGTTACCAGGAAGGGGGTCCCACAGGAGGCAGTGCACAGGTGAAGCACAGGCAGGTTTGGTAGGTTTGGCAGTGGTGATGTTGAGATGCTCAAGGTGTGGTAGATGCTAAAACTTCACGTGGACGAAGTTTCCCCATCGCCAAGGAAAGAGGTGTGGCGTCGCACCCTCACGGGGAGTCAGTCGTGAATGCCTGGCGTGAATCTGGAAGTTCTGAGAGAGAGAGAAGGGGGTTTCCGCTGCTGCCTGAGGAGTAAGAGGATGATTCCAGCCTGAAGCGGATTAGAAATAAAGACCATGATCTCCCAGCATGGAGACAGTGGCTCAAGGTTCGTTGGAGAGTGGAATTTTAAGTGAGTAGCGGGAATGGGAGTCGGGCATGAAGAGTGCATGAGACAGCCGTGAGCAGAACCTGGAGGTGACATGGGACAGGCACATCATGGAACTCAAAGAGGAGCAGCCTCAGAGATCAGCTGTGGCTGCTGGAGAACAGTGGTGGACAGATGATACGGCTGCATCCCACAGACGCTTGAGAATGTGCATCTGCCGAGCGGAGACAAGCAGACAGACAGCTCGGCAGGGAATGAGGAGGTTTTCTGTGGCAGGAGCTGTGGGGACCAATCTCACACTGGGAGCAAGAGGAGGGAGGAAATGCTTCGTCAGACGCCGATATCCCATAACTCCAACTGTCCAGCATTCTGGCCCTTTGGGGCAAGCTAGAGGGGAGGGCAAAGTCCTGAGAAAGCTTTTAGGGAACAAGGAGAAGGAAGAGAAAGTCAGGGGCATGGAAGGCCTCCTGGGTGCTTGGGAGAGGCACTTAGTAACCCGCAATTAGATGGGTGTGGGGGAGTGACATTTGGAAGGACAGGTCTGAGAGTGGAGCAGGGACTTAGAAAGACATCTGCCCCAGGAACAGTAACAGGGGCAAGGGGTAGGCCAGAGCCGCCATTTGTCTCATGATCACCAGAGAAGCGACTCACAGGGTGACATCTCAGTGTTGTCCTGGAAGAGGAAGAATTTGAGGGGTGTAGAGGTGAACAAGAGGAAGATTCCAGGAAGAACAAGGAATCTGAGCAGCGTGCTCAAAGGCGGACGGGGAAGCCAGAACTGAGGGAACATAGGACAGGCGCCACAGCGGTGGGGCTGTGTGGAGAGGACAGAGCATAGAGTGGTGGGTCAGCTGCCAAAGACAGCCACAGAGCATGATCAGAGGGTGTAGGT
Source organism: Arvicola amphibius (assembly GCF_903992535.2). Lineage (NCBI taxonomy): Eukaryota > Metazoa > Chordata > Mammalia > Rodentia > Cricetidae > Arvicola > Arvicola amphibius. Next base: position 4,486,316 of record NC_052054.1, read on the forward strand.
GAGTACGGTCCGGTCAAATAAAGTGATACACAGATACTGAGTGCCAACTGTGAGCCACTACAGCCCTAAAGACAGCAGCCAGCATGTCCAGCATGGTCTGCTCCTTCCCTTCCACAGAGTTCCCATCTTGACATCTGGACCAGAAGCAAGGTACTCATGACACGTCTTAATGAGCAGTGGGCACTGGAGGGATAGAGTGCTCTATGCTAGTCTTCCCTAGGGGGTGCTTTGGGTCCCTCAGTGTGCTCCTGTAGGGCTTTCGGGATCCTCCCTTCCTTGCCACATCTCTTACTTCCTACAGTGTGCCTCACGTGCCAGCTACAGATAAATGGCTGGGGAGCTCAGATGCCACCGCGTCACCCTCTCTTTCCCAGGGGACCGTCTCTGTGCTGACGGCTGCCTGTGTAGGTCTCCCGTCCTTCCCAGGTCTGTTTAGGTCCTCTCATCTGTCCTTCTGTGTGTCCTGGTGCATATTGTCCCCTTTGGAGCTGCAGTTTCAGCAGTCCTGTCTGCCTCTAGGATAGGGCTTCATTCATCCCACAGGACATGCCAAGCAGTCCACTGAAGGCACAAGGGAGCGTGTTTGCGTGGGAGAATCTGAGCAAGATGGCCTTTCATCAGTGCTAGTTTTCCTAAAAGGGAAGAAACAACCAGAGAGTGTGGCTGCAGAGCTCTGATGCATGCCCCGAAACTTTATTTTATTCATTTTTTTCCCCATGTAATCCGAATACACTCTTTGGCACCAGCGGCCAGGCGTTTGCGTCACCGTGAACACAATACTTGACACGCAGTGAGGTCAGCGGGGAACAGGCAACCCGAGTCCAAAGGAAGGAGCGGGTTGCACGTTCCACACTCGGTAGACTCGGCTTTCCCCGGGCTGCGCTCGGAGCCGTTTTTGCTTTGAAGAAAATATTTTCTGCGTCGCCAAGACAAGCGTTGCATGGAAGGAGCTGAAACAATGCCACGCGTTTGGAGACGATGAATTATTTATCACAATACAAGCAGATTTGGACTTTTTAGAGTTGGCAAGTTCCGTGAGAGGAAAAGTTCTGCATGAGGAACGCTTTTCTTTGATGAGAAAGAAAGGAGGAGGTGACGGGCAGGTAGGAAGGACTACAGCCTGGTGCAGGGCTGTGCAGTGCGTGTAATTTATGTGACTTTTTTTATGGGAAGGCAGCCAGGGTCTGGCCTTGTAGCCTGGGCTGGCTTTGAACTCCAGCAAAGACGTGTCTTCCTCAGCCTCTCCAGCGATGGGATTGCAGAAGCCACTGCCACTCCAGCTTCTGTGCTTCTTGTCATAGCTCTATTGTTTCCAGAAGAGGGTCACATGGTGTCTCAGAGGTCAATCGTTGTGGATCCCATACACAGCAATGGTGTCTTCTATGTGCTGTTCTAAGGGTCACGTATATTTTCAGATTTTCTCTGCACTCCAGAATCAGAAGTTTGCTCATGAAGACATTCTTGTCTAGCCAGTCACTGTCTTTTGGGGTAATAGTCCTGTTTCTTGTGATTAACCGTATCATCTAATTTTTAAGGCCAATTAAAGAGATGGTTATAAAGACTCAGTGACTAGAACAGCATGCTGCTGACCCCAGACAGACAGACAGACAGACAGATAGATAGACAGACCAGCCAGTGCAGCAGATCCAGAGACAGGCAGACCTGCAGGGAGTTGTGCATATCCCACCTCACGTGGCAGAAGAAAGGGTACACAGCTCAAGAGAGAACATGGGGACAAGACGGATCCTCTCAGAAGAAAATGAGATTGTCCCGTATGCTGTATGCCCAGATTAAATTCCATATGGAGAATATATTTAATAGCAAAAAGAAGAAGCTGTGAAGAAAAAGAAAGAAGATACCATGAGGAAATCCTTTCTGGCTCCAGACTAGGGGGAACGTTTTAAATGTGACTCAAATCCCAGCAGTCATCAAAGGAAGGACTGACTGAACCAGAAGATGAGAAATCCCTTTTGTAGGGCTGTGGACAGGAGCCCGCCCCGGGGGAGTGGCCAAGTGCCTTCCCACATTCACCTGCTGTCAAAGCCAGAGCCAAGGGCCCCGTCCTCTAGCACAAGGTGTTCTCAGAAGTGGTTAAGGAAAACCAATCCGAGGATGCGAGCAAAGAGTACAGAAAAGGAGAAGAAACAATGGCTCCTTGAAGGCAAACACTCTGAAACAGTGTTCTGCTTTATCGTGAGGATAAATGCACTTTAAAGCAACACTGGGTGCTGCTTTTACCCGCCAGCACTGCATGAGTTAATACATTTTATAGCGAGCACATGCTTGGTGGTTGTATGAGGCAAACCCTCTCAAATTTCCTGAGGGGAGTATTAATTGGCACAGCCTTTCAGGGCAATTTGTCAGTATTGATCAGTATTAAAAATGTATGTACCATGAACCAATGTATTGTTCGCCTGGGACTTTATCATCAAGATGCTCTTCTGTGCCATCGGAGTGACGTCCACCATAGTGCACACAGTGCGGGGTGGGGGGCTGGCTGAGTGTCCACTTGGAGGATCCCCCTAAGTGGATTTTGTAGAAGTAAAATTGAATACATTGTTACATAAACAAAACAAAACAAAAATCACCACCAACAAGAAGATATAAGGAGTGCGGGACGCCTGCTTCCCCGCATGTGTTATCAGGCATGCTTATATTAAAAAGGATAATAAAAATACAGTTTCCCATTTATTTCTGCTCTCACGAGGAAGTTTAGTTGCACTCACTGGTCAGTGTGGGGGTCTCAGGAGGGAGAAGTGGGCTTTTCAGGGATGGGGACTAAGAGTCGGGGACACTTCAATGTGGACTGCTTTCTATTCCGGTTTTATTACCTATTCTGAAATCTCATTGGAGTACAAGGGAGAAGGTGCTGAAAGGCTGTGTGATGAACCCCGAGTGGCTGGTAGCCGCTGGGGTTTCCCTTTGCCGTTGTTCCTTATGGTCTTCCTGACGTCAGGCGTTTGTGTCTCGGCTCCTGAAGTCTCTTCAGTTGCTTTCTGTCGTCTCGAAATGTCAAGCCATGAATATTTAAAAAAGAAAAAAAAAAAAACCAACAACACACAGATCAACACCCTCCCTGTTGGTGCATCAGCTCCTTGTCTGTGTCTCTACTGATCTGCAAACCAAAGCCGGCGCTCCTGCTCCCATGTATTTCTGACCCGTAGAGCCCTTGGCTTTGGACTTGAGGTGTCAAGTATTGCTTAGATTGTTTGGAGGGTTGCCCAGACGGGTTAAGCCGGTAGAAACCTCCATGTTTGGCAAGTCTTTGTTGTGTGACTGTGAACTTTGAGTGTCAGTGCTTTTAGTCGGTGGATGAGTAGACTCTGACAAACAATAATACCTCTGAATCGGGTCCTGTTTATTGTCAACCGCTGTGCTGTGATGGCAACTTGGGGACATGCACAGAGAAGGGGCAGAGGGCACCTGTGCCTACAACTCTCCCTGACCTGCTCTGTGATGAGTGGCGGTCGCTGAGTGCTCTCCCCAGGGGCTCGCCATCTGCAGGAGACCTTGAGAGAGCTTCCACGCTGGGATGGACATAGCCAGCCCCCCCTGAAACCATGTCTGAGACTCTTTAGTCATCTGCATCCTCATGCCTAGCCTCCCTCCTGCTCTTATCTCAGACTTCAGGTTTAGAGTTGTTTCTCTAAGTAAGTGGGATTCTTTCCTCCCCTTATTCTAACCCCTGATCTGGACGACAACCCCGCTCATTTTCCTGTGTCCTGCTTGTAATGTTGACATTTTTGTCTCATCACTTGATATTATTTCCTTGTAGTCCACCCGTTGGTTTTATTTTAGCCGCCACTTCCTTCCTAGTTACTGCATTTTGAGAGAAACCATTTTTTTTAATGTCAACCTACCACAACCCCTGCAAGCATCTCCTGTGGGTGGCGCACTCCTCCTCTGGGGTTCTGCAGGTAGTCCTGGCCACACCCTTTGACCTTGGGGGCAGAAACCTGAGAGCCTCCCTGTGGAGTGTTTCTGAACCCTCCACTCACAGCCCAGAGGAATGCAACCTGGCCCTTTCTCTCTGCAGGGCACTGCAGGTCTTTAAGGAGCTCCCACAGACATCAGGGGATGCATTTGTTCCAGAAGTCACTCTTCATGAATGACATTAGGACTCTACCTCAATTTACCTCTCATAGATCTTACTCTGGTTGAGCGTTTTGGCACCTTCTGTGTTTAGTAACTGGTCTGCTCTTTTTGTCAAACGGCCATTAGGAATTCTGTACTTTGTTTATTTTTTGTTTATTTTTCTAACTTATTTTTGTGTGTTCTTTTTGCTTTATGTTGGCTTTTTTTATGTTTCTCAAGTTTCATTATTTGAGATTCAAAACTGTTCTGACTTCTTACGTATACTCCAGTGTGGTAGAAGCGCCTTGTAACACTGCTTTCCTTTAGCCCTTCTCCTCCCTGTTGATGGTCAGGCTCAGTCTTAGTCAGACCCTACGCCTGGGGCTGATAACCTCTCATTGCTGAGAAGCTGCAGGTGTCTTGTGTGCTGCGCCACCATCAGTCAGGTGCTAGAGCCAGCGTTCAGGACGGCCACCTGGGATGTGTATTTGTTTGCTCCTGTTGGGAGGGCAAGGGAGGGTACCAGCATCCAGAGGAAGGGCAGAGCACAGCCCAGGAGCTGCTCGGTTCCTGGGTTCCTTCCCCAAATGGTGGCATGGTGGTGTTAGTGACATCCCAGTGGGGGAGCATGGTCAGGAAGAGAAGAGCACAGCTGCCTGAGGTCTCGCCTCTGCCTGGAAGGTGTTCCTGCCGTCTCAGGAAGGGCAAGCTCCTGGAAGCTGTGGCAGCAGGAAAGGCTGGACTTGTCCAACAACTCCACTTTTTTGGCAAGGAATGAAAGGCAAAATGTGTTCAAAATAAAAAGGAAGAATTTTTAGAAAGAGAAAGAACTAAAAAAAAAAGAATAAAAATAAAAAGCAATTGTCACTAGAATTCTTCCATTTAGGGCAAATTATTTGGAGAGGCTTTGATAGGCATTTCCCCATTTATGGAGGCTCTGCCCCTCCAGCAGGCACTGTCTCTGCCCTGTCCCAGCTCTGAATGCCTCAAGTTGGCTTAGCCCTACTGGGGGACTTCTGTGGGGCTCAGGTGGGGACAGGTGTGGTGTAGCAGGACACACCTACATGGCCCCCCATCTTTCTCAGGGAAGGCGATGGTCAGGACCTCTGCTGCTTGGCTTGTATGGATATGTTTCCTCTCAGAACTGTTGTTATTTACTGGAGGACTTGGGTCTTGTTGGTCTGTATTAGCTAGATGAGTGTCTTTATCCTGTCCTAGGGCCTTCCTTTTTTTTTTCTTTATATCTTGAGCTCTAACTTGAAAAGCGAAGATGTGCAATTGGGTCCTCGAGGACAAATTTTGAACATGCTGCATTTTGAACTCCCCTAAGAACATTCTGTGTCTAGTTTGCATGTATCAGAACGGAGCTCTCAATAAACTGCATTAATTTAAGGCTGTTGACGACTGGGGATTACACTTTCATCTTCTGCAATCATTTAGAATCCTTTAGTTCTATAGAATTGGACATGTGCTGTTCTTAAGAAACCATTGATTGGCTTCGATAAGTTGTGTATTGGTGCTAACCATGGCAGCCTGAGCCCCCTTCTCCCTCTTCTCCCTCTGTTGTGGGCAGGACTCTAGGTGGCTCTGTGCCCTGTGCAGCTGCCTTCTTCTCTTCTGGGAGTTGAGCTCTCTCCCTGGCTGACCGAGTGCCCTCAGGGACAGCTAGCCCAATGGGTCCTGGATGCATGGGTTGCAGGAGGCACCCCTACAAGACACTTCTGTGTTGGAGGGGGATTGGCCTCCAGTCTCCGCTCCTTAATTTCTCAGATCTTCCCTTTCTGGATCTGTGACGTAGGAGTTCAGTAAATGTTGGCTTTCTTCAGAGTCTTTTCTTCTGAAGAGGAGACTCACAGGCTGGGGTTTTGTTTGTTTAAGACAGAGACTCACAATGTAGCTCTCTCTGGCTGTCCTGGAACTCATTGTGTAGACCAGGCTTGTCTCAAACTCTCACAGAGATCCTCCTGCCTCTGCTTCCTGAGTTCTGGGGCTCAAGGGGTGCACCACCACACCTGGAACAGACTTGGTTTTAAGTGGAACCACTTTGGAGTTCTGCATGGAACACAGGAATGTTCTATGTGTAATATTTCACTTTGACTTCATACCGAGTTTGAGTGTTTTCATATAAAAAGAGAGGGCAGGAAGCAGAGCGGTCCCAGAAATCCTTAGGGTATGGCTATGGCTTTGGCTTTTGAAAGAGACCCTGACTTCATGCAAGTCCTTCAGTGATGCCATTGAGGGGTGGGGCCAGTGTGTCACTGTCACAGGCCTCCAGCTTCTCTCCCATCCTGGGCTGTGTGGAATTGTCCCCGCCCTGTGCCAGTCTGGCCCATTTTCCCAAGAAGCCCTGACATGGTCCTATTCTGGGATGTGGCCTGCTGTGGAGCATGCAGGGTTCTGTGACCTCTCTTTCTTCTTGCTTCCTCTCTTACTTATGTAAGGGTACTTGCTGCTGTCCCCCAGTGGGAGAAGCCAGGAGGCTCTCTGCAGGCAAGCTCTGAAGGTGGGCTGGTGACATCAGAAACTAGCTGGGCTTGTGACGTCAGAAACTAGCTGTAGTAAGTTTTGGAAACTCTCAACCAACCGCTGGTGTGGTTCTAATTCTTGTGGTGTCTGAATTACCCCGATTTCACTGAGGAAACTTCCTCCAAGTCAGAGCTGTGGTTAAGGCCAGGCCTTCTGAGTAGGGAGGCGATGCTTGGGCAGCATACAGGGAGGGCAAAGGTGACATCAGGCTGGCCAGAGCGGCTGCTGGTGTTCCCTGTGTCAGAGACGTAGGTTCCAGGAGCCGTATTCATGTGCTCCAGGGAGACGGCAGCCTTTGTCCCCTTTCCAAATATTCTTTCTGGAGGCCCCCCCGGCCCCTGGCTACCTGGCCTAGCTGGGGACACCGGGCAGAAAGCAGAGACCAGGAGTGTACCTGAGGCATGGTGCAGACGACTTCAGGTGAGTTTGTTGTCGTAGAGACAGGCCACCATTGCCGAGCCAGACCCAAGTGGGCTGAGAAGATGGGGTGGCGAGCACCAGAGTTTCTGCTTAGCTTTGAGGAAGGCAACCCTCTCCCTTGGGACCTCAGGAAGCCATTTCTCTCTGTGCAGACCCTGTTACTACCACACAATTGTCTCCCCAGATGCAGACTCAGTAACCTCTTAATCCTTTGCTCTGGTAGGCGCAACACTCCATTCCCATCCAGGTTAGCTTTGCTTGGAGGCCATGGACAGTTTTAGAAAGTGGGAGTATTTAGATTTTTGCCTAAACCTGTGTCACTGATTTTCATGTGTCTAAGAATTATGTCCAATATCACTTTGGAAACACAAATTAGAGGCAGGTATATAAAAATGTGCCTGTTCTTGAACCATAGGACCTGGGTGGAATTTGCCTTAGCAGGAAACTTGCATTTGGGAGGTGGAGGCTGGATGGTTGCCAGTTCAAGGCCAGTCTGGTCTGTATAATGAGTTCTAGAGCCAAGCCTGGAGAAACTATGCAACAACAAATAAAAAACAAAACAACAGCAACAGCAAAGCAAAAGCAAAAGAAAAAATAACCAAAGGATACTTTAAATGCTTCATGTGGCATAGATCTGGCTTGGCGACAGGACGCAGCTTTATCCTCTTGCAGAAACTGACATTCCTATTCAGAGTTTGCTGACATACTTAGAATGGCTGACTGGTTAAGAAGTCTGAGTGACAACCTTGTTCTTTTGATCCTAAATAGTTCCTGTTTGCTCCAGTGAAGATTCTAGAAGTGCAACATCACTTCTTACTCAGGCCTGCCAGCACAGTTTCAGCAGGTCTCACTAAAGAGTGCACGGTGTATGTACCTCGGCTGCCATGGGCACGGCATGGCATTGTTTAGCAGCCACAGGAAAGAGCAACCATGCCAGGGGGCAGAGCCTGGGAAAGCAACGTTGGCCTCTCTGCAGGAGCCCAGGGAAAGACTCAGGTAGGGATCACTCAGATCTGGTGGCTCCAGGTTCCCTGGGATCTCAGGACATGGATGTCTCAGAGGTGGCACAAAGACCAAGCAGTCAAGTGGATTTTCTGTTTTCGTGTAAACTTTGTCCTTTGTAGCGAACCTGTTCTGGCCCCCATCTCAGCAACTTTGAGGACCTGCCTTCATTTTAAGTTTTGTTTGTAAGTGACAGCTGTGTCTGTTTGTAGGACGTCATCTGCTGATGTCCATACACATCAGGAATGAAACATTGAGCTAAATGTCTCTGTTACACCACCTCCACATCAAAATCTACTTCTTTTCGTTTTGAAATCTACACCATTACCCACTGTGCTGAGAAAGGCATTCCTCTTGCTTCACAGAAACTTTAAACACTGCACCTCTGCTTCCTTCTCCCTATGCCCGCAGCCTCCATCCGGTCCCAGGAACCCACCTTCCCACTACCTGCCTTATAACTGTGACTTTTCTAGATTTCACGTGTTGCCGCCTTGTAGTAAATGTCATCTTGCATGACTTATTTCATGCATCTCCTTTCCATTTCACGACGGACGCTCTCTTAGTCTCGGAAGAGAAGTCTTTACAATCTGGAATTTTGCCTTATGGTTCCTTTCTCTAGGGTGTCTAACTTCCGGTGCACCGAGCAGTGGTGCAGTTAGCAGGTTCTGACCCCGAGGGGGGAAGCAGGGAGACCAGGGGCACCAAGAGGAGGAGAGAGTTCTGGGAATGTGGGGGACTTGATTCACCAAGACAACCAACTCAAGGCAAGACTCATATCTTCATGTCTTCTACCTTCCTGTCTGTGCATCTGTCCATCCATCCTTGTCTCCCCCCCGTCTGCTTGTCCATCTTAGAATTATAACCTGGAGGTGAGACGTTGTCACAGGGATTCAAACTATGAAATTATGCTGCCAGTTCTGATTCAGCTGTTTGACATAGCGTCGGAGACTGGCTTTCCAAGAAGGCTTGCAGCACAGAGACTCCATAAATGGAAGGCACTGCTCTTCAGCTCCACATTTGCTGTGAAAACAATGTGGGAACATACATCATCCCCAACCATTCAAGCTTGCGATAAAAATTTCATATGTCAACTTGAAAAATGCGTGATAAGGTACTGATGCATTCGGAAGCAGGCTGCAGCCAAGCACATACGCAAAAGGAGCCTTTCACCTGCGTGCCTGGGCTGATTAGGTAAACGACTTGGACTGGCTAGCATTCTCCCACCTGTGAGTGTCCGAGTGCCCCAGGCCTGGGCACAAAGGTCAGGCAGGAGGAAGGATGGAGTTCTGTGAAATGGGCTTGTCAAGCCTCTCAGGGTACCGGAGGCCTGATGATGTCTCAGCAGTGAATGGGTTGTCTTGGCACTGGGTGGTCCTTGGGGACTGGGCCCATCACAGCACCTGAGGAGCACCACCCTCCAGAATCTCAGCTGTCAGGCTTTGTAGACCAGCGTTTCCAAGTTTATGTGGCTGTTGCTTCTGTAGAGTTCAGTGCAGTGACTGTTTGAAACGCCTATGTGCCCATGTGGTTGAGAGCAGTTAGTGCCCATGAACTCAGAAAGCCTGCAGTCTGGATTGGACACACGTGAGCAGGGAGGCTGGGGTAGCCTCGGGCATGAGGAAAGACAAGGGAGAGGGAGGAGCTGAATGTGTCGTCTGGTGTAGGGTTGTGGTAGAAGAAGTTTCTGGGTGGCAGTTGCTGCCTGGCCAAGGATGATACCCTTGCATCTATGGGAGGTGGGTGGCAGCGAATCTACCTTCCAGAGTCAGAGCAGCAAGCTCTTGTCTCTACAGAGCAAACAGGCAAAATACAGGTGCTGATAGAGGTGAGGGCTGCCGTCCAAGGCTGGCTGGAAGCTCCTTTATCTTACGACTGTGGGAAGAGGGTGGTCCCTGAGCCAGTTGGGAACCCATACCTCAGCCTGCAGCCTAGTAAGTAGATAGTCTCAGGGCCCTAGGACCTCAGCAGGCTGCCTTCTCACCTCCTCTGTCCATCCTCACCTTTTACAGACACCAGACGTTAGCCAGCCCAGCTCCTTGGCCCTGCTTTCCAGGGAGAACTGAAGTAGACTTTTGTGCTTACTTGCTTCTGATAATTTATTCTAGAAATGAGTCTTTAAAAATGTGTGACACCTGCCTCCCCTTCTTAGAGGCGGTACTGTGAACCTCATATTTTACCTTTTTGGCTTTGTGAGCCTCTTCTCCACACAGACTTAGCTTTCTGAGGGCCTCCGAAGTGTCCTGCCCTGTTGGCTGCCACGGTTAAGAAGCTGAGAGTCCTAGGCGCTTCTGTTATTCATCTGTCTTCAGACTTTTGAAGTTTTTCACGGTGGCAGCGCCTCTGATACAGTCCAGAAATGATGCAAGTCTGGGGGTCCTGACCGGGTTCGCTCTTCTCTGCCGGTTAAGGAATGAAAAAGACCAATCTGACATGTCACAGGTAGCAGCAGGCAGATCTCAAGCAAACAGCAGAAGCTGAAGGCAGGTGTTCATTGGGGGTGAGGAGACTGGGCACAACAGACAAAAAGAGAAAAAGACCCTCAGTGAAGCTGGGGTAAGACTTGGGAAGCCTAAATATCTAGTCTCTCCTGGAGGCTGTGGGGTGGAATGGGGTGGGATGGGGATGGGATGGGGGTGGGTTTAAATCTCCGAAGAATCCCCTCCTACTTTGGGGTTGGTCATATTGAAAGCAGTTGTTCTGGGCTCACAGCTGTTAGGTTAACTATCCTGATTAGACCTTGAACCTGTTGAGCCAGTCTATCAGTAGGGGGCCAGCCAGTTGAGTCAAGTCAGGAGGTTGAAAAAAGAAGCCAGCCATCTTGGAAATTCGCCACCTTTATTGCCCAGCCATGGTCCTTCTCCCTATCTGTCTGCCTACCAGAAATGTAAATTTCTACATTTACAGACCAAGAATAGTTAGTTAGGTATGTTTACTTAATACATATTTTCTGGATAAATGTGTTGTTTTTAATTCATAGCTACATGTCTGTCTTAGTCCTGGTCTCTCACACCTTGCTGCTCTCCACAGATGTGGTGGAAAGCCAGTCTTTCTCCCCTGGATGAGCTGGGAAGGCTGGTAGCATGCCTGGACTGCGGGAGCGAACTGAGGGCCTGACCTGGTAGGCAATAACTCCTGCGTTAGTGATATCAGTCCCACGTGCGATGTGCATTGTAAGAGTGGCAAAGACATTTCCTTGGAGACACAGTGCAGGAATGAACATACGGAGACTGTACACAGCCCGTGCACCTTGTCTTCCCCTCCGCTGGACGTAGACACTGCCTCCATGAGTAATCTTCACAACGCATGTGAGAAGCACTCACCGCATCTGTGCTTGAATCTTTACAACAGCAATGCAAGCTTCGTCAGCTCCCTCTTTGACACACTCAATAGTATCTTGATTCCATTGTAGATTCAGGCTGCTCCAGGAGATGTCTAGGGGGAAGGGAGCACCCCTGCAGCTTGGTGGAGCACTCTGCAGCTGTTGACAGCAGCGAGCATGGGGCATTATCTAAGAGCACAGCTGGGCTATTTTTTTTACAGAGTTCTGAGCTAAGGGTTTGGCTGGATGTCTTGCTACATTTCCTTGAAGTGAGAATATTAACTTTTTTCTTTTCCATTTAAGATATAAAGCAAGCCTTTAAAAATTTGCTAGTCGTTTTGGTTAAAGACATGACATTTTTACATTTACATACTAAGACTGGTTCTTCAGGTATGTTTATTTAAGACATATATGTTGGATTAAAAAGAGGCAGTGGGGTCTAGAGAGATTGCCTGGTGGCTAAGAGTGTGTGCCGCTCTCACAGAGGCCCTTGGCCAGGTTCCCAGCACCGACATTGCTAGGTGTTTCACAACCACTTGTGGCTTCAGCTCCAGGGGGTCCAAAGCTTCTGACTCAGTATGAACCTGCACTGTGCACAAACCCATACAGAATTCATAATTTAAAAAAAATTGAATGCATGTTCATATATTTAGGGGCCGAGGAATCATTAAAAACTGTTCTCATTTAGATTTAGTGGTCAGTGAGAGAGATGAAGAGGCTCAGTGCACCACCTCAAACGGCAACGCGCAAACAGAAACGTGGAATTTCATTCATTCATTCATTCCTTTAGGTTCTTTCGAGACAGAGTTTCTCTGTGTGGCTTTGGTTGTTCTATAATTCACTTTGTAGACAGGGCTTGCCTCGAACTCACAGAGATCCACCTGCCTTTGCCTCCCAAGTGCTGGGATTAAAGGTGTGTGTCACCATGCCTGGCCAGAAACTTGTCATTTTTTAAAAGGGTTTAAAAAATATTGGTGAATGAAAAGCACGAGGATATTTTCTTGCTTTCCAAAAATTTCTGCATCTAGGAATCCCTGCATCTCTGTCCTCTAATGGAGAGGAGTGACGTGCGCAAGGGAGATTTGCTTACTTGTGATGACCCAGATTGGCTTTCACAGCTCCCTCCCGGCTTACTGGGCACTGCAGTTGAGAACTGCCTGGGAAGGACCGCTGGTAAAGGTAAAATTAACTGAGTTTCTGACCATTTATTTAGACTAAGGTGGTGTATCGGAAAGTCCCATACTGACAAGCCTGTAGTCTACACACCTAAGTACCAGCGTGCGTGGATCCGAGCTTGAGATGGGCAGCTTGGACACCCAATAGTCTGAACGTGGTTTCCTCTGCCACTCGGAGCGTGATCCCTGGCACCCAGCAACTTCTGCCCTTCACCTCTCCCTGTTGCCCCCTCTCCAGTTTTGATTGGAATAAAGATAGAGTAATGGGTGTGGAAGGACGTTGTAAACCGCAAGTTTTAGCTCCAATGTGATGCACTGTAGGGCTCTGCGGCCAGATCGGGGGGACAGAGAACTGGAGGGTTAACAATTGACCTTATGTAATGTTTGCGGGCGACCCTGAGCTTTAGGCGGAGCCCAGCACCTGCGCTGGAGCAGCTAATGTGTCACAGTTGTTTGAATATTCTATTTTAGATTGCTAGGTAGGCAACTCAATGCACACCTCATTATGCCATGTGGGCGTTGTGTGGGCAACCTAACCTTGGGATGACGAACTTCACTTTTTATCAGTTCCCGCTAGTGTGCACTTAAATGGTGAGGTTTAAGGTTTCATGCTATATGCTTTAAACGGTGTTAATTCCTTTGCGTTCATTTGTGTAATGTTAGCAATGTCAGACTCTGAAGACTGAGTGTTCTCTCAACAGACCCATTCAGGGAAGATGTTCTGAGCATGGGGGCTCGGGTGCCTACCTCTCTTCCCTCGGAATTGGGCAGAATGGCAAGAGCAGGTTAGAAAATTAATACTTTCCCTAACAGTCCTGTTCGACTCCTTCCCCGACTTCTGTCTTCCTCCCTCAGGGTTAAGGGGCATTTGGGATTAATTTGCTTTCAGCTTGGATCCTTACTGTACCATCAAAGAGAAGCTTCACTTCCACAAAGGAAGGATTAGAACATTCTCTGAGCCGTAGGCTGAAGATCCTTCACCAAGGCACAGCCGTAGCCTCTGGTTAGGTGCCATTTTAGCTTGGCCCCATTTACCAGCATCAAGAAATTCTGACCCATTTCTAGGAGAGATTTCACTGACAGTCATGAAGGCCTGGATGGAAGAAGTGAGGAGATGGGGGAGAGAGCATAGTCCCCCAAGGAAATAGGATTGTGGCGAATAATTGCTAAAATCACGTTTTCTTGCTACAAGTTGTAGAGACAGGGCATGCTTTTGGAAGTTAATTTTTGGCTGTGGGGAATTCGAGCCAGATTCTGCTGTCTGCTCTGGCTGGGTGCCTTCACTGTAAATACCATGCCGCTGAGAATTCCCGAGGCTGCTCTATGGAGGCCCCAGTGCCCATCTGGAGGACGCCTGGCCCCATGGTGAGACTGGTGTGTGGGCTGACGGCTCCACTCTGGGGCTGCTTTCCTGGTGCTTGGATGAGGAGGGCTGTGGTGCAAGGCAGAGGCTCTTACAGACTCTGGGCTGCCTCTGTGCTGTAACCCCGTTAGCCGGCTAGCCTGTGATGCTTCAGAAACCTCCTGCTGGTTCAGTGTAGGCTTTTCTTCATCTGTGCCTAAGGTAGGCCATTTCCAAAGCCTGGTGTGTGTCAGGAACCTCCATTCACCAGAAAGCTGTTTTCAATGTGTAACCGCCTAGACATCTGGTCTTAATGCTGTTCAAGCTACAGGGCTTTGAGAATACTGTAGAAACTCAGGCAGGAACTGGGGTGTGTGTCGGGGGAGGTATGGGGAACACTGGAATGAGAGCCCCTTTGAGCTGCAGCTGGTACAGAAGATGCAGGGATTGTTGTTTGACTGACTCTTAGATTCTGCATTGATGGGTGTTTTTAGACATCAATGGAGCAGGCCAGTGGGGCGTGCCATTCCAGGCCACCAGCAGTCAGCTTCCACACTGGAGCTGCCTCTTGCCCAGGATGAAACATGCATCACGTCTATGTAACTCAGCTGGGTCATCCACCAAGTGGTGGATGTGATATAGTCTATTGTGGGACTCAGTTACAGTAATCACAGCTAGGACAGGATCATTAGTGTCTCAGGTATGGTCCAGCAGGTGTCCCACCCCCCAGGCCAGGGCTGTTCTGTGTTTCTCATGTGACATATGCTAACGCAGGATTCCAGGTGTTGCGTGTGTACTCTTTTTTTTTTTTTTTTTTTTGGTTTTTCGAGACAGGGTTTCTCTGTGGCTTTGGAGCCTGTCCTGGAACTAGCTCTTGTAGACCAGGCTGGTCTCGAACTCACAGAGATCCGCCTGCCTCTGCCTCCCGAGTGCTGAGATTAAAGGCGTGCGCCACCACCGCCCGGCTGCGTGTGTACTCTTAGAGGCAAGGAGTGGCTGAAACTAGGGTTTGGGATCTGACTTGAACCCGGAGGGAATCCTGTAACTGGAAGACATAAGATAGAAGACAGACAGACAGCAGCCTCTGGACAGGCTCCATCTACACCCACAGTTACTGCCCAGCAGTGCGCCCCAGTGTTGTGTTTGTGAGAAGTGGCCCTGATGGTGAAGTTGCCACCTGACTGTCGGCACCACAGGCTGCATTTGTGGCAGGAAACCAAGGGGCAGACTGCCACTCTTCCAGGCCTCCCAGGGCTTTGGCAGGTTCTCGCAGCACAAGGTTTCCTGGGGGGGGCTGTTAATCATGAGATTTGAGTCCTCATCTACAACAATCGATAACTCAGCCCTCAAAATCCTCCACCATTTGAAAGTTTGGAAAAGTTACGGTTTCCCACTTTTTTCTCCTCAGAATTGTTAGACTTGTGTGTGTGTGTGTGTGTGTGTGTGTGTATGCATGCATGCATGTGTGTGTGGGGGCAGTGTTTGTTTATTTGAAGCAGTCTGCTTGTAGAGACAAGCAAATAGAGTTCCCTATCTGAGCATCACCTTCACCCATGCGGTCATACTGTGTGCATCTTGTGCTCTATTTAAATGGGAGATGTTTATTTACCATACCAATAAAACATCTTTCTATTTACCTGCACATAGAATTATGAATTTGAAACTGGTAAAGGAAACAAGGTGCAGGATATCATGGAACAGTTTCCAGTGTGTGCAGCTGTATAATTACAGGGCGACAACCTTTGACAGTTGGTAGCACCTTTTATTCAGATATGGGGAGGGAGTCACACAGTGGCAGCATACTTGCTAGCAAATACAATGCTCTGTGTCTATTTTCTAGTACCACACATATTAAAAAGAGCTCTTTTTCATTAGGTTAAATGATGACATTCCCAATTCACTTTTTTTTTCATAATCTTCTTAAGTGTATCTCTACCACATTTTAAAAAAGGGTCTGCTTTCTTGACAAGGGTCAACTATTGACAAGGGTCTACTTTCTTGACAAGGGTCAACTCTATTGACAAGGGTCTACTTTATTGACAAAGGTCAACTCTATTGACAAGGGTCTACACTACTCTATTGACAAGGATCTACTCTACTGACAAGGGTCTACTCTACTGACAAGGGTCTACTCTACTGACAAGGGTCTACTCTACTGACAAATCTCTACTCTATTGACAAGGGTCTTCTCTATTGACAAGGGTCTTCTCTATTGACAAGGGTCTTCTCTACTGACAAAACTCTACTCTATTGACAAGGGTCTTCTCTACTGACAAAGCTCTACTCTATTGACAAGGGTCTTCTCTACTGACAAAGCTCTACTCTATTGACAAGGGTCTTCTCTATTGACAAAGCTCTACTTTATTGACAAGGATCTTCTCTATTGACAAGGGTCTTCTCTATTGACAAGGGTCTACTCTACTGACAAGGGTCTACTCTACTGACAAAGCTCTACTCTATTGACAAGGGTCTTCTGTATTGACAAGGGTCTACTCTATTGACTGACATGGCCCTCAGATCCAGAGCCTGCCTACCATTCTGCAACGTTTGGATTCAGTGACTCACACTGCCCCAGTCCTGTCTCCATGTTTACTGACTGCCAGTGGCAGGATCTGGAGCCCTCGTGCCTGCCAGAGAAACGACACTGACTTTGACAGGTGTGGTCTGGGGGCCACATTAGGAAAACTCCCGGAGCTGGAGTGTTCATGTTGGTACTAGGAGATGAGCTGGCTGCCAATGAACACCTCTGTGGGCTCAATGCTGTGAACTGTGTAGCTTAAAGCCAATGATATTGCTGGGTTCACCACGTTCTCTGAGAGTTTGGATTTGTACAGACTCACTCACGTATTTGGATGTGAATGAAACTGTCCCTTTTAGGAACTGCTGCCAAACTCTAAGTTTTTAAGAAAGCAGGCTGAGCAAACCAGGGTCCTCCGTGGCCTCTGCTACCAGGTCCTGCTTCCAGGTTCCTGCCCAGCTCCTTTGATGATGGACAATAACCCATAAACCAAAATAAGCCCACTTCTTTCCCGAGTTTCTTTCAGTCATGGTGCTTATCATAGCAACAGAAAAAAAAAAACTTATAGAAAGTAGGAACATGTTTAGTTTCCTCCAGTCTCCCTGGAATAGGCTAGAAGTAGGTACAAGCTTCCTCACCAGGGTTCCTTACTTTTCTTGTACGGCACGATTCCAAATCTGTTACGATATTTGCTTTGGACTGAGGACTGAAGTTGATTGCTTATAGAGGATTATACCTGGACTGTTTTACTGGCTACGTAGGTGTCCATTTAGTGTTTGGAGGTCTATGACTGATAATCCTGTTACTCACAGCACTGTTCACATGCTCCCGGCTTGGCCTTGGCACCGTGTGCACAGATCCAATCTCTGAAACCAAGTCTATGCCAAGACCAAACTGGTAGCATCATTCAGTCCCACAGACACAATAGCCTGAACTCTTCAAGGAGTAGGAACCTTCAGGAGCCTTTCATATACACCGCTCTAAGCTAGTAGATCTTGTTATTCTAGGGTCTTATTTGCCTGGTTGTCTCTCAGGTAATTTCATGTCTTTGCATGGCAAAGCCCCCAACCCTTCGCAGTGGGAAGTTTCTTCTGCTAGCTGAACTGTTCAATTCTGCACCATGGCAAATGTACCTGTGTTTTCCTGGCAGCTTGGAGAGCTTCTGTCTGGGTGTTTTCCCTCAGATGTGATGGTTGTTAAGGCAGGGCTGAGGCCCTCACACCCACCTGGGTGGGCTCACGGAACCCATCAGTAGGAAGCATATGTCTGTTTGGAAGTTATAAGTGGGGCGTGTCTACAGAAAGTTTGTATGAAGGCCCATGGTGGCAATGAGAGGGGCATCCTCAAGCTAACCCTGAGAATGCTGCTGGGTTTCTCTAGAACATACATTCTTGCATTTTAAGGATACCAGGTTTTTTGTATGTGGCCAATTTCCCCCATAGACTGTCACATATGTAGTTTTTCAGCCGAGTGATTACTTCCCCCTGTGTGTGCTTGGTCTTCCCTGTGTCTGTTTGCTTTACTTCCTGTCTTGTGTCTGCATTTTTCGTTTCTTTGTCCAGCTGTGTGTGTGTGTGTGTGTGTGTGTGTGTGTGTGTGTGTGTGGTGTGCCTTCGCCGGTGGTCTCTGGAACAGGCGAGGTGAGCACACCTTCATCTGTTCTTTACTTTGTGTGATTCCGAGACGGTGGAAAGCAGAGTCCTTGTATAATGTAAGGGCAACCTGCAGTTTCATATTACAAAGCAAGGGGAATAAACTACAGGCCTGAGGCTCAGTTTAGGTCCCTCCCAGAAAGCCTAGACGCTCTCAACCACATGAGATCTTTTTTATGGAGACACACAGTGTAATAATCCACGATACTTCATACCTGGGCAGGTATGTGAGTACCTGTCATGGTGGATCTAGGACATCTAGATTCACAAGTTAGAGCTGAGACTATGGCCATCAGAGTGTGTTGCCTGAGGAGTCACCAGAAGCCCAGAATCTGAACTCCTAACCATCCACTTCACACAACATTGAGACACACCCAGGAGATTTTCCCCGCAAGAACAACAGCAGTGAACCAGCTTTACCCATAGGTGCCCTGAAGGAGGGGCCCTTGGGGCCTGGTCACTTTCGAATTCCATTTATTAAGATTTGGTTTTGTTTTGTAACTCACCAAATCATTGTGGCAAAAAATAAAAATATAAATAAAAAATAAAAATAAAAGTGATCTCAACTGTCCCCATTTTCTGAATGCCGTCTCCCAGATTCCCTCACAAATACAGAAGCTGAGTTTTAAATCTTTGGTGCTTGACTGCATTTCTTTGATGGATTCCTCTTCTCTTGGTTTCTCTTCCGAGGGAAGATGGGGTTTTCCTATCATGTATTTCCCATGACCATGAAGAAGCCAACCTGCAGGTAAAGGTTTTATAATCTGTACTGCTACCAGCCCCCCAACTTGTATACTGACCTTTCTGCTCTGTTGGCCCACGAGGGCTCTGAAACTCCACTACTGATGGTCCTGTCACAGAAGACCCCTTCCCCCAGCTACTGAGCCCCACATGACTGTCCTGTGTGAATGCCCTGTGCAGTACTTCCCTCGTGAAGAGAGGCCCTGTTTGAAGTTTAGTGAGTGGCATTGAACGGAACAAGCCATAGGATGCTGAGACCTGATCCACCTTGCCCCTTCCTCTCAACTTTCATACGCAGAGACTACTGAGCTGCAAGGCCTTGTGCCTTTTGTTTATTCTGTAGACAGCCACCCATCATGCCTCTGGAAGTTCCAGAACCTTCTCTTCTTCTGTGTGAGCAGCAGACATTCCTAGCGAATGCATCTTCGAGAATTTCCAGGCAGCTCCACTGCCTGCTTCCCACATGTATATGGCAAGTGTGTGGTAATCCATCTTGGCTAAGTGAGTGACACCTGACATGGATGAGACAAATATCACTGCTAGTGCAGAGACAAGCCTGTGTGAGTCCTAGTTCCCACACAGGTTCAGAACAGAAGCATTCTCAAAAGGGGTTATTTATGTATATATAGTGCAGTACCCTTGGGTTGAGTCCCAGCTCTCAATACGACATTCACTAACGTTTCATCTCCACCTTAAACACAACTGCAGTTATAACTTTTAAAAAGATTTATTTATGCATATGAGTGCTCTATTTGCATGTATGCCTGCATGACCGAAGAGGGCTTCAGACAGAACAGGGCATCGGATCTCATTATAGACGGCCGTGAGCCACCATGTGGTTGCTGGGAATTGAACTCATGATCTCTGGAAGAGCAGCCAGTGATCTTAACTGCTAAGCCATCTCCCATAATTTTTTTTAACACCCCTGCATTTGACTGCAGCCCGTCACATGAGATCAGGCATAGCCTTATACAGGTGCTTAAAACCCTGAAGATTTTGGATTTCTGGATTTAGAGGTAGCTCAGCTATGCTGTGAACTGTATGGAATTGGTAGCTACAAAGCGGCCCGCTAGTGTTGAAATGGCCACATGTGAACTCTCTGCTTTTGAAGGGTGAAGCTTCCCAGAAGTCCAGAGTGTTCTGTGTGTGAGAAATGTCTCCGGAGTCGTTGACAAGAGTGTGTGATGGGAACCAAAATAGAAGTAGTGCAGCAAGAACGACTTCGGAGGAGATGGGCTTAGTGTTAGTTTGTAATTGAAAGCTATGCTTCTCCTTAGCTGATTAAAGCTCTCTAGTGTGCTTTAATTAAAAAATGCAAAAAACTCCTAACCCAAAGTAGGCTAATTGAAAGTAGCTTTTAATATTTCTTCATACTTTATTTGGACAGTTTATAAGTGAATTTGTGTCTAATTAAGGAAACAAAAAGTTTGTCATTCAAGTGACATTTTTGTGTGCGGCTGTTTGAACTCATAGAAGATGGCAGGGGAGCTGTGTCCTGTGGTCCTCAACACTTGTGCGGACACAAATTTCTGGAATTCACCTTTCCCAGCTGTTTTCACCGTGGGCTACTTGCACCCGAGTGTTCCTTTGCTCTGATCTGCTCCCAGGCCTGTGGGCGCACTCACGTTTGCACGTCTCCTCACACAACACAGATCAACTTTATCAACTGAGGGACTCTTCTCAAGCTTTCCTTCAAGACTTACTCATCACTCCCTCCCACATCGTGTACCCACTGGCACATCAAAAATCCCAAAATAGTATAAAGTCATTTATCTCTGCGAAAAAAGATGAAATTCTGATATTAGAGATTCTGATAATGGAGACAGAATTTGAATCTTTGAAATCCATAGGTGATACATTTTCTCGTTTAACCAAAGGGCCCTCTCCATAGTAGATGCAGATGCATGCATGCCCTAGGCTACCTGCAGGGCCCTTTTTGTATTAGATACAGAAGTATGCTGTCCATTAGCTGAAGGGCTCTCTCTACATCTGGATTGTATCTTGGGTCACTCTGAATAGTCACAGCATGGGAATTCTGTTGTAGGATCTGTAATGTAACATCTGTAACTCTGGAATTGTATAGATCAGTGTGAGTTTTACCCATACCACCACATTTTGGTTGGAAATACTTTAAATATTGTTTTGAAATTAGATAGCTTAAAAACTGGGGCATATTAATATCATCTTGCCCTTTCTTGGTGGATGTAAAAGCTGGCCCAGGTGCATATGTGCACTTCCGTTCTGAGCCCTGAGTGTCCTGTGTCTGCACGGTTACTGAGGCCTCAGCTCATTGCCATGTAGGAGTGATGGCTGCTTTTTCTATTGAAAACCTCTTGCTGGAGGCACTAGGTAAGATGACCAGGGAGCAGCTTCCGGCGGCAGAGCGGCTAGCTCTTGGTGCCACGCTGGGGCTGAAGCTAACGAGTCCATGTTCCTCTCTTGCGTTATTATTGTTTCAGATTCTCGTGATAGGTGACCATCATCCTTCATCTTGTGATGGGTGACCATCTTGCTGATGGTGTGTCTCAGCTGACTCTGTGCGGAGCATGACGAGATGGCATTGCTTTCAGAGTGGAGATAGGGAGGTGGTGTGGGCACCTCAACCTCAGCATCATGGGCTGCACTAGGTGTTAGGTGTGAAGGTTTCTCAGACTCAGTTCGCTCCCTCTTGGCTCAGGGTTTTACTCCAGCAGATGCAGAGAAAGTGGGAAAGTCCAGGATGTGATCCGCATTCTCATACCCAGGCATGCACAGGCCTCTTTTCGTGAATGAACAGGAGGAGTCATCCGGTCTGTACGGCAGATATTCCTGGCACATGCTCAGACGATGGCAGTGGTGTCTGTGATGTTCCTAAGTGGCACATGGACAGTTAGTCCCAGGCAGGTGATTTTTGATTCATTTTATCAAAATGGCATGGCATGATGATTGTTTATCATGCGATTGAGAACAAGCTGTGTTGACACAAAGAGCCACGCTTGGAGGCAGAAGCCTGTAATCACAGTCACCTATAGGATCAGGCAGGAGTTCTGTAAGTTCAAGGCCGGCCTGGTAGCATTGGTGTGACCTAGCGACACAGTGCTTGCCCAGCGTGCATTAGGTCCTAGATTCAACCCCCCAGTGTGCAAGGGGAGGAAGAGGTCACCGTTGACATGCTGTGCATTTAAAAGCATCAGGTTAGTTTTCATTGCCATCTTCAATATAAAGCTAATATATTATCTATTCAATGTGCATATTAAATCAAGAGAGCATCCTTCTTTCTACATAGAAAGCATCCTACCATGCTTAGGTGATGGTAGGGCCAACTGATGGAGCCTGGAGATTCTAATCATGCTTTCAGAGACAGTTTGAATCACTGTTTGACATGTTGCTTCCTCTGTAGTAAATATGGCATGTGACCTAAGACCTCGGTCTAGAAGGATCCAGAAGACACACTTAGTGTATCCCCATGCCTCAGGTCAGGGCTTTTCTGCAGTGACTTGTGCCAGCCATTTCCCTGTGGAGGCCTTAGCAGTAATAGTGACCAGAAACACAGGAACCCATAATATTTCTGTTAGTTTATTTCTTAACCCCTAATACTAGAAAAGATCATTTCCTAAAATCTTAAGGGTTTTAACCATAGTGTTTTAGATTAAGGTATTTATATGAAATGTAGTGATTTCTGCCAGGAAGAAATAATTATCCCCTTTCAAAAATGCATGTTTTGATTTTTTTATTAGCTTAGTGAAAAATCTGTTATTTGAATACTTAAAATGGCTAACTCTGAATGTTTTCTATAAGGTGGTATTTAGAACTATTTATTTAAAAATTCCCCATTAGATTTAAGGTTACTGATCTGCTCATTTTCTGTGGTGTAGGTGAAAGGCTGAAGCGAGAGAAGATGGTTGTGTTCGCAGAACAGAAATGTTTGCGTGTTCTCAAGCGGAGCACGAGGAACAGTCAGCCTCATGGAGGGCAGCCACACATCTGTTAGGTTTTTGGGAGCTTCCTGGAGGTATCCTGATGTAAGAGCCAAGGGGATACACATTAGAGGCTGGAGTATACGCAGTGGCCATCTGTATCCCAGAGAGGAGAGCCAGAGAACCCTGGGATGCTCGGTCCAAGAAGATGGAAGGCTGGGACACATGGGAAACCACGGCTGAAGGCCTGGCAGCTCCCTGGAGCTTGCTGGTGTGTGTGTGTGTGTGTGTGTGTGTGTGTGTGTGTGAAGGAAGTTCAAGGGCAGAGCCTGGAGAGCTCTGTGGCTTCCTGCTCTCTCCCCCTGTATTCAG
The DNA here is from genome assembly GCF_903992535.2 of Arvicola amphibius. Lineage (NCBI taxonomy): Eukaryota > Metazoa > Chordata > Mammalia > Rodentia > Cricetidae > Arvicola > Arvicola amphibius. Next base: position 4,509,353 of record NC_052054.1, read on the forward strand.
TCCAGACCCCTCCCCTACTGGACGGTGCCGTCCACATGTAGGTCGGATCTCCATCTCTCATCCACTGTCTCTGTCACATGTCTGTCGTCTCTGGAAGCAGCAGCATGCCCAGAGGACGTGCCGTCCCCATGCAGGGCTCGCCCCATCCATCACGAGACCTAAGCCATCTCAGTGACTCCTGTGAGTGGCAGCTAATAACAGCTTTCAGTGAGAGGTATTTATTTGACAGTCAGCCGCCTCCCTCCCTCTAACTTCCTGGCTAGGCTGGACTCCTGGTAACTTGGGTCTCTGTCTTTCTCCTCTCACCCTCTAAATGAGCAAAGACAACAGGGTCAGCCAGACCTGTCAATCTTGTGGCGTTCATTGATTATTTCTTGATTATACCTACTAGCTTTAGCTTTTCCTAAATTCAGGGTCACACACACACACACACACACACACACACACACACACACACACACGAATGTATATTTAAATCTGGGCATTTAAAACCAATGCTAAGCTTTTGTCTTCAATTGGTATCTCCTTGCCATTGAAGACATGCCTCTGTCCTCCCAGGTGCTCAGGCCCAAGTCTCCAAGGTCAGCCCAGGTTCTTTGCTTAGCCTTAGAAGTCTTGTTGGCTCCAGCTTCATCTGGTTTTGCTACCTTCATCACTTTAGGCCTGCACTGTGTAGCTGGCCAACATGCCCTTGTTCATGGGCAGCCTGCTTTCCAATGCAGTTGCCAGAGGTGGCCTGGAGTGTGCCCAAAGTGATGTCATGGCAGTCAGGTGCGATTTGGCATCCCTGCAGCTACCTAGCTTCTTCCAATACCTGCCCTCTCTCATGGAGCCTGGTGTGGTGTTACTGGTGCTCTGAGCATGCCAAGCCCTCTTCCTCGCAGCCTTGGTGCTGACTGATGCCAAGACAGCTTTTCTCAGTTCCAGACTGGAGGCTCAGCCCCCTCTGTGCACTCAGACTGGCCCAAAAGCAGGGCCCTTCCTCTTCAGGTTCCCATCTTGTGCCTCTTGCTGAGCTTGGCTTTCATCATGACACTTTGGACCATGTGATGGATGTGGCATGCTTTTCTTGTCTCCCAGGATGCATGCACCCTGCAGTTAGATCCTGGTTGCTTTCTTTCCTATTGTGCTGTGCTTCTGTGTTGGCTCTAGTGCCAGGGAAGGAGAAGCTGTCCCGTGTTTTGATCAACTTCTTAGAGGTAGAGTTTGGACTGAGGCAACTCCCAGGAGAGGGAGTTTTGAAATGAAACTTTTACCCAACATTTCAAGATGGATGCCAGGGCGCTGGGGTGAAGCCTCCCCCCCAAATCAAATGCTTTTCAGCACTCTTAAAGAATGCAGAGCAAAACCCCAAAAAATCCCTGCCCTGGGGTCAGAAGGAGCGTGTCTCTGAAATGGCAGTGTGGTCGTGGGTCTGCTAACAGGGGCTCCTTCCAGGCTGCACAGTGGCTACTTCTGACCTGAATGTGGGTGCATAGTTGACTGACTGTTCTGCAATGCAGTTACCCTCTCACCCCCCAAACCTTAAAATACAGCAGTAATTGTATACATCTTTATAAGTAGCATTTGCTTTAGGGGGATCCCATTTCTCTGGTGTCCACCCTCTCCCCATCTCTCACTCTCTGGAATTCCTGTGTCACAGGTTAACCAAGGAAATCTGACAGTGTTTCCAGTCATCTGTGGCATACTAAAGAGACTTCATTATAAGATCTCTGGCAAACATGAACCTTCTTGTACAGTGTGTCTTCTCCTGAGAGTGTATTTGTGTGTGTGTGTGTGTGTGTGTGTGTGTGTGTCTCTGTGTGTAGGGGGTGTTATTGTGAGGGGGATTTTGTAGGGGAGCTGTAATAGGCTTCTCCAGAGAAACAGAAGAAACAGTATCAGTGGAGAGAAGAGAGGCGGAGGGAGGGGAGGAGAGACAAGGACGCTGACATTCAGGGGCTAGCTCTAGCATCTGGTTGCTGAGGGAAGGACTTGTAAGTCAACCCAACCAACTGGCCTGTCAGACTGGGTTTGAGTTGCAGCCCCAAGTGTGAATTCTGCTATGTAGCAGGCTAGTCATGGGTATCTGAGTGTTGTGTTGAGATATCCATCTCTGGGGAGAAACCTTGGTACTGGCTTCGAAAGCCTTACCTGGATTGGCCGAGGCTTGCCCACATAGTGAGCAGTCTGTGTTGCCCACAGTAGAAAGATTGAAATGTTGGCTATGTTTAAAAAAACACCATCACAGCACCATTTACCCTGGTATTCCTTTGGGCAACTAGACACTGTGGCCTACTCCAGTGGACACAAAATTTACCATGAGAAGAAAGGCAACTGTTCAGGAACATGAGCTGTTGGGAGAAGAAAGGTTGTGGCTGGGAAGTGGGTTCCAGTGTTAATCTCTTGCATGTCTTCTCTGACAATTCGGGCCACACACACCCCATCTGAGACTATGTTGAGAGGATAAAGGGGTTTTCAGTCTCAGAAGGAAAAGTGGCTCAATTTCTTGTCTTATATCACACATTCTAGAGCAGCTCTCGGATTCTTTCTGGAACTTGGTCATTATTACGCTCAACCTTGTCACCGGAGGCTAACCTGAACATCCTATCCACCTCTTGCCACCCTTTCCCCAAGTCTTTTAGATGCTTCTTAAAAATGTGTAGTTTGTTTACTGGCTTCAAAATCAATTTGGCCCTCTTTGGGTTATTTTTAACTAGCAGTGGGTAGATTTGATCAGGATCTTTTAATCCTTCTTCCCTAACTGCTCAGGACAGTGATGTACACAGAGAAGGAACTGTGATAGAGTGACGTCAGAGCAGCTGTAACCTCTTATTTACCCTCAGAGAACATTGCTGTGCCATCCAGAATGGAGGACAGAAGATTCCAGGCCAGCAGTTCTCAACCCGTGGCTTGCAGCCCCTTTGGCAGACCTCTATTGGCAGACCTCTATCTCAAAAATATTTACATTGCAATTTATAACTAGCAAAATTACAATTAGGAAGTAGCAACGAAAATTCATAGTTGGAAATCACCACAACATGAGGAACCCTTTAGGTTCTTCTGTGGTACCTGTAAGCAGACAGAGCAACACCCCCTTCCTACACACACACACACACACACACACACACACACACACACATACACACACACACACAAAATAACCTGTGGCCCAGAAAGTGTCAATTTGTTTTTGTTTGTTTGTTGTTATTTCTTAGAGGCTATGAATTCACAAACAGCACAGCTAACAGATGGGAGCGATGGAATGTGAGCAGGGAAATGTCACTGCATCCTTCTTCATGGTCTTCGTGGATTGTTAGCAGTGGAGGTTTCCACGGTAATTAGCGAATCTGATTTGGGAAACGAAGGCCTTACTTCCTGTCTGGTAGCTTCACGCTTGACCCCGTTCTAGTCCCTCAGATAACCGTCCAGAGAAATGTGGACCCTTCAGCCAGTTGAGTCTCCCCTGCTCTGAAGAAGGCCTTTGGTGACTTTTCTCTCTGTTTGATGTAGGTGTGTCTTCTATCTATCTGATGATTTCATTGGATAATTAATAAAGAAACTGCCTGGCCCATCTGATAGACCGGCGTGGCATCTGACTGAGCCATCTACCTCACTTCCTTCTTCCTGTTCTGTCTACTCCACCCACCTAAGGGCCGGTCTATCAGATGGGCCACGCAGTTTCTTTATTAATTATCCAATGAAATCATCAGATAGGTAGAAGACACACCTACATCATCTGTTCAATGGCAGTCCTTAGTCACGTCTGCCTCTGTGAGGTTGACCAACTGGGACTTTCCATCTTAGCCGTGTGAGCCTCATGTCCTGGGAAAACCCTCTGTCCCAGGCCAGCCTGGACTGCTGGCCTCCTGACTCCAGTCCTTCCTCCCAGGTTACCCGAGGTCCCCGTGGCAGTGACAGTCTGGCAGGCGCTCAGAGACGGGGCTTATTTTACATTGCTTGTGTGGTGTGTGAGGTTGCGGCGCTGTGGAAGGTGTTGCCGTTTGTGAAGTTGTTTCCTGGGTTTCCTCCCAGAGTTTGAGGCCTTTGTAAGCCCCTGGTCTATCGCTGTAGTCACCATGGGCCAGGGCTTTGTCTGAGGTGCCTGCCATTCCTGCCTGTTAGAGGCAAACTGCCCGAGAGTGCCTTGTGCCTGAGTAAATCCAGATGTTTCCTGATGATGTGAGAGTGTCTCTAGTGCTAAGATGCATTCTTTTCTTTAAAAATAATCTTTATTTAATGTACATGTATGTGTGTGTGAGTGTATCGTGTGTGTGCCTGGTACCTGTGGAGGCCAGGAAAGAGCATCAGGTCCCTGGAACTGGAGTCACAGTCAGTGTGGGTCCCATGTGGGGACCCAGCTGGGGTCTTCTGCAAGAGCAGCCAGTGCTCTCAACTGCCACGCCAGTTCTCCGTCGCTGAGACATGCTTTCTCAGTTCTAGGCAGATGCAGAAATAGCGTGGCTGTCCTCTGTATTCACCAAGAGAAGAACCGAATGCAGTCTGGCAGCTTTAACTGGATCAGGTGGAGGAGTGAGGAGAGACCATGTTTAAAAGTGAGACCTGCCCCTGCAGAGAACCCGAGTGCAGCTCCCAGCACCCATGTCAGGCATTTGCCCAACCGCAGGTAGACTAGAGTTGGGGATCAGACACCTCTGACTTCGGGGAGTCCCAGCGCTTATGTGTCCTTTCCTCTACACGGACCAGCACACACAGAATTTTAAAAAAAATAAGTGTTCAATGTCGTGATCTAAAATTTTTTTCAATAAAACACATTGAAGAATAATACCTGGTCCCAATTTTTGTGTGTGTGTGTAGAATTTTAAATATTTTGTGAAAATTTTTGTGGTGTGCACACACATGCAAGTCTTTATTTTTGTGCTTTAGAAATTAAATAATTTTCCTTTTATTTGGGTTGGAAATTCTGAGTAGTGCATTTCTGGACTTGATAGGAAGTGATAATTGACACAGTAATTAATTCATTTGTGTCAGAGAGACACAAATACAGCATTCCCAGTACTACAATTTGGGGTCCCAGCCCAGTGCACACAGTGACTCTGCCTCCTCCATCCAGTCGCTGGGGTCTAAATGATCACGAGGAGACCCTAAGAACAGTTCACAGCAGGTCTCCATCGGTTAGGCTGTACGCACAAGGGAAATGCTTTTCAGACAGAGTGCCAGCTGCTCAGGATACAGTCATGCTTACAGAGAGCCTTTTCCTATTGCCTGCTGAGGATCAACTCCTTTCTCAACAGCCCCCATCCGTCTCCCCCACCCCCACACGCTGGCCACAGAGGGGATTCCTGGAACCCTGCACTGGTGTGTGTAGTCAGGGAAGTCCAGTCTCCCATGCCACCGGGAACACTTATTTCCAAACTGGTTTTTAAACTGGCTCCTCATAGGCCTCTAGGTAAGGACTGGAGACTCGAGTCCTGTGTCATGTGGACAGAGACAAAGGGGACTCAGACAGGTATGACCTGGAATGCCTCTGTTCATTCCTGTAGGAGAATGCAGGAAGGAGGAGACTGAGTTGAAACCATTTACTTGAAATTCCTTATATCCAAACTGCCAATTAGGCATAATACTGAAAGAATTGAAATCTAAATTTGTGGGTAAAAGTCAGTGTTTAAAACACCCAGTTTGAATCAATGAATATAGGCTTTGCCTGGCTGTTTCTTCCTTTTTTTTCTGGTTGGGGTGTGGATTCCCACATTCCCCTGCAATGTTGCAAGCCCAACAGGGCTTGAGGTTAGATCATAGGAAGCAGAATATGAAAGAGGTTTCCAGCAGGCCCTGGGTGAGCTGAAGGAACCCGGAGGAGGCTGTGAGGGTGTGACGAAGCTGAAAAGTACCCCGTGAAGTTCAACTAAGTCCAACCTCACCAAGTCAGCCTCGCTGGTATACACGGAGTTTGTACTCTGTTCAAGGGGTTTAAATTAAAACTCAGGGTATTTGGGTATTTATCATCTTTTCTAAAAGACGTGCAAATACTTTATCATCTAAAACAGCCAGGTGATTTTTGTCTTGTGATTTCCTCACAGCCCACAGCGTTGCCTTTGGCTCCTGTTTGGCACACGTGCAGAAACTCCAGACTTGTTTTGGGCACACTAGTGGCAGAAACATCTGGCGCAGCTTACTGAGCCGGTCTGATGGAAATGAGTTTCTAGAAAGCCGATATATTTGAGTAGGTTTCATGGTATTGCAACAAGCAGTCAACTTATCTGAATAACTTTTTTTTCAGGTAACTTTATCTTCAAACAATGAATATAATGATTATATGTCTTATATGTGTACTTCTGTAAATTTCATCCAATGGCTTTAATCTCTGGCTGAGATTTTTATTTTATTTTTGCAACAAACAATTCCCAAGTTCAGAATTCCTTCTTTATGTTTGAATGGGACAGTCAATAAGCCTGACCTAGGGAGTTTTAAATGTTTTCTCCATTTCAAGTCATTTAAGCAGTGATTCAAATATTTACCGATGCACCAAGAACACTGCTAGATATTACCAATACAGCAATAGACCCTTGAACAGAATCCAAAGAGCTCTCCTATCCAGAGCTCTCCTATCCTTGGGAGAGGCTGCGCACAACAAGCTCCTCAGGTCCTTAGGGGCTGGTGGGGGAGGGGGTCCTTGCAGGAGCAAGGACATTCCAAAGAGTAAAGGAGCTGTGTGAGGCAGAAGTCACAGAGGAGCCTGGCTTATGCAAGCCAAACAAGGTCAGCTCAGACCTTCCAACAGTGAAGGCTGAGGGCAGACAGCAGCGGTGTAGCAGCCCACCAGGGTCCAAGAGCGAGGAGCTGACAGAAGAGGGGGAGCCATGGAAACTGAGATGTCTGGGGGGTGATAAGCACAACCCTATGTTCCTGGTTGTTCCGAGACAGGAGTTCCACGCCCAGGCCAGCATCCCCCAGTTCCAGGCCAGGCCAGGCCCCGGGTGGGTGAATAAAGATGCAGAGCCCAGGAGCATGGTTTGCAGAGCAGGATGTTCAGTGTGGTTTCATCCAATTGTTCGAAGGGCGTTTAGCCCAAATAAACTGAAATCACAGGTAGTCAGTATCAGTGTCAAAGCCAAAGAGTGACGTGAGGGATAGTATATGACATTTAAAAAGAGATTTATTCACTTTTGTGTCAGAAGAGGGCGTTGGTTCCCCTGGAACTGGCCTTAAAGACAACGGTGAGCTGTATGGGTGCTGGGACCCAAACCTGGGTCCTCTGTAGGAGTCCTGAGTGTTTAACTGGTGAGCCATCTCTCCAGCCAGTGGGGTATGGTTAACTACAATATTACTCTGTAACTTTTATGTTGCTGTTTGAGAGACAACTGAGTTAAGTACAACAACTTCACAAGAGCTTCAAATAACAACTTTATGATTTCTTTTTCACAGCTTGATGGCTTCCTCCATGTCTACAAATAGGATTTAAGATTATGTTGGTTTACTTATTTGTATGGGTGTGTGTGTTCATTCACACACATGTACATGTACACACCACGGCATAGGTGTGGGTCAGAGAACAACTCTGTTTCTCTCCTTCCACCACATGGGTCCCCAGGGTTGAACTCAGGTTGGCAGGCTTGGGAGGGCGGTTGTCCACAGAGTCAGCTTGTTGGCTCCAAACAGGCATTTTAAATCTGTCCTCAGGTCAGCATTTGTCCCACTGAATCCTGGGTTACTAAATACTGGATGATTGCTTTAAAAACTTTCCCAAGCATGTAATAAGGGTACAATGTTACTCTTCAAGACACTTACGTGAAGAACCGAGATTCCTTTTCATCATGTGTGTGAGGGGTTAAAACAGTAAGAGGTTTGTTGTTCAGTTTAAAATATACCTGTACAGCCGTGCAGAATTCCAAAGTCATTCTATTTAAAAACAAGTCTGCGCTGGCTGGTATAGTGGTGCACCCTCTTAATGCGGGGCCGAGGCAGGAGGATCTCTGTGAGTTCCAATCCAGCCTGGTCTACATATTGAGTTCCATGGCAGTCAGAGCTACATATAATGAGACCCTGTACTGAAAGAAACCAACCAACCAGTCAACCACCACCAACAAAAAGCCTGTGCAAAAATTAATGGGAAAAATAAAAATTATTCTACACGGAGATAAATGACTATTTTCTGTTGTAGTTTTTAAATATTTTATTTGTTGATTTGGGTTTTGTTTTCACCATCATGCCTGGGCTCTGGTTGCAGCTGCAATAGTAACCAAGGTCTTGGCCACTCATTTTCACGTTATTTATGTATTAACAAGAACACATTTATGTCATATTAGTTAAAATGGCAAGACTTCAGCTTTTTCATGTACTGAATGCCTGGATATTTTTGATAGTTATTGTGAAGAAAACTAGAGCATGGTCACTCAGGCGGGAGAAAATGTTTAGTGGACGATTTCAATCTTTTTTTTCATCTAGTGTTTTCAGTGTGTATTCATAATGACAAGGTGAAAAGCTCAGACTTATTCCACATGCCGTTCTTCCAGCATGAAACTGTCATGTTTCTCTTCCTGGGATTGATAGGGTCCATGATGTCTTTTCCCTTGGGCTGGGAGGGGAGACAGAGGAGGTCCCCTAGCTAGGGTCAGAGGAGGTCAGAGGATAGAGAGCAAGGCTTCCCTGTCAGGAAGTGACATGCCTTTACTGTCTAGAAACAATCCTATCAGGTCTGTTTTATGGCGGCTAATTTAACATGAGAATCTTACGGGGACATCTTTTGATAATGGTAATTGTTCAGTATGCCATAGCTTTTTAAATACTAAGTGAATCGGAGGGGTCTCGCATGAAGAAGTTCATACTCCAGCGTGAGGGAGATGCAGAGATATGGCGGTATCCCCCTCAGCGGGAAAAGACAGTAACTGAATGGTTCCCTTGCAGTGATTACTAATGATGATGTAATTTTCAAATGGGACTTGATAAATTACTTCATAGGCTGAAGAGGAATGTCGATTTTAAGTGCCTGGCCAAACTGCCTGAATATTATGACCTTCGCCATGAGGAAAGCCAGCCTATTTAATACAAACACTGGGGTAGCCTTTCCTTTAGAGGACTGTATTCAAATTTCTAGAGAATTTCCTTAGTGTTGCTCTCAAGGAAATGCAGTGTGGATGTCTGCACCTGCAGTGCTGGTGATTAGAGAGGATGCAACTGTAACAAGAGGGAGGTCTTCGAGTTGTGGCGATTTCTGCTAGCTCAGCAGCCCGGCTAGTTTTCTCACATCCCTTCTGGCGACAGTCCTGGCTTTCCTGCCCCTTAGAAGGTGTGTGACTCTGGCCTGGCCAGTTGCAGAATCTGCTAGCCAGACTCAAGTGCAAGGTCACACTGGGGCTCCTCAGAGCTTTCTTCCCCTCCCTTTTCCTGCGGCTGTGAAACAGGGTGGGTCTGTCTGCAGTCATCGAGAGTCATCCGTCGGGACCAGCTGGGATATCATGTGGTAAGAAGCACCGCTCCTTCTCTTGGCATGGCTTATTAGCAAGGCATACTTCCTTTGACGTACCGTTTGCCATGGGTCCCGGTTGGTGACGTCATTATGAATCATGTCTTTATCTTGCAGTTGATAGGGTAAATTGGTATTTCACTCTCTCTAATAGGAGAGGGAAACAACTGAAGCCTAGGGGTAGAATAGCAGGAGAAGGAACTCTGAGATTAATTAAGCACCACATATATATGTACATACATACATACATCTATACAGATAGATCTGTATGGATCTAGACAACACACACACACACACACACACACACACACATAATTCTAGTGGCAATTCAACTTATTTACCAACTTTGTTTATTAAAGGGAAAACTGAGGTGTGATAGTAGGCAGGGAATTTGGGTCTCTTGTCAGGCGTGACACAGGGGTTTTCTGATGGGAACGTACACTAAAAAGGTCTTCTGGCTCCCTAGGACCTATCTGATCTCTCTCACACAAGCAAAGCTACTTCCCACAGGAAGGACCTGTGGCCACATCAGGGCAGCGGCGGGCACACGTGTGTACCGGAGCTGGCCGTCCTTCGACTCTGAGACAGTCCTCATGCTAGCAATCCTAAGTGCAGGGCTAGTGACAGAAAATCCAGCCTTTGAGAGGTGGAGTGCTGGCATCTGCTAATTCCACGGGTGACGTGGGACACACACTGTCCTCTCAGGCGCTCTCTGAGCTCAGCTGAAGACAGATACTCTAGGGTGATATACTATCTAGTTGGTGGGTTTTCCTGGTACCTCTGTCTGTCCGGTCAGGGGTTGTGGTTTTAGCAGATAAATACCTGATCAGATGGATCAAACTTTCTGCTGTTAAAAATGCATGCTGCCTTTTATCCCTATGAATGAGTCTACAAAGTAACCCAATGAGAAATGGTCCAGATAGACTGCGGTTTACTCAAGGAACTGGGCGTGATGTAAACAGCCTCCCACTCCGACAAGAAGGGCCAGCTGCCCTGATGGGGGTGGGGTGTGCTGGGAGCTTCTGTGGGTTCTCTGGTAGACAGGTTTCCAAAAGGAAAAAAGCCTTTTTCCTTCTAAGTTGGGCGAGGGTGGGGAGATATCAAAAACAGAAAAGAAACAGAAAATAAAAACATTTAACTTTCAAATTAATAAAAAATAGAACATGTGTAAATTTGACAAGCTCACAACATAAACACACTCCTACTGGAATGTGAAGAGTCCCGAGTCAGTGTCCAAATAGTCTTACTAAGGTGTAGGTTTTACTGTTAGCCTCTGGATTTCCATCCCTCACGTGACCGTGAGCTCAGTCTCACAGCCTGCGCAGCCAGCTCCCTGTGTGTGAGCTACAGTTTGCTGGTTCCCCCAACATCTCAAGTGCTTCCCCAGGCCGGCCTGCCGGCTCTGCATGCTAGCTTTGGTGTAGCCTCTCCTTTGCTTGCCAGACCCCATCCACCTGCCTGCTCCAAGCAGTGGTCCCCAGTTCTCACTGCAAATGTCAGTGATGAGATTTTTCTTCCAGTTTCTTGGGTTTGAGGTAGGGCCACATTTCCCTCCCTCTTTCATGCTTATAATCATGTGACTTGCTGAGACCAGGAAGAGGTGGAAGGAGTCACGTGCATCCTCAAATAGGGGTGGAATTTACCCTGTGCCATCCATGTGCTGCTGTGGGATCATCACTGACTGACCAGGTAATCATAGTGGGACAAAGTAGGGGTAGAGGCCCCAGGCTGCCAGAGCCTGTGCAGGGAGTCAGCAAATCTGATGGTTTAAGTTACTGAGACTCTGGGCTTTATTGTGCCAGTGAATATCTGTCCTTGCACGCCTGTGGTGAGGCCCTGAGCTCGCTGAGAATTCACCTGTGCAGGCTCTGTGTGTTGTGTGTTACCTCTGTCATTAACAATGTTAATCATTCATTAGAGGTCACACGTGTGTGACTTCACGGACTGTTCTTGTGCTCCCGAGTCCCTTATCTGCCCCCCTTGGCTGTGATCCAGCTGTGGGCCCGGTTCTTTACAGGATCTGAGGATGGAGGCAGGAGCTGGAAGTGGATCCGGGAGAGAAATCGAGTTCCATGTCACTCCAATAAAGGGAATCTAGCGAAGAGAATGCTGGGAAGGTCCACTGAGAAACTCTTCACCTGTAGTCTTAGGTAGCTCTTCCCCCACCTTCTGAACTAAACTTCACGTCTCATTCCTAAAACAGGAGGAAGTTCAAACGTTTCAAGTGGTCAGGTATGGATGGCTACCATCCTGAGGTAGCTTTAGTGATGAAAAAGGCAGCGTTTGAAGTTCACAGTCTAGGATAAATGGTTGCTGTTCCGGGAGACCTGCTCCGAGGAGACTCACTCAGGGAACAGGGAGTGGAGCACCTGTGCAAAGCAGACCATGGCTGGTTGATTAGAAGTCTACCCTGACAGGAATAGGAAGGGAAGTAGCTCCCAGACTAAGGGAAACAGCATGAAGGTTCTGTGCAGTGATCTGGGAACTATGAGAACACACAGACCAGGACCACAGCAGAAGTCACTCTGGGCAGCTGGACAGAACTCAGCAGATGCATCTGGCCACACAGAACTTCTATAAGGATCACAGAGGCAACGTGAGGATGGGGGAAGACACAGGGAGGGAAGGGAAGCCAGCTGGAAGGACTGTTGTGCCGTGCTGTGACTTCTGGGCTCTAAGCAGAGCAGGGAGGGTGGACCGGAGGAAACGGATAAGTGAAGCCGAGGACACAGCTGATAGGGGTGAGGGAAGAGTGGCCCGGACAGAACCCAACCTGCTGCTTTCTGTCCAGAGAGATTCGAGGTTGAGGTTGAGAGTGTGTGGAGTTTCACTTTCAGCTCTCTAGTTCTCTGCGTAGGAATTTTGTGGAGACTCACAATGTGTTCAGAGACGAAGGAGACATTACACTCGCCCCCCCCCCCCCCGCAGGACCACACTCCTCTCTTACTGTACACCTCCAAAGCTCTGTCTACAACGATCGTTTCAAAGCGATCTGGCTTCTTTAGCAGTTGTCCTCTGTGGTGCCATTACAGCGTCCACACGAGCGGGCTTTCCACTTACGTGACACAGAAAAGGTCGGCTGGAAGCATTAGTGGGGGGAGCAGGTGTCACCTGCCCTATTAGGGCACCCCTGTTTCTGTATATTTACTTTCGCCAGAAGTGCTACCAAGAACACCCTCCTGCATGTCTGCCTTCCCACACCTCCGACAGTCTGGACAGGACTCTGTGCTATGACAGCTGGGACAGTGAGTGCACAGTGTGGTGGCCGTGTTAGCCAACAGGCAGGACCAGAGGGGCTGCTGCCTCTGCAACAGGGCCCACCTGGAGTTCAGTACTAAGAAGACATTATGGTGGGAATGGTAGATGAGAAAGCTCCAAATCATGACTCGTTGACTGAAATTATTTTTTTTTTAAAACAAGACTTTGTATCTCTTAAAAAAAAATTATTAACTTTATTTTTTTGTGCATTGGTGCGAAGGTGTCAGATCCCCTGGAACTGGAGTTACAGACAGTTGTGAGCTGCCACGTGGGTGCTGGTAATGGAACGCCTCCAGAAAAGCAGCCCGTGCGTGCTCTTAACCACTGACCCCTCTCCTGAAATTGTTTTATAAGGGTCCAGTATTTTCCAGGTTCTGTGTTATCCTGAGGGTGTAATGGTTCCCATCCTCCTGCCGCTTTCCTGCAAAAATGGGAAGGAGACCATTAAATCTATAGCCACAAATATATTAATAAATTAATTAGCACTGAGATGCGTTACAAAAGAGAATGAGTGTTTGGGAGGCAATGACTTAGATCCCAACAAGGGTAGGAGATTATGTGCATTTTTCTTTGAGAATCCCAAGTAGTGTTTTCTTCTGTGCTTTGTGTGTGTGGACTGTGAGGACGTATGTGTGCTACATGTATGCAAGTGTCCATAGAAGCCAGAACAATGTCAGATCACCCTGAACTGTATCAATGTCTGTGAGCCACCCCATGTGGGTGTTAGGGACTGAACCCAGGGCCTCTGGAAGGACAACAATCATTCTTAACCACTGAGCCTCCTCTCTTCCTCCCTCTGCACAGTCTTGACTCCTATACTTTGTGTACATTTTTGGAGGAGCCGGTTGTGTAGGAGTTGGCCTCAGTAAGCAGAAACATCCATTGGGATGGTAACTGACTTTTCCCCCTTTGTTTTGGCACAGCCTTGCCTGGGCTGGCCACTATTGGCTCATTTGTTCATCTTACTTTTACTTTCCTTTTCTTTCTTTTTTAAATCTTTACCGGATGAGCATTGACGTCAGATTTCTCACTGTTGTAAAGAAAACGCTGCTCCAGAACACATAGAGACTGGTGGCCGCTCAGTGGCGGAGCTCTTGCCTGGCATGACAAGTCTCTGGGTTCTATCCCAGCACCTATACACAGCAAAGCCCACAGTTGAGTGTGCCCTCCTCCTCTGCATGCTGGGCCCCGTTTCTGTGTCAGGCACCAGTGGGCGGGGGCTGCAGGGAAGCCACACTGCTTCGGGTGCAGGGTTTGGGAAGCCCCAGACTCCAGTAGGCAAAGGGCTGCGTCTGAACAGTGTGGGAGGAACGTGGAGTGTCTGAGGAAGAACAGAGTGTCTTAAGGACTCCTGCTCTCTGAAATCTCTCTCTGCTGCTCACTAGTCATTTCCTGTTTTCCATAGAATGCCTCCAGCAGCCGTGGCAGGGAGGGTGTTGTTGGAGGTGTCGTTGTGCTGTTAACCATTGCGTCTCCTGTTGCGACCACTTCCTGCTTCACTTCCACGTGGGTCACGACCTCGACCTCGTTGACCCATAGGCCACTACTGTGCAGTGCTCAGTCGTGACAAATACCAGGAACTGCCTTGGGCTCATACCTGTAGCTCCAGGAACTTCCTGGGCCAGCCCTGGAACTCTGTAAGAGAGGCCTATGGTCTGCTTGAGGCACACATGCAAGGGAGGCACAATTGTCATAACCTGTCTTCATGTGGTTATTTTGTCCTTTTTAGAGATGAAACTTGTTTTGACTTTTCTTGTAACCCCTTATAAATCCAACCCGCTTCCTATTCTGGGATAAGCAGCCTCCGCAGTCTTGCAGAAAAGATAGCCTGGATGGAGAGCAGCGCCACGAAGCCATCCACCAGCCTTGAAGTGAGCCTGATAGTTTTTAATGACGCGATTCTGAAGTCCTGGGCTTTGAATGTCCGTCGAACATGTGCTTTCCTTAGGAGAAAGAATGCAAAGCTGCCGTTCTTTGCAGATTTCTCATTCGTAGGCCCCTTTCCAGACCTTGATCGGGTCCAAGTGTGGGGCCTTGACGCTCAGTTTCCTGGTAGACCTCTTTTTGCGCCTCACCCTTTGTCTCACGGAGACTGAGACTGCATTCGTGAGCTACTCTCACAGCATTTGTTTCCTGAGGAGTCTTCCATTAGGAGTGAACATTCCCTCAAGAGGGACCAAAACACTTTAGCTATAGAGGCGAAGAGGCTAATTCTCTAGGCCACCTCCCACAGGCTGGGCCCTGCATCCTGAAGTGCTCTGTTGAGACATGGTGTGAGAGCCGGGACGAGTGGGTGGGTCATGAAGGTAGGTGGCATCTAGAAGGGGGAACAGGGCAGGCGGTGATGCCACGGTGGGTCAGGAGGACTTGGCTGCTGATCCTGCTCCACTTGCTGACTATGTAATCTCCTCCTGTCACTGTCAGAGGCTGTGGAGGGTGCTGGAGACCCCCGGAGCAATGAGAAGAACAATAGATAGCAGCACAGGGCTGGGGAAATGGCTCAGCTGGCAAAGTGCCCGGGACATTCAAGCCTGAGGACCCACGCTGGGATTCCCAGCACCATGTAGAAAGCTGGGTGTGTCAGGTGCATGCTTGCAATCCTAGCCCTGAGGGTGGGGTTGGGTAGAGACAGGAAAATCCCCAGAACATGTTGTCTAGGCAGTTTAGATGATTGAACACCAGTTCTGTTTGAGACCCAGTCTCAAAAATAAGATGGGGAGCAAAAGAAGAACATTTGACCTCCTCGTGCATCTCAGCAGACAGACACAGACAGACATAGACAGATAGACACAGACACACACACACATACACACACAGGCATACACACAGACACAGACATACACACACATACACACACAGGCATACACACAGACATACACATAGACACAGGCATAGACACGTACACATAGGCACAGACACACGTATAAACACACAGACACAGGAATACACACACAGGCACGCACACACACAGACACAGGCCTACACATAGACACATACACACAGGCACAGACACGTATAAACACACAGACACACTCATATAGACACAAACACACACACACCACAGGCACACACACAGGTACACACACAGACACAGGCATACATACAGACACATACACACAGGTACAGACACACATATAGGCACACATATAAGCACACAGACACACTCATGCAGACACACACACACACATGAGGCATGGTGCATGAATCAGAAAGCAAAATAGAAGGCAGCTGAATGCTCAGAACAGAAGATAAACTTCTCTTATCAATTTTTATTATGGCCTGTGAATCTGATTTTGAAATACTGATTTATAGTGAGTTTTGTTTCCCATTGCTTGCTCTCATCTTGTGTGTAAACACTGCAGACACAACAAAGGTGGGTTAAATGCTTCTGATTAGCTCAAGCCCCTGCGTTGTGGGATTCTTTCTGTTTGGCCACTCTGAGAGGAGGCAGTGTAAACTGTGTGAAGGGACTCTTGAGTAGTAACTACACTTGGGAACCAATAAGGGCACAAGAAAAGCCGGAAGCACCCCACCCGAAGCTGACTGCTAGCTAGATGCAGAAGCGGACTCTTCAGGACTGGTAAACAATGATAATAGATTATGTAAAAGGAGATGCGTGATCATTTCCCAGCTACCCAGGCCCAAATAATCACACAGAAACTATATTAATTACAACACTGTTTGGCCAATGGCTTAGGCATGGTCCTAGTTAGCGTTTACATCTTAAATCAACCCATTAATCTGTGTATCACCATGAGGTTGTGGCTTACCGGAAAGATTCCAGGTATCTTTCGCCTTCTGCAGCTACATGGCGTCTCCTTGACTCCATCTGTTCTCTCTCTCCATCTCTGTTTGGATTTCCCACCTGGTTTTACTCTGCTAAGCCATTGGCTGAAACAGCTTTATTCATTAACCAATAAAAGCAACGCATATACAGAAGACCATCCCATATCAACTCCCCTTTTCTGTCTAGATAAAAAGGATGGTTTTAGCTTTAACATAGTAAAATTGCATATCAAGCAAGAATTACAGTTACAATATTTAGTCTATTTGTATGTGGCAAAATTAAAGTATTCTACCTTCTATTTTATCTTTCTGAAGTGTGCTAGAAAGATAGGGCACACAGATCTTAAGGAGCCTGCCAGTTCGATCTTTTTCTTCCTCCCTTCCTCTTTGCCCTTTTTACTTTTGGGGGGGTGGCAGGGAGGGGTTGGAAACTAGGTCTTTTTATGCAGCCCAGGTGGCCACCTGCGCTTCGCAGCATCCTGAAATCAGGCCGCAGATATGTGGGCCACATCTGGCTAATACATCTTTCCACATCAGATACTCCTAAGATATCTTAAGAACTCAGTCTTCAGTCATCAGGCTGAAGTGGAGGGGACAGAGTAGCAGGATTGCCAGTCCCTTTTGTTTTTTTGAGACAGAGCTTTGTGTATCCTATGTTGACGTGAGTTCCCTAAGTGTAAGAGGCTGCCCTTGAACTCCTGATCCCACCTCAGCTTCCCATGTGCTAGAATTACAGATGAGAATACTACACCCAGTGTAAAATACCAACTGTTGATTACACTTATATGACCATGTGTCTTCGTGTCTAAAAGCAGTTGAATAGGCCCTGCAGGACATGCTGTGGGGTGATGCAGAAGTCTCAAGGCCAGCGTAGAACACACATCCTGCTAGTGAAAAACCTGGAGAGGAAATCTATGAATGTCGGTCTTCTACGGGGAGGGCAGTGGACAGCACTGAGACACCGGCGCAGTGCTTCAAATGACACTCTCCCACCTTTCCCATCATTCTAGCCCAACCCCCAAACCTCACCTCACAGAGAACCCATTCATTACGGTATCACAGACGGCCTCTCTTCAGAACTGCACACGGAAGGGCCAACCTTTCCCTACGGCTGGCCTCTTGGAAAGGCTGCAGGCCATCTTGGCAATCTCTCCCCGAATCTGTAGGTCTGAAAACACCATGCGCCCTCCTCTGTGGGCTCCCTGAGGAGTGAAGGGGTGGCTGATGTCAAGGTGTTGGACTCTCACTTCAGGCCTCTGGTCGGGCAGGATGTGTGGGATGTGGTGAGGTGAAGATTCCGGGTCAGCTGTGATGTCAGCAGCGTGGAGGGCAACGCTGGGACCTGGAGAGAACAGTTGGAGTCTGTTGGAGGGCGGTTGGTCAGCCCTGACCCGAGGGAGCTGAGCAGCTGCAGACCCTACTGGTGGTGTGTTGCCTTTTGCTCTGGGAAGAAGAAAAGGAGTCTAAGGATTTGAGCAGAGCCACATTCCCGGAGAAGTCTGTAGACTGATGCCAAACCCAAGAGCTCAGCGGCTGCTGAGACCCAGGGGGCGGCCCATGTCCTCTGAGCTGTTGGCTAGCAAAGCGTTCCTGCTGCAGTCTACTCCCCTGGCAGTTAATGGCTAATGGTGGCATGGCAAAATTATATGGTGAGGAGGCTGCTTGTTCACACCATCATAGACGTGTGTGTGTGTGTGTGTGTGTGTGTGTGTGTGTGTGTATGCGTGTGAAGTGCACACCAGGTCTTGTCTCAAGACAGATTCTCTAAGGGGCTGTCTTATGATACTGGTTGGTAGCTTTAGGGGTTCCTTATCAATCTCATTGCTCCAAGAGGTCAGGAGGTAACAACAGCAAAGCCCCACACTGATTGCACCAGGAGCTAGGAAAGAGGCTGGGTTGAGGGAAAACCCAGAGTCCCGCGGACGCACGCTGTATTCTGCAACAGTGAAAGCCCCATCCCGGTTGCCAGGGCTCGACCTGACCCAGACAAGGACTACACATAAAGATCTGTCTGCCTTTTAAGGTGAGGACCTGCACGTTACAACGGCTTCCTTTTATTTGCTTGCCCTGGCTTTCCGTCGTTTTCAGCTGAGCGGTTATTATTTACTTGCGAGAAACACTGGCAGTCTCGGCAGCGAGGAGGCTGGCAGAGAACTGACTTCGGCTGCTTGCTCCTTTTCTGGCCACTCCCAGTTGTCCCGCTAGTTCATAGATTAGCAGGCTGAAGCAGATGGGCTAGCGTGGTGTGGGCGGATCAGCCCCGAGCTGAGCCTGTGAGTAGTGGCGATGGGACTGTCGTGTCCTTTGAGCGGCAGGAGAAGATAAAGTGCAAGGGAGAGGAGTGGGTAGAAGGAAATACGCCAGCAGAGACCTGAGGGAGTTGCCAAGACACAGAGAGGATGGAGTCGACTCCAGGGGAGTCAGACGCAGAGAGGATGGAGTCCACTCCAGGGCACCATGCTCGTCATCTCTGTTTTCTTCGAGTTGGGTCTGCCAAACTTCTAGCTGGGAGCAGAAGTGGCCTGACTTCTGCTTCAGGGTTAAATGGTTTAGAAGTTTTCCTGATTTGTTTGGAAACGGATGGGAATGAGGTGATTTTTGTTTAAAAGTTGGTTTGGTGATTTTACCCAGTAACTGAGCCCGATTGAAGCAGAGAAATCTACAGAACCGTTTCCTGAGCAGTTGTCGTGCTCTACGTAGTGGGTTTAAAGTTTTATATGCCTCACCTAACTGTATTCACAGGGATCTGTAGAGCAGTGGTTCCCAGCCTTCCTAATGCTGAGACCCTCTAATACAGTTCCTCATGCGGTGGTCATCTCCAACCACAAAATGATTTCTGTGGCTACTTCAAAAGTATAATTTTGGTGCTGTTATGAGTTATAAGGAAAAATCTGACATGCGATTCCGAAAGGGGTCGCAACCCACAGGTTGAGAACCACTGCCTTTATAGGATTGGCATTGCTTGTCAACACTGGTCTTCAAAGCCTTGAATCTGAGGATGCACCCTTGTAAGAAGGGCATATGGTAGGGACTGGATTGTTGTGCCTAAAATGTAAGGGCAGAGAAGAATTGCCTAAATTTGGAAAATTCTAGACACAATTTACTAACCGTGCTTGCCTTTAATTTTCCTTGTTTTGAGAGGAAATTTGACAGTAAATCACTAGCACGCATCTAGGGCTTCAAAGTCCTATTTTTAGGAGCACTGTGGTATTTAGTGTTTTGATGCATTCTCTCTCCCAGCTCTGGAAGGAAGGAGAACAGATGTGAGTAACACGTTGAGTTTCCTTTAAACTTCGCAGGAACAAATTATCCTCAAATACACTTATATAATTGATAAAACCTATATTGTCATCTTAAGGTCAAACCAGCAGGCTCTTTTTCTTAGCAAAAACCAAGAAGGAAGCAAAGTGGTTTGTTAAGCTGGGCTGTGCGTGGCCTGTGCCACCTCCTGTGTGGAGTGGCCGCTGTGTTCGGGCTGCTCTGGCCGCCTGTGTGTTTTCTTGGTTTGTAGCGATAGCCACCTCACCATAACAGGTAGGCTGCACACAGCCAGCCTGGTGCCTTTTCTTCTTTGCAAAAATAGCTTCCAGGTCTTTTTTCTGTTGGCTCCTGTCTGCACTATATCACAGCAGATTGTATTTAAGGCCCCATGAAGGATGTGGTTAAATCCTGGCATCATTCTGATATTGCCTTTTATGCTTTGGTTTGGTACTGCTAAGATCAAGTCCATGGTTACTGGGTTGCCGTAAACTGAAACTTTAAGGTGGTTACTTCTGCCCTGTGTCATGCTTCCAGATTTTCCTGCGTCACATTTACACTTATTTGAGGGAGTCTGCTCTGTGATGGTTTCCTCTTTATTCTTTGGGCTTTTTGGGGGGCCCACCACCCAGCTCCCAATAAATCCCACACGGAGACTTATTCTTAGTTATGAATGCCCGGCCGTAGCTTGTCTTGTTTCTAGCCAGCTTTTCTTAAATCATCGCATCTATCTCTGGCCTCGGGGCTTTTATCTTTCTCTATCCTTATATTCCTTTTCTTTCCTTCTTACTCCATGTCTCGCTGTGTTGCTGAATGGCCGGCTCCTGAGTCCTCCTCCTCCTCTCATTCCTAGATCTCCTTTTCTCCCAGGTTTCGACTCATGTTATCCTGTCTGCCAGTCTGCCTGTTTCTCTCCTCTGCCTTGCTATTGGTTGTTCAGCTCTTTATTATGAACTTCAAGTGTTTTAGACAGGCAAAGGATCATAGCTCCACAGAGTTAAACAAATGCAGCATCAACAAAAGTAACACACAGTAAATTCATATTCCCCAACAGGAGTCCTTCAGGTTAATAATGCATTGATGTCATGACTAGTCAGCTCAGGTTCCCTAAATGGAGAAAATGCTTTTCTGACTAGGATTTGACTTCTAAGTGGGGAAATATTTATGTACAAGTACAGCCATTGTTGTATTTGGTTTGCATTCATGTGTGTATTTTAGGAATTGAGGTAACTTTGTGACGAACTCAGTATTTAAAACTGTGTTTTTTCTTCATAGTTCTGGGCAGGAACTAGCTTCTAACAAAAATGTCATTCACAGGATACTTTGCCTAATCCATGCCTTGTGTGTACACATCCATATGCTTACTTATAGGCATGTACACACATGTTTACATATATGTATGTATACATGTCTTTTTACATATGTAGTGCATATACTTTATACATATATAGGTGTATATTTCACATACACATGCATATGCACACATATATAAATTTACATGCATACACATACATAAACACTTACACATAATATGTGTGTGTGTGTTTGTGTATGTATTTAAAATTACTTTCTTCCTTGCTATCTGTTAGGGAAAGAGGGTAAGACAGAAGTAACCAATCACTAAGATACACAGATGATATTCCAGACTCATGGTAGGTGATATGTAGGATGGTTATAATTTTGATTATTTCATAAGGCTGATACAGGAAAGAGAAGTCTTAGCCCAGATTTAGTGCAAGTGAAGTGTGCAGAAAACCAAGGAGACAGGCTCGGAGTCAGAACGGAAAGAACAAACTCTTCTGTGAGCACAGCGGCTGTGATGTTTAGAGGCGCTGGAAAAGCCCTCCAGGTGGGGGAAGGGAGCAGAGGTCACAGGAGGAGTTTGAGAAGTGACCTCACCGCTTGCTAAGATGGACCTGTCTCCTGAATTGGAGAAGAGAGATTAGAAGGAGACTGGCCATCAGCACAGACCGGTGGTGACTTGGGTTCCAGAAGAAGCATGGGTCCACTTAGAATTGGAATCGCAGATGCACTTTAAAGGCACAGTTAGCAGGACCTCCTGATGGCCAGGGTACCGGGTGAAAGAAAAGATGCCTATGGAGGCAGTTAAATTTTAGCTTAGACAGCTCCCAAGATCAGGTTTTGGGGGGAAATCAGGGCTTGGATTTGGGATATTACTTGGATATGAATACACATGTGCTCTCTCAAACTCACATTGAAACATAATCCTCCAGGCAACAGACATGCAAATGTGGGGTCTTTGGGAGGTGACGGTCATGAAGACCCCACTCCCGTGAATGGGATAAATGCTCTGCAAAGAGACCCCAGAGAGGCTGCCTTCATTTTCTACCCTGAGAGGATGCACGAGCCATGCGTAAGGCACAGGAACTCCCAATAGCTGTGTCTAATGGCACTTGGAGCCTGGGTTTCTAGGCTTCCAGAACTGTGAACAACCAATTTCACCTGTCTATGAAACTACCCAGCTATGGAGACTTTTGTGTCTAACTAAGGCAGGCGTGATAATTAGAGTCGCTGAGCAGATCTTGACTGTACAGTGGTAGAAGTCTGGGTGTTAAAAGTTGATTACAGTGAGCACTGACTTCCATCTGATGTTATAATGGAGCATGAGCAAGTATTTCGTGTGACTGATTGCTTTCATCTTAATGACTTCAACGGCGGTACAATGATAACACTCTCTCAGATCTGTTCTGCAGGCTTACTGCTCCCTATTAGTGGCATAGAAAGCCATCTCTATAATTGATATCATTTTCTTGACTAGAATACAGCCAAAGACTTTTAACCTCCTGTTTGTTCATCTTGATCATCAACTAGATGAGATTTAGAATCATCATAGAAATAAATCTCTGGTCATACCGAGGAAGTATCTAAATTATATTAAGTGAGGTTGGAAAACACAACCTAAATCTGAGTGGTGCCATCCCGTGGGCTGGGGTTCAAAACTGAATAGAAAGGAAAAAGAAAACCAAGTACCAGCATTCCTTACTCTCTGCTGCCTGACCAGATGCAGAGGGGTCAGTGCCATGCCTTCCCTCCCTGCTGGACAGCATCTCTGAGATGTCAATCCAAACAAACCCTTCACTTCTTAAGTCACTTTCGTCTGTCACTGCAAGAAGAGTCACTAAAGGAGTGCATTGGTACCCAGATGTAGAGACATGGTTGTGAAAAGGCTGCTCATTTGGTTCTCCAGAACCGTTTGGAGTTATGGACTAGTGAAGCTTTTGAATACTGAGCAGGGCTTAAATGGATTATTCTGGTAGGAGTTTGGAAGACCAGCAGGCTGAGAGAGCATAGACAGTGAGGGACTGAGTTATGAAGGCTCAAAGGGAGCTCGGCTAGAGGCCATTCGGATTATGTTCTGGAAAAGAATCTGGTTGCATTGCACCCATGAAGGTCTGCGTTAAGATGAATTTAACAGTGGTGGAGTCAGGGGTTTGGCAGAGCAGGCTCAAGACAGGGAGGTATCCAGGCAGTAGCACAGTTACTCCTCGCTGCTCCTTCCAGGGCTGCACCATGAGAGCAAATCCTAGAGCAGAAATGCAAGAGCAACACGACATGCGGTGGGGAGTGATGTGCGTGAGGAAGTTTAAGGTGTGGACAAGGAGCGCAGGTGGCGAAGAAGCTGTGACTGCTAAAGAGATGAGTGATACTGAGGAGAAACTTGGTCCTCTGCACTGGAACAAGGAGAAAGATGGCCTGAGGGAAAGACCCTACTTGCCAAAGGCTCCGTCTTGTAGAAATGAAAATGGATTTGTAGAGAGGCCCTAAACCGAGAATGTCGTTGAAGAGGTTCCCTGCTGAAAACAACAGACTTGGAGCAGTGCTTCCTAGGGGTCAGCAGATAAAGGCCGATGCAGCTGCGGTCCAGTGGGGCGAGACTCCATCCCAAGATGTCATCAGAACTTGGCAGCATTGTCCACGCGGTTCTGGTTTTGTAACATGAAAGACGTAGAATTGAGGGGTGTCGTGGAGTCTTGCAGCACAGTTCCGGAGAGCTTCTGAGGCCTCTCAGTGTGAGGTAGGATCAGAGTTCTTGCAAAACAGCAAAGGAGCTGTGGAGGTGAAGCCCAAGTTCCACCGGAGACCCCAGAGTGTTGGAGATAGCAAAGCCATGAAAGTCTGTTGAGGATACTGCATGTATGGAGTAGAGCCGGCCTAAGAGAGAGGCTACATGTACTGCAGTCAGCAGAGCTGGAGGAGAATGACTATCTAGTAATCCTGTTTGGCACCTAGAAGATTCCATCATGAGCCCCTAGATAGCACACATGGAACTGAAAGCTTTTTCCGTCTGGGTTTTGATCTTGTTTTGGTCCAGTCTTTCCTTGCTGTGCCCCATCTTTCCCTTTTGCAATAAGTGTTTCTCATGGGCCGTTGAGTATATTAGAAGCTTACAACTTGATTTTTCTTTTGTAATTCAAAGTTGAGACATTGCCTCAAGTCTCACTGAGGCTTTGGCCTTGGTCTTTCACACAGCATTGGGACTCTTGAAGGTAGTGTGGGCTTTTGAAGGTACACCAGAGTCCACAAGCTTACGCAGACAAGATAGGAGAGTCGTGGCTTCAGAGTGTTGCATTCAGGTGTCTGGTTGATAACGTGTGGGACTGTAACAGTTAATCCTGATTGTGGACTTGGTGAGCTTTGTGGTCACCCTGCAAACAAACCTCTGGACGTATCTATGAGAGATCATCTAGTTTAGGCTAACTGAAGTGAGAAGACACCCTGAATATGGGTAGTACCATCCCAGGTTCTGGGGTTCTAGAGAGAATAAGACACGGAGAAGAGAACTGAGAAGCACCTGTTGTTCCCTGCATCCTGACTCTGGACACAATGTGACTGTCACGCTGAATTTCTGGTTAATAGAATCTGCTGCCACTCATGTAATAAGCCAATCAAACCCAATTAATAAGTCAAGGTTTATTCTGAGCAAAGCATTCCTAGGTGGCCCCAGGGGAAGCTGAGGAGGCCACGAGGGGAACCCATGAGGTGGGGGCTTTTTAATGCCCTTGGGGGGGTGGAGCCACCGATGGCGGGCTTTACTAGGGACTGAGGCGACGTCAGGGGAGGAGACTTGGGGTAGAGCTTCCACCAGAACAGTGACCAGTGACCGTGCTGTCTCTGCCATGATTGTCTGTATCCCTGGAGCTGTGACCACCCCAAATCAACACTTCACCACTTCAGCTGTTTTTGTCAGGTGTTTTAATGTTTTAGTAGCGAGGCAAGGAATACACCATCTTTTCTGTAACAACCCGGTTTCGTCAGGGAAACATCAGAAGAGAGAAGATGTGGAGGGGAGGAGGGACCAGTGGCAAGGTTGACAAGGCAAACTTCGGTGCGTATCGAGTGGTGTCTGGGACCGCGGGTTAGGCTGAGGCATCTGGTGTAGAGCCAGAGGTGTTTTGTTTGGGGACCTCGCTTTGTAGATCCCTGATGCCTGGCTTTGAGACAGTTGATCGGCATCTCTGCATGTCAGTTCTGTATTTGTGGCCTGAGGGTAAGAATAGCCCCAGGATCTTGGTAAGCTTCCCATGGCAGGCTCACCTCCACCAATCCTGACAGTGCACTTCCTTCTCAAACCATGTGGGAGGGCATGGCTGGCTAGCTCAGCACATCACCACAGGATCCCCTAATGTCGTTTCTACTAAACTTGCCTACTAGGTTGAGATGGTGTTTGCCATATGCCTCCGTGGTAAAGGTGTTCTTTTCTCCTTTGTGAAGAGGGATGCATGGAATGATACTCTGAGACCCTGGTAATACCACAGTTCTCAATGTGCTGCCTCTCAGTGGGGTTAGCATTAATTAGTTCTTTGCCTGGATTGACTTTGGGACCTATAAATGATGATTGTATAGGATGTGCTGATGGCTTCTGGGTAAGTTTGTGGTAGTGTCCCACATTTGTGCTGCTTTTGCTTATGTTGGAGGCCCACGTGGAGACCACTAGCTTTCTCAGGGCACGCTAGCCATTTTAATTTGCTTCAGACATTGGTTTTTGTATGTGACAAACTATTTTGTCTCTTTGTACTTCTAGATGGATACTTGATCTCTTCTGAATGAAGATAAATTGAAGACCTTTAAATTGGGGGGGTCAGTTTTGTGGATTTTAGTGTTTTTGTAAACAGCATGAAACCCATGATGGCAGTGCTGAGGTTGATAACATTCTTAATTCAAATCAGGCTACGGTATATCACCAGCTCCTTGGAGCTGTTTTTTAAACATCTCGTGATGAGCTGTTTGAGCTATTCATTCTCTGAGTCTCGAGGATGAGGTGAACTTGACACTGCCTTTTGGCCATGACTGCAGAGCAGGGCCAGGCCAGATGAGTAATGCTCACGGCAGTTCAAGCCTCTGGCGGCCCGTTCGGTACAGCTGCGCTGCTTGTTATTGGTAAACGTGGACTTCAGATGTCAGAGAGCAGCTGGGATGGAGAGCTTTGCAGTAGCACTGTGCAGGGACAAGCCAACAACAGGCACAGCGCTGTGCAGGGACAAGCCAGCAATAGGCACAGGACTGTGCAAGGACAAGCCAGCAACAGGCACAGGGCTGTGCAGGGAGAAGCCAGCAACAGGCACAATGCTGTGCAGGGACAAGCCAGCAACAGGCACAGCGCTGTGCAGGGACAAGCCAGCAACAGGCAGTTTCTGCACCGACCCCACCACTGCAAATGCGAAACCTTCAGGTCTGAGGTTCTTCCTTGAAAGGGAAACGAAGACACACTGGACATCTGTAGGGAAAGGCCTGGAATCCATTCTTCTGGTTTGGGGGCTGTGGAAGAAAAGCCCCTCCTGTGCTGGTCACTAGGGCTCAATAACAGGAAGGCTGCAGCATGATTCCCTTCTCTGTAGTACTGCCGGTGAAGGAAGAATTAGGGGTGATCCTTTGACTTCTCCCCCTTCTCTCCACTGCCACCCTCTGCTCTGTCCTCTCTCCCCTTCCCTTGGTTGTCTGCTTTTGGTCCAGACAAGCAGCGGCATGAGAAGTATCCGGGAAAGCAACCCTGCCTCGTTTCATGGTTTATTTTGACTTAGCTATTTTGCTCCTTGAAGGGAAATAGCTGTAAGAAACCCATGTCATGCTCATGGTTGGAATGGCCTCAAACTCACGTGTCGACACAAAGAGAAAAGAGGCCGTGGTCTCTCAATGGGCACCTAGTGGGCACTCAGAAAGTGCCTGGGAAAGTGAAGGGCTGTTGCAGGCTTCATTTTGATTCGTGAAGAGTCTCTCTCTCTCTCCCTGGGACTACACTGTGACCATGAAGCAAACATGTGGGCTTTAATTTTATTCTCCTTCACCTTTCTCCTCTGTACAGGGGAGGTTGTAATTTTTGTAGAATTTCTTTTTGGGGGGGGTGAGGGGAGAATAAGTGATTTGATACTATTAGCTACTAGAATATTCCTGTACATAAGTACCCCTCGCCGCTGCATTCTTTTTCTTAACTCCATCTTCAGCAATTCAATAACGTACCTCCAGCTCCAAATGTATAGAACCGAAAGCCCAGATGCTTTGAGTATAGTCAAAAGAATCTGCTTTTTTTTTTTTTTAAAAAAAATCTTTAGTTTGAAATAAAAACCAAAATAAGATAGAACAGGTATACTTAAAGCTAACGTTTTACATTCTGAAATATGTTTTTCTTAGCTCTCCAAATGTACAATAGGAGAAAGAGTTGTAAGCACACTGGTATTTCTCCTTTTGGTTCCCAAATGGGTGGACTTGTTTAACTGCCCCCTGTTGCTTCCCCGTTTCCAAGTTAACGTACAGTTCATACCACATCGCAGTGGTTGTGGGGCTGGAGCGTGCAGAAATACCCCTCCCTCCCCGTCCTCACTACCACCGTCCTCTTATTGTTCGTTCTTTCTTTCTGTGGAGCTGGATATTTATCCCCTGGTCTTGCACAAGCTAGGCAGGCTCTCTTCCACCAAGCAATACTCCTGACCTCATTTTCTTTACACTTGCCATCAATCTTTGAGTTGCTAAAGGAATAAGACTTTTTTAAAGTATAACCACAAGTTTAGATATTAAATTAAATTTTTTTTCTCTGTATGGGTATTTTGCCTACATGTATGTCTGTGGAGGGCAGAGGAGGCTGTCGGGAGCTGGAGTTTTGGGCTGTTGTGAGCCTCTAAGTAGGTGCTAGGAACTGAACCTGTGTCCTCTGGAAGAGCTGCCAGTGCTCTGAACCACTGAGATGCTTCTCCAGCCCCAACCAGCACACTTTCAGTGTAAAATGGTAGAAACTTTAAAAAGTGAGTAGGTGAAGGAAAACTTCCTGTTGGTGTCATCCAGCATGTGCTGGCTGTGTGTGTCAGGATCCACATGGGCACAGAAAGCAAGAGGCCATATTGACACGACATCCTTTGTCATTTCAAATCATCTCTCCTTTTTATATGGTCTTGTCTGGGAAACAGAGTGATCTGATGTATAGAGACCTGCACGGATGGTGTAGCTTTGTGAGTTTGCCTTTGAAGAAGTCTGCATTGTTTGGGCTTCAACCGTCTGTGGAGACGTCCCAGTGTGCCCACGTGGTCGTGTGTGGTCAGCATGGAAACCTCTTTTACCCTGTTGGTGCTGTAGCCAGGACTGATGGGAAAGAAAGTGATTCCTGAATGGCTGATTGGCCAGTAGGGTATTTCTTCAAGTGAGTATTTTTGAAGCGTTGCATTTTCATGAATGTCTGATTGGAACGCTTTGCTTTTGAGCCATGCTGGAGCCTCGACAGATAATCCCTTGAGCAGTCACAGAAGCCCTGTTGTGTAGGTGGGGACACTCATGGCAAAGTTATGTTAGCAGCAAGCAGAACGAGACTGCAGCTCCTCGCTTTATGCTCGCACATCTGCACTTCCTCTGCGCCACCAGAAGTTCTCTGACTTGTGCGCTTCGCGAGAAAATAAATATGTAATATTTCCTTAAGGTGGGAATGGTGTTTAGCTTCTTGCTAATAGTATTCAATAGAGCCACTTCATTTCTGAGAGACAGTCTGATAACCCCGCATGCACTGAGATGTCCTCTTAACGAAGTGGACACACTTCTTTAATCAGAATTCTCTTGGATTTATTCACAACTCACCGCTACGCTGTGCAGCCCTTACACCGCAGGGACCTGCTTTTCTGCTTGTTCCAGCCGGGCCAGCTCTATCCTCCGAGCAACTTCAGTTCGCCTGGAGAAGGCTCTGAAGAGAGCTTCATTCTTACTCGGGTGAGCCTGGGAGCTGACTCTGTTCTGTAAGTATCAGAGGCTGCGCTCTTCTTTTGGTCCTTCTGCCTCTAGGCTGCGCCAGGCTCTCAGGAGGTATTGGGAAAAATGCTTATTTAAGGATGTTTGTGTTGTTTGGACTGTTGAATTGCTGTCCGAGATACTGAGGTGACAGTCAGGGATATGTAAGAGTTCCTGTGTTTCTTGCGCGTTGTGTGGAACAGTGGACAGGAGCATATGGCTTAGTTTCTTAAAGACAGAAATTGAGGAAAGCTACAGTTTTACTGGAGAAATTGGAGACTCATTTTCTATTCATGAAAAGATTTCTCTCTCTCTCTCTCTCTCTCTCTCTCTCACACACACACACACACACACACACACACACACACCCTTTTCCTACTCTGTTTAACAGACGGGGAAACGTCTATATATGGGATTTAATTGTAGCTTGGTATACTTGTGTCTGGAATGTAGCCGGAGCCAGTGGTTCCAGAACTGACTTCATTTCCCGGGAAAGACTCAAACAACGTTTCTCTAATATAAGGTATGACAGGGGATGTTTTCCTTTGTCAAATGGAGGAAAAGACGTTTAAAAGGTATAGACCTATCATTGAGCGCCATCCTCTTTAAGAACAGCGCTCACTTTTACATAGCCTTATGGACAGAAGACACATTTTTTTGTGAATAAGAAGTTTATAAAGGTCCATGCTCGCATCCCATGACTAAGCAGGCCTGACCTTGCTTAGCTCCCAAGGCCTAGGGACTAGGGCACATGGCGCTTCATCCTGCATATGCTAGTTAAAAAATAACAAAAGCCCGTGCTGGTTAAAATACAGGCATTTAGAGGCATGACAAGAGAAATAAAAGTTACAGATTTCCTAATAAATCCTGTCTTTGCTTCAGCTCTCTGCACTAAGTGTAGACCTGACAGCCGTCATCTCTGAAGTCAAACTGTTTCAGCAATGTGTGCCATTTGCAGAGAGCTTTGTGACCGTGTAACCTCTGTAGTCCCTAGCTTGTATCTCAAAAGGCCAAAAATGAGTTGTCCTCTCCTGGGAGATGTGAACAGGACATCTTAGCTTTCTAACAGGGCTTTTTTATACCTTAGCGCCACCACACCAGTCAGGCAAGTAGGGAAGGAGCCAATTCATAGATTACAGGTGGGGAGACTGCATGAGCACTCTGAATGCTGTTGGGGCTGTTCGCTGAGTCAGTTTGCTGAGGCCGTATGCCGTTATCTAAGATGGGGTGCTGTGTCGGGGAAGGGTCACTAAATACGACCCTCAGTAGACTCCATGCCACAAGACTGACTCAGCTTTGATATGTCTAAGAATCACTGGGAAGTTTTAGCAGTTTGTTGATGCTGTTTATGAAACATGTAAGTCATTAAGCAATCTGCATATACTGTGATCCCTTCTGCTTCTGAGGCGGTCTGTGAAAATAATTCCACCTGCCCCCTTGCTGTGGACACAGCTTCTCCTTTCTCAGAGAGAGCCTCGAATCACTCAGGTAGCCCCAGGAATCCCACAGCTAGGCCCTGATCATTGATCCACAAAGTCTGATAATCCTTCCTAATTTTACTTGATAAAACATGCGATGTTTAGAATTTCTGTCTATTTTGCTACTGTTAGTAAAAGGAGGTAATGAATTAAATAAATCCCTTTATCATTCAAAGAGTAAATATTAAGAACATATAGAAAAAAGTAATATACTGCCATGTAAGACCTGAGGAAAATAAGATATTGCAATGTAAGAATTGCCCAAGGAGCTGCTCATCACCATGGACCCAGCGCCGGAGGAAATCACCCATTTTGCCGTGATTTGGGTTGAGAAATCTGAGAATTGGCTTGAACTTCGGAAACTCGTTTTTGTCATGTCGCTTTCTCCTTGGGTTGTTCTGACTGCTTTCTCTCCATCAGTACTTTGAAGGGGTATGGTCTCCCCCTTTGTCCCACCTCCATCCTGTACACGTTAGTTTATCCCTCATAGTTATATACCAGATGTCTACTCTGTTCTGCACAGTGGTATACCAGATGTCTACTCCGTTATGCACAGTGGTATACCAGATGTCTACTCCATTCTGCACGGTGCTATGAGTGTAGCAGGACACGACCTTGTCTCCCTGGAGGCTGGCGTGCTGGTGTCTTTCTTCTCCTCTCCTTCCCCATTTTCCCAGCTTAGAAGGATTGCTCTCCCTGTATGGCTCTCTTTCATTGTTGCAGTTCTGTCCTGCAGAACCTGAACGGGCTCATGAGATGTGAAAGACCTTTATTCCAAAGGTGTGAATGCCTGAGGTTTTGGTTGCTTGCAGATTATCTGCACAAAATTTGAAGGCGCGACTGCATTCGCTCTTAGTTACTGAAATGAAATACTCAAAGTCATCAGCTTGAAAAGAGGAAGGGTTTCTTTTGGCTTATGGTTAGGAGAGTGCTCAGCCGCTCCAGTTTTCCTCTAGGCAGTACTGCATAGCTGGTGTGTGTAGCAGAGGACCCGTTGACCTCATGGTTAGACACAGATTGGGGCCCCACAATCCTCTTTGGTGGCATGTATGCCTCCTATGACCTTCAACATCTACTGAGCCTCACCTCTTTAAGGGTCCACCACTTCCCAACATCTCCAAGATGGGCGTTGGAAAGCGGCCAGCACGCAAACACTGCAGTTCCCAGGTGGCCATCCTATTAGGTCAGCATGGTCTCCAGACAAACACAGAGTGGTATAGGAAAACCACATACTCTGAAATTCATAGGGCTTAATAAGAGAAACGTGCTTTATTCTATTGGTATATAGAACTCTATACATTGTTGCAAGGAGAGGGTCTGCTTGTTTGTCTGGCCGCCCGACTAGCTTACCCTGAAATAACCACACAGAAACTGTATTATAAAAAACACTCTTTGGCCATTAGCTCTAACTTCTTATTGGCTAACTTTTACACATTAGTTTAACCCATCACCATTAATCTGTGTATTGCCATGTGGCAGTGGCCTACTGGAGATTCTAACTGGCATCCATTTCAGGCAGAGGATCCATGGCTTCTCTGACTCTGCCATTTTCCCCCCAGTATTCAGTTCTGTTTTCTCAGTTCTGTTTTCTCCGCCTACCTAAGTTCTGCCCTACCAACTAGGCCAAGGCAGTTTCTTTATTCACTAACCAATGAAAGCAACACACAAACAGAAGGAGTCCTATACCAACACATGACAGTAGAGTCTGAAGAAACAGCAAAGGCAAGATTTTATTAGTTTTATTTTTTTGCTACTTGGACAAAGAGTAGTGTATCTATGAAGGGATGTGGCTGACGAAGTGGACTTTGGCCTCGGGTGTGTGTGTCTATGTGTGACAGACGGTGGCAGTTGCTCCAGTAAGGACTGTCCAGCTGTTGTTCTTCCTGAACTCCAGGAGAAGACTTGTCCTTGCGAGGGGCGGCTACAGCTCCTTGGGTGGAGCGGTTTATAACCATCAACAAGGCAGAAGCACATTCTGAGATGGTCCAATCCTGATTCCTCCACTAGCCACATTTACAAACTGCCTTCACGGCTGCTTCGGGTGTTCAGTTCCAATAACCAAGGACACTGCCTTGGTCAAGTTCACTTACAAAACCAACCACCGCAGCTCACCCCACATCAACCAGGTATCCACACACATCTCAAGAGGTCGCATCCAGTCTCCAACTAAAGACAGCAGCAAGCCGTGCTTCCGCAGACCATTGTGCAGCTACGCAGCCTGCAACCCAGCGTGTGCTGGCCCTTCCCTTGGAAGGGGACGCAGAAGTCCTTGACACAGGCCCTTTCTCTTAACACCCTGTGCTTTAAATACCGTGATGCAAAGCTAAATATTAATAGTCTCACGCCATGTGATGAGGAGGGAAGAACACAAAGACATGTATATTACATTTTTATTGCCATCTACAGCGGGATGAGGTATGCTCACAGTAACTACAGGGACTGTGTCTGCGTTTCTACAGCCGGTACTGACAGCTACTGTCTCTCACTGTCTGTTCCATGTTCTCTTTACCCACCAAGCACCTCAGATGGCCATGGCTCTTTGCCTGTAGTGTGAACCAAACCTTTTGCAGGGCCCTCAGGCATTAGCACTCCTGCTGGGCTGTTAATTGTCAATTTCCTATTGACTCTAATCACAGGGTATGACAGCACCAGGTGATGTCCCGAGGTTTCTGCCTTCCGGATCTTTCTCTCTTAGGTCCTTTGTGTAGATGACAAACAGGTGTCCGGCTTATTCATTACAACGTGGATCAAAACCATACCGGGATAAGCTTTTATTCCTTTACAGGAACAACACCAACAGAGACAGACAGCAGGGTTTCTGTGTCTCTGGGTAAGAAGCAGGTGGACCAGCTCAGATGGGGTTAGTTGTTTGCAGATGAGGTGTTCTGGGCTTAAGGCTCTTGCTTCTTTATGGGTCTTTTGGAGGAGTAGGCATGTGTTGAACCACAGTGGAGGATCCATCCCTGGTTGAGGCCTAGAGGTCACTGAGCAGAAGATACATTTGGACTAGTAATAGATATATTTGTGTGAGGATGGCTGGCCCAGAAGTTGGGGGAAGCCTGAGTCTTCAAAGCAGTTCCTTCTGGAAAACACCAGTGTACTAAGTCTTTGTATTTTCTTGGGGGACGTGAGTCAAGCTCTGTCCCCCCTGTGGCTGGATTGGGCCTGAGGCTAGGTTCCTCAGTCCTCAACTGAGCCTCCTCCTGGCTGTGAGGATCAGTCACCCTAGCTGTGGTGACTGTCCTTGGTTGTCAACTCGACTCTGTCTGGAATTAACTAAAACCCAACTGGTTGGGCACACCTGTCTTTTCTTAATTAAATCACTTGAAAGGGGAAGACTCACCTTTATGGGGATCTTTTGAGGTGCAAAATTCTACTTTTAATCTGAGCCACACTTGCTGGCAGCTTCTAAGAAGGACATAGAAGAAGGAAACACACGCTCTTTGTCTGCTTGCCGTTTCCCTTGGGCTGGCAAGTCCTTTCCTTCACTGGCATTAGAGTCTCCGGGATGCTGGCATATACTGAAGTTAACTGAGACATACAGTCTCCTGGGCTGAACAATTACTGGATTACTGGACTTTCCATTGGTAGACAGCCATTGTTGGACTAGTAGGACCATAGTCTATAAGTCATTCTAATAAATCTTATATATATAACACATAATATAAAATTTATATGTATCATTTATAATATATTTATTTATATACACTATAATATTTATTATATATAATATACTCGTATATTTATTGAATTGTTATATAGTTATGCATCATACCATATATTAAAATTATAATAATTATGTTATATAATTAAATATACTCATATACAATATATTGTATACTATGGGATTTATTATATATAATATAGTACAATAAATCATGTTATATATAATAAATCCCATACTTTCAATTCTTTTCCTCTAGAGAATCCTGACTAATACACTAACCATGCCAGTAACTCCTATCCTTACCTACTGACTCAGAGGCATGTGGGCCTCAAGTGGCTGACTGCTGGTTATAATTTCCAGGTTGACATGGTGATTCCTGGTTAAATGCTTGGCCTTTTGCTGCTAAGACCTCTCAGTAGCATAATAGCAGAGCACAGGTTGAAAGGCTAGAGGCAGTGGCATACTGGTTTTATATATATATAAAACT
This sequence comes from Arvicola amphibius, assembly GCF_903992535.2. Taxonomy (NCBI): domain Eukaryota; kingdom Metazoa; phylum Chordata; class Mammalia; order Rodentia; family Cricetidae; genus Arvicola; species Arvicola amphibius. The sequence goes on from NC_052054.1 coordinate 4,543,912, forward strand.
GTCATAGATGGTGATGTCCCCTCCCTCCACTCTTGGTCTGGGCTTGTAGAGAAACACACATATATTAGGAAGTAATTAGAATGGGACCAGCACATAGTAGGCTCTCAACAGATGCTGACTGAGACTACCACAGGTAGTTTGTTTGAAGAAAGATTTTGCAAGCCTCCATGTGCAATGGGAGCCAGTTCTTGGTGGTCCTGGTGATGGCTCCTCCTGATTGCCATCCTGATAGGATCTGGAGTCACCTTTCTGACAAGCCCTCGGGTCTCAGGAGAGGTTAACTCAGGTGGGAAGACCCACCCTGCAATCGGGTGGCACCAGTCCTGGTCCTGGATTTCATATGAAGGAGAAAGCCTACTGAGCTCAGTCTCTACCCTCTGCTTCCTGATTGTGGATATGTTATGGCCAGCTGCCGAAGCCCCTGCCACAGCCACTTCCCGCTTCCCTGCCATTGATAGACTGTGCTCTAGAAGCCAAATAAGTCCTTCACTGAGTCTCTTTTGTCAGGGAGGTTTTATCGCTGCAACAGAAACGTCTACACAATAGCGGACATGTTTATAGCATTTTTTTTTGCTTGCATTTCTGAAAGATAATTGAGCCATGTGTGGCCATAGTTTATGCCCACAATCCCAGTAATGCGAAGGTGGAGGCAAAGAGACCATGAGCTGAAAGTCAGCCTGAGCCACCTAGTGTGCTAGAGGACAAACGGAGTCACAGAGACTCTTGTCTTAAAACACAGCAACAACAAAGTGAATGAAGTTATTTGCCACATGAAGTAATATTAGTAAGTCACACACTTGTGTATTTTTCTGTATGTTTAATATTTCCACAGGGACAGAGTAAGAAAATAATTATCCATTTAATGTCTGTGTGTATGTGTGTGTATGCCTGAGTGTATATATGCACCCCATGTGTGTACAGTGCCAGAGGGCTTGAGAGGGTATCAGATTCCCTGGAACCAGAGTTACAGGTGGTTGTGAGCTGCGTGTGGGTTTGGGGCACTGAACCCATGTCCTCTGCAAGAGCAGCAAATACTGAGCCATCTACCCAGGCCTCACAGGGAAAAAGCTGGTATAAGCATGAATTGTGTGTGTGTGTGTGTGGGGGGGTGTGCGCGCGCGTGCATGTGTGCACAGGCAAGTGTGTCTTGTGTTGTGCAGTTCTGGTGTTTGAAAGTCCAGAGACTTGACTAGGGTAACTACAGAGAAGCTGTATCAGAGATGAGACATTGATAACAGTTCATCTGTGCGGGTCACCGTTACAAGATAAGTTAGGAAAATCCCCAGAGAGTGAAAGTCAGACTTCCGTCTGTTCCCAGGACTCCGGAGCCCGTGCTCCTCAGTGTGTGATGTGTCCTTTGACTTGACTCCAGATTCTGTGATTCTTTCTTAAAAGCCTTTTGTTGAAATTGCACTTTTAAAATCCATGCTTTTACTTTATCTTAGAAAAATATGCTTAATTTTAGATAAGAGTCGCACGAGAATCACGTTTACAGTGACATAAAATATACCCTTTGTATACTTATGGGCCCTCCCCACACACTTTTTAATTTCTCATTTTATTGTGTTATCTTTACATTACTAAATTAACCCTTTTTGCTCAGTTTGACCCACTAACTTCATTGCATGGCAGCAGGGTACCCAGTTATGCTTTACAATGACCAAACCCCAAACCCCACCCCCCACCGCTGAGAAATCTGCTGCCCTGGCCAACAGCCGGCTCACCATATCAGCAATTCATCAATATACAGACCTTTGTAGCTATTGGTTGGGCACAGTTTCAAAGTGTATCTGAGTTTCCTTAGAAGCCCTGAGAGGTAGCAGGTTCCGCGTGGTTGCTGTTGTTTATCCGTGCTTGCTGTTTACTTGAGTGAGTAAAAGGTAAGAGCTGTGCTTCTCACGTTCTCTGATCTAGTACAGCAAATTAGGAATGCAACAGCAATTGAGAGTTAGCCGCATGTAAGTACTAGCCTGAGGAGAGTCACCAGCACCGCGTGTCCGGGGTTCCTAAGCGTGTGGAGTCCTCCAGTGTTTGCTTTACACGTGAGGTCAGTTTAGGGCTAGTTTAAATGCTTTCTGCCAACAGAATAAGTTAACTTCCAGTCCTAGGAGGACTTAGCAAGTTTGTTCAGCAGAATTCAAAACACATTTCATGGACCTTAAAAACTTCAGAAACAAAAGAGAGTACGTTGCTGTATTGCAGCTGTGAAGGCTCCTGTCTGCCTTGGCTGTGGACACTACTGCCCCTGCTGTAAACTGGAGTCTTCAGCAGCAGACGTTGCTCAGGCCTAGATGCTGAGAAGGCCAAGAGGGAGTAGGTTCCTCCGAGGACCCTCTCCCAGGCTTTGCAGATGTGTGGATCCCTGCCTTCTTTCCTGATATGGATGGAATTCTCTGATCCCCCAAAGACCACAACCCACTTTCAGATATACAATACTGAGGATTAAGGCTTTGACACATGGATCTTTGGGATAAGCAAGCATTCAGAGCAGAGCACTGTCTATCAAAGCATTGTGACTGTCCCATTATCATTCGAGGGACCCAACCATTCTTCTTAGTATGGAAGATTTAAATTAGACATTTCTGTCCATATACGGGGCCATGACAGGTTAACATTGAAAGCAATTGCCAGGTTTCCTTATTTCCAGTTTCTCCTCGTGGGTGGTTCTGAAAGGAAATTAACGTATTTTATCACCCATTTTCCCCACTTAATGTGCCACAGTTACACCATTTAACACGTTCAAAGTCGACCTTGCCATTTTAAATTACTTTAAATTGCTAGGTAGTTACGCCCTGCCCACAGCCACGGAAACCTGGAAACCAGGGCCTTGCTCTTGTCCACTGCTGCCCAAGCAGCCTGTCAGTTCATAAGCACCACTGCGCTCTCCTAAGAGCTCCTGTGCCGTTTTCCTTGGCATCGAATCCGGCCCTGCCTTTTAAAGAGGTATGTCTTAAATGCATCCCATTATCCTATAAGGACATTAATTTTTGACCTATGATTACCCGTCACCAGGAGAGCCAGATGTCTTAGGGATTCACAGAGAATGACTAGAGCTGGGCACAAGGCATCCTATAACTGGGTCCCTCAGATGGCTGACAACACTGGCCATCCGATGCTGCCTCTAATTTAAGCTCCAGGACCTTGAGGTTCTCTGTTGTACCACACCTGTCCCCCGCCCCCGCCCACAGCTGTGTCTTCTCATACAGAGGACCCCTCTGGAAACAAAGCCGCTTGCTCAGTTTCTTCATGTGAGAGGCAGCCCAGGCATCATCTGTGGAGGTGGATTCTGGTCCATTCCTTTCTGTTTCTTTTTCCTGATCCCTGGTGTTGGGTTCAATGTACTCAAAAGTTCATTGATATCAGTGTTTATTTGGAGACTTGAGATGTAAGTCCATGCTAGACCAGGAAGTGCTTATCATTCCTGCCATCTTTTGTTTGATCCCTACCACCAGAAGAGAAACAAATAAAAAGAAACTAACTACCAATTGCAGACCATGCACCCTTCTAGTAGTTCGGAACACATCAGTGAGCAAAAGCATTCTTATGCTTGTAATCCATTCCACTTCATAAGAGAAACTAGGAGAAAGTTGAATAATAAATAAATAATATAGGAGATGAGAAAGTTATGAAGTGTATCACAATGACGATGTTCCAATAGAACAGTTAGGCTGTTGAGAATTCATTTCAGTGGGGGCTGGGCTCTGGCAATGTCAAATACAAGGCTGGAATATTTGTCCATATAGATATCTGAGAAATGTCATCCTGCCAGGCATAGGCAGCACTCAGCATGCCTGGGCTGAGGTCAGCAAGGGCCTAAAGGGAGAGTCAAGTCAAATGGGCTTAGTAAACTGTCGCTGTCTTTCTTCTGTGATTGCTAGTCAGTTTTGAGTGTATGCATGAACCCGTGATTTCGTCATTTGAGGCCTGAGTACAGGCAACACGGCTTAACCAGCGAGGAGCCTACTTCAGAGTCCAGAGAAAGATGACGATGATGGCCTGAGTGGACGTGTCGTCAGGTGGAAAGGGAAATGTGTTCAGGTTCTGAACGGCTGTAGAAGTCCTGGAAGTAGGATCGCGTGATGGTGTGGTAAGAAGTCACGGCTGGCTTGTGCCCCTCACTCATTCTCCCCTATGGTGCGCATCTAACCATTGGTCCCCGGTCTTGTCGGTACACATCTTTCTTTCATCCCCTGCTGTTTCTCAGCTGCATCACTGCGGCCGCTAACTGGCATCCCTGGCTTCGATAAATTCTTCCCACAGGAGTAAAGATCATTCTGAAATGTTAATCTGTTTACAACCACCTTGAGGTTAAACTCTCCGTGAGTTCCCCAGCTGTGGGCAGATTAAAAAGTCCCAAGTCCACAGCAGGTCCTGCCATACGGAATCCTTCATCTGCCTCTTGCTTACTCCATAGTTTAGTCTTCCAGCTCTTCCCTGTGCCCCTTATTGCCTCTTATTTCTGAGTCTGTGAAAGCTCATCAGTCCTTGGAGAAAATGTGCTCTTCCTTTGGTGTGGGGCGTCCTTTACATCTTGTCTGCTAGTGCCACTATGGGGCCAGTTTGTGTGTCCCTTGGTCAGGAAGAGCCTTCTCTTGCTTAGATTTGCCCATTACCTACTCTGATACGTTTGCTTCTTTCTCCGGTGGTCCTGGTGAACACCCCAGCGTTTTCTAGCTGCGTATGATCTGCCTCTGGCCTTGCCATGAACACACAGGACGGGGGCCCTGGTGGTGTTCCTCCAGTCAGCCAGCACATATGCCTTTCCTTTTTAGGCAGTCAGCACACTAGGCAGAAGTGGATGCAAACCGTTTGGCAACAGTGGCGCTGTGCTATCCACTAGCAGCAGTAGTGGAAGCGGAAGGAGCTTCTGTTTGGGGGCCCTGAAAGGACGAAGTCATTTGCTTGGAAAGAGTTGGTATTTCCATGTAGTTGTCATGGAGAGCCGAGGTCTACAAAAGAAGGAAGACTGGCCGAAGAGAAGTGGGCAGAGCAGAGGCATTTCCTCCTCAAAAGTTTCCCCCCCCTTTTTTTTTCCTGAAACAGCAAAGAACTGATCAGATTCTTAAAAACAGAGAAAAACAAAACCAGCCCTGCCACCCAACCTAGATAGATTTCTGTCGTTTTGGTTAAGATGCACAATGTCCCTGTTCTCCAGAGAATCTGGGTTGTAGCAGGCACAGAAGAGAGTCTGTGTGATGGAGCACGCTTGTGAAGTCTTCCCAGGAAGTGAGGAATGGGGGGCATGAGGGTTCCCTTGCCATCGGAGAAGTGACTTTAGTTTTTATAGCATGAAGCAAAGTGATAGTTCAGTGTGTGTGTGTGTGGGGGGGTGAACTTTCTAGAAAGGATGTCACAGGCTGTGAGGGCACAGACCAGTACAGGCTACCTAGCGGGGGCTTTGGCCTAGCCCACCTTGTCTGTGCCCAGGCTCACTTGAGGGAAGAGAGGCAAGAGCAGCTACCCAGAGTAGAGAAGCCACAGGGAGCAGGGAGAGCTTCCTCAATGCCTTTGTCTGAAACCCAAGTGTCTTAGTTAGGGCTTCCATTGGTGTGAAGAGACACCATGGCAACTCTCATAAAGGAAAAACATTTAATTGGGGTGGCTTACAGTTTCAGAGGTTTAGTTCAGGATCATGGTGGGGAAACATGGTGGCGTGCAGGAAGACATGGTGCTGGAGCTGAGAGTCCTGCATCTTACAGGCAACAGGAAGTGGCCTGTCTCACTCCGTGTAGTTTGAGCATATCTGAGACCTAAAGCCCACCTCCACAGTGACACACTTCCTCCAACAAGATGGCACCTGTTCCAACAAGGCCACGCCTTCTAAGAGTGCCACTCCCTTTGGGGGGCATTTTCTTTCAAACCACCATACCAAGCTTCAACTCTGGTCTCCTCAGCAGCTGGAAGATTTCTGTGGTTCAAGTTTCGCTTAGTAATGGCTTAGAAGGTAAGCAGCCAGAAACTGGGGTCCAGTGCTTCTGGTGATATCACCGGAAGTGGCTTCATCCTCCTAAGACTTCAGTGAGGCAGTGTAAAGCGTCTCATGAGCCCGGGGCTTCCTGGACATTAGTCTCTCTTGAATTTCCATGGAGCGCCAGGTGCAGGAGTGTCCAGTGAGAGAGATACAGTGCCTCAGGTGGACGTGGGTCACAGGGTTCACGCCAGCTCCGCTCAGACACCCAGTCCTGGCGGCCACCATGACACGGTGCCGTCTCTTCAGGGTCCACTTAGCGCTGGTGTAGCCTGGGGTGGTGACAGCACTGTGGGGCCAAGCCTGACATATGAGGTTGTGGATAACTCTTGAACAAGAATCGTGGGTATGGAGATCTCAGAGAGTGTCTTCCCAGCCATGCGCGGCAGCAGTGAGACCACTTAGACTTTGGCATCCCGGCACTCCTCTCCCTCCGAGGAAGGCACTAATGAAAGAAATGCGAAGGCAGAGGAATCAAAAGGCCTGGTGTCAGAGGTCCTGCGAGGAGAAAGGGTGAGCGCTGGCACGGGGCTGTGCCAGTTACTTGGCACCAGCGGAAGGAGCTGAGTTCTGCTTCTGTAAACTCCAGGGAACCTGTATGTCTGCTCCAGGTGTCTTGAGGTAAGGTATCTTGGTTATCTCAGCTCTGCACATCCATGGGGACCGCTCCTCTTCCCCTCTGCCCACTTGCTGTTCTGCTCCTGGTGACATGAGCTCTCGGGTTGTAGACCTGACACACTTGTTGGGAGAGTGAATTTCTCTGTGCCACACCTAAACAAAAAGCTTGAGGGGAATTGGAGTGCCATTCTTACTCTGTTCAGCTGATCTGGGTTGGTTCTGAGCGAGGGGCGGCATTGGCCCTCACTCAGAAGAGGACTTGGTGCAAACAGAATTCTGACAAGAAGCAGTAACAAGGGAATGGAAAGGCTAAAAAGGATGCGGAAGTCCCACAGGGTCAGTACGGGTAGAGGCCACTCTTGTGTATAGCACCCTAGAGATGGAGGGGGCGGGCTGGAGGAAAGCTGTGACTCAGAAGATGGAAGAAGATTTCACTTAAGAAGAGATGGGGGTGGAAGACGAGGCAGTGATGACTCAAGAGGGCATGCAGCGATGCAGAGAATTCGAAGAGTTACTTGATGCTTTTTTGTTTGTTGGATTTTGCTTCATGTAGAAGCCAATGGCAGCTATATAGAAGTCACCCATAGACATGCTGCAGTCAAAGAGAGGGATGGAGTGGTCATGGAAGGAAAGGGACGTAAGGTGGAGACAGAAGAGGGAAATTTAAACTGCCAGTTAACAAATGAGTAGAGGACTTAAGCCAGCAAGAGATATTGAGAGGATATATTCAAGAAGTCAGGATGCAACTATCAGTTTGCTAAATCTGTTTTCATTCAAAAACTCAGCTGTCTGATGCCACATAGTATCTCTGACGCCACATAGTATTGCTGATGGCTGCTTGCCTTATCCAAAACTTTGGTTTATTCTGTAAAGCTTAGCTTTTCTTTAAAAAAATATTTTTATTTCTGTGAAGTTTCATTTTGTTTTCCATGGCCGAGTGGGTCTGCTGGAGAATGGATTTGCTTTAGGGAAATGATTTGGTTAAATGCATCTAGTTGCTGATTTAGAATAGAGGAGTAAACACCAAGAAAGTAGGGAGTTTGGTGGGAATGCAACTGTCTGACATTGCCCCGACCAGTGCAGGGGGGAAGGGTGGGGGGATGATGAAGAATGACTCACTCTTCGAGCTTCCTTGAAACTTAGGAATTAGGGGAAATTTGGTTCATTCAAAAATGAGGGATTTCAGTACATTTCAGCTGTGGGTCTGAAATCGTTGGGCGATGACTAAGGAACTAATTAGGATTAATTATATATATTATATAGACACGTAAATGTGTCAAAGTAAGCACCAGAAAACACTTGACTTTGGGAGCAAATGGGGTGAAAAAGAGGTGATTGGTTTTCTGCGTTTGAAGGAAGTAGTCTTGCAAAAGGTGTCACTGTGGATTCATGGAAATGAGCCTCTTAGTAGAGAGTTTAAAGGCATGAAATACAGAGCCAGCAGTAATGGCATGAGCAAGGCTGAGGGATCAAACCCAGAGGGAGCTAGTTGAGCTGAGCTGAGAAAGGGAGAGAGAGAGAGAGAGAGAGAGAGAGAGAGAGAGAGAGAGAGAGAGAGAGAGAGAGAGAGAGAGAGAGAAAATGGGTAGAGGTTCAGAAAAATGTTGAAGTGGAAAAAAGAAGCCTGAAGCCTGTTTCTCAGGAAACAGAAGGTCATGTATCAGGGGCTAATGATGTGTCTGAGGGCTCGCTCGCAGTGGGGCAGGGAGCAGGGTGGGGCGCCATCCGTGGGGAGTGCTGCAGTTGTCAGGGCTGTGTTTCTCACAAGCCAGGAGGACAGAACTGGCTGGGTTGGGTTTACAGCAGGAACTCTGTGGGGTCCCCCCCACCCGAAGTATCATTGCAACATTTGCAGAGGTTTTCAAATGTAGAGAGGTAGAGTTGATTCAAGTCACAGAGAAACAAGGTGGTGGTTGGTGGAGGCGGGAATCGCAGAGAAGAGAGTGAAGACTCCATAGTGAGGAAGGAAGAGCGAGGGACATACTGTCTGCCTGCCAATTAACAGTGTTTGTTCTGGTTTAATGAGCAAATGCAAAGGAATGGTAGATAATGGGTTCAGTGAATCCATTATCAGAAATCCTCGTGGGCCATATGAGCGGGTTACGGTGTGTCTGTGAGGTCAGATGCGGAGGGACGGTTGTGACCCCTGGAAAAATGCACACTTGTTCTTCTGAGTTCCCTTGTGTGGGGCACAGTGCGAGCTGACGTTGTGGTGCCCATTCTCCCCTTGTGTGGAGCACAGTGCGAGCTGACAGCTGACGTTGTGATGCCCGTTCTCCTTGAAGCACAGGAGTGCCGGATTTCCTGCAAAGCTCATTTGCATTAACAAGATGTTTCTCTAAATATCTAAACTTTACTCTAATGATGTCCTGGCTCAGGCATTCGGATCACAAGTTCAAGGCCTGCCTGGGTTGTGGAGCAGTTCAGGGTTAGCCTGGAAAGCTTGCTGAGTCCTTACTGCAAAATAAAAAGTGAAAGAAGGGGGGGGGTGGTGTCGGGGTGGAGCTCATGGGCAGAGTACTTGGTTAGCCTTGGAATCACGATCTGCTTTCCCTGGAAATGATTTATTAAAAGTCGTTTTTAGGATAAGGCCATTTAAAAAACGTTTATTTACTTATTATTATTATTTAGACCCATTATTTTTTATTTAGGCCCATTCTTAGTTATTTTTTATTTAGACCCATTATTATTATTTTTTATTTAGGCCCATTCTTAGTTATTTTTTATTTAGACCCATTATTAATTATTATTTTTTATTTAGACCCCTTTAGGGAAACTTTCTGAGACCCCCTTAGTGCAGTTTTGAGTGATGTAACTGTCTGAGTCTCATCTGTAGTGTTGTGACACTCCCCGCTGCCTCCTGCTCCCCCCCCCCTTATTTAGAGTTGTGGATACTGGCAGATTTTTAAGAGCAGTCCAAATCCTGCTTCCACCCTAAAAGAGCCTTCTCAGTGAAGCTGACATAAGCTGTGTGGTTTCCTAATGTTGTATTTCTTTGCGCTTTTGTAAATGAAATTAATGCAAACCCCTATGAAGAAGTGGTTGTTATACATAGCCAGGTCATTCTTTAAGCGAAAGCCCCTTTAAGGCTTGTGTGGAGGACAGGACTTTGACCGCGCTGGGGTGCATAGCTTTGGCTCACCTCCCTGCACGCACAAGCACACGCACACACCTTCCTTCCCCAGGCTCTCACAGCAATTGTTGAAGTGCCAGACAGCATCAGCCGATAAGATAAGAAGCACGTGGTCCATTGCCATCAGCAGGGTCCCTGCTGGCCTGCTGACGCACACAGTCCTCCTCTGATGTCAAAGGGTTGATAAGTAGCTGCTTGGCTCCGATCCTGAGTGTTGTGCCAGAGAAGAGTCTTTGTCTCAAAGGCAGCTCTGCTGCGGCTTTTTTTTTTTTTTGGATCGTTCTTGAGTAGGCCAGAGTCCTGTCTGTTTAAATGTATTTATGAATGATTTGGCAGAAATAGTGTCAGCAAAGCTACTTCTAATCTGTGCACGGCCTGTGACTTTTCTCCCGCCATCTGTAAGCTTCAGGTTGTGGATATGCGTGTGTGAGGGTGAGAGATTAGATGTTAAGGGTGGCCTGTAAGTTCTCATGAGAAGAAATGCTACACCTTGGCATTTACCCTCCTGTTTTCTGAAATGAATGAAGGGAAGCATGAGCTGGTCCAGAGCGGGATCCCTTCAGCTGCTGTTGACCCAGGACAATCTGTTGACCTCAGCAGTCTCACTAAGTTCACACCAGAAGATGAGGGGGACTGAGTGGGACTGTATGTTGTAACTGTCCCCTTGGCCATCTGAAGGCCTCATTCTGACACTCGGGCACATGTAACATTACAGTTACCTCATTAGAAACAAGCATGCAGGGCGCCTGTCCTGGGACGGAAGAGACACCTGGAAACCAGTTAGCACACTAAGTACTGACATTATCAGTTGCTCATCACCTCTGCTCAGCTCAGCTCAGCTCAGCTCAGCGACATTTACCAAGTTCTTCATTATCCTCAAAACATTCGCCTGGAAACACTCACTAGTTGAATCCGGCTGTTCCCGAGAACCGTGGACCACAGTATATAAAGCACACAAACCCACATACCCATTTAGGACCATGGAGAATAGTAAATGTGTGTTTTAGGAACAACAAAGGTAGCTGTGTCAAATGTCCTTATCATATTTATTTTTTTAAAGGAATACTCCAGAAATTTGTTTTGAGAATGTAGAAATATCACTGACCTCGCAAGAGCTACTTTTTAAGGTGTGGCCTTTTATCAAGGCTGCTTTCATAAGCGACATATAGTGGTATGTCTTTATTAACTAAGTACAAATTGTTATGCTGGTTTTGGTAATTGCTGACACTGACCGAAAGCTACGCTAAGCAGTTTCCATCTATGGTACTTATAAACAGTCACATGAGGGCCGGAGAGTTGGCTCCGTGGTTAAGAGCGCCGACTGCTCTTCCAGAGGAGCCAGGTTTGGTCCCCAGCACCTACTTATTGGCTCACAGTCATCTGTAACTCCAGTTCCGGGGGATCCAGTGGCTTCTCTTGACCTCAGTGGGCAGCAGGCGTATATGCGAGGCACAGGAATACATGCAGGCCAACATTCATACCTATAAAATAAAAATATTTAAATGTTGTGTAGTCATTACTGTCTGTATTTCCCAGATGAGGAATTTGGGGTACAGGAATGGTAGGTGAGCCTGATCATCTGTCTTCACACTTAGCGGGGGGTGTTTGACAGCAGCAGAGGACCCCAGAAGGAGTGATCTCAAGTGCCTCAGATCTGTGGGGAGCAGGAGGATGGGTACTGCAAGTGGCCTGGCATGACTGCATTATGAAGTACAGCCCCGTTTTTCCAAAACTATAACGAGAAGAGCCCTCGCGTCCTGTGCCAATGAGTCTGGTCATTGTGCAGTGCCCCCGGCAGGTGCTGTGACTCCCAGGCATGGGAAGGCTTTTCATACCGACTCATGACTGGGTAGCCTAGGGCTCAGCCTCGAGTTCCTAGGGTTCCTCACAGAATTCCATGGTGCTTGCTCTCCCAGTGCTTTCAGATGTGTTGGCAAAGATCTGGTTAAGAAAATATCATCTGTCTATGTATGCTTAGGTGGGTGAGCCAAGCAGAAGTTTGCAGGTCAGTTCCTGGAGGCTTAAAAGTCTTGTGCGCTAGCGACTCCATTTACAGTGCATACAGCCTTCTGCTTGGTGGACCCGCCGCCATGAGCATGCCTTTGCAGAGATCCCACGAATGAGGTTCCTGGAAGTAACGAGGTGCTTCTGCTTGGTCATGGTTTTATGCATTCATTCCCTGTCAAGACTCTGATGAATGGCGGTTGTGGCAGCGTAGATGCCCCTCCTTGCTACGTTCGCAATCTGTGTTTGCAGACTTGCTTAGTCACTGAAATACACTGGTAACCTGAGGATAAATCCTTGCGGCGGTTCTGTGGTCATTTATAGCTGTGCATGTGCAGAGTGCGTGAGGCTTGGCTGGAGAAGTGTGTCCCGAGAAGCCACTGCCTCTAGTGTACTGACTCAGAACGTAGCTATGACTAACTGAGGATGTCTAGGCACTGGGATAAGAAGGCTGAATGAGAGACGAGTTTGTGCTTTCAACGGTGATGCTAATGGGGATAGTCCCAAGTCAGTGTCTGAGGAACCAATGCGCCCTATGCGCCTGTGTGACAGTGTTCTCTTAGCGGGTCTTGAAGATGCCTTCCTGTTGTGGGAGATGCCAGTGACTAACTTTATTAAAGAAAATCGACCTGGGCATGGTGGCACATGCCTGCAGTTCCGCTTGAGAGACTGAGGCAGAAGGTCGTGAGTTGAGGCCAGTCTGAACTATGTAAGGATTTCTCTTAGTAAAGAAAACAACAACAAAAATCATTTTCTAAGTTCAGTTTGTAGTTGAAAATGTTACTTTTGAAAGCATCGTTCCTTTCAGGAGATGAATGTAACGTAGTAGTGTAGTATTGTGGAGTTCTGAGCTCAGCTGGCTGCTGTGTGAGAACACAGGGCACTGTGGCATGAGCCCCCCTGCTTCTGTTCTGAGTGGCCGGACCTGTTTTCAGGCAGTAGGAGTGCCACCGCCTCATATTGCAGGGTCAGATGCGGGCCAGCTTGGTAGCCCTCATGTCTGCTTACCCATTTCCTAGTTGTTAAAAAGCTTCTTCTGGAGGCCGGGCAGATGGTCCACGGGGCTAGAATTCAGATCCGCGCACCAGGAGGAATACCCGGCAGGCACAGGGGCTGACCTGTTCTCCCAAACTTGGGAGGGGAAGATAAAGAGCCAGCTGACTAGCTAGCTGGATTGGCCAGTTCTGGGTCAAGTATGGGGCTTCTGGCCTCCACATGCACACACATCCACATGCCTACCCCCACATACAAGTGTGCCTGCACATACTTGCAAATATGTGTGCTCACTTATACACAACAGACCTAATTTCTTTAAAAAAAAGATCATATTGTCTTTTAAAGTCATTTTAGAAATTCGCATGATTTTCAGAAAAAGGAGGATTAGCTAAATTGTATTTCTTGGAAATTCACACGTTGAAGTCCTGATACCCAGTACTTCAGCATGGAACTCTCTGGAGACAAGGCCTTTGAAGAGACAATGAGTTGTATGTGAGGCCTATAGGGAATGGAGGTCTTCTACCCAGTCTGAGCGAATTCTAAAGGTGGCTCTTGAAAGCTAATGACCCTTTTTGAGATAGATGTCACCATGGATATCCAGTTGTTTTGGAACTAACTGACCAGGCTGGCCTTGAACTAGTGGGAGCTCAGCCTGGACAGCCTACAGGAATCTGAAGGGGAGAAGGAGGCACGGCCACATGGCAAAGGGGTAGCAGAGAGGAGTGGTGGGCTGAGAGAGTTAGTGGGAGATTTTGGGAAGCAAGGGTCAGTTTGGAGTTTTCAGGGTGTGGTAGGCAGAAACAATAATGCCAAGCGTGTGTGTGTTTTCATTTTCAGAGTGAAGTCAGAAGCATGTAGAGTGATATATTTTTTATTTTAGACAAAAGGAGAAATATGGTGATACTTTATTTTGTTTTAATAAATAAAGCTTGCCTAAAGATCAGAAGGGCAAAGCTAAGCCACTAGAGGCCAGGCAGGGGTAGCAAACAACCTTTAATCCCAAGATTTGGGAGGCAGATGTCAGATGGATCTCTGTGAATTAAAGGCTATCCTGGGCTACACATGATCCATGTTGAAACAGATCCAGGTAGTGGTGGCTCACTTTTAATCCCAGTACTAAGTAGTCACACACCTTGAATCTCAGCAGTAAAGGGAGAGGTTCTGGCTGCTCAGTCTGCGTTCGCCCAGCATTGGTAGAGGTAAGCCTTCTCTAGATGCTTGACTGCTTTGCTTTTCTGATTTTCAGGTTGATCCCCAATTTCTGTCTCTAGGTTTTTATTATTCATGTTGCAGGCGTGTCTGCTGGCAGCATTGGAGGGAAGAAGCCTGCCAGAACTGAGGTCTGTCCTGGTGACCAGGTGATGGTTGTGAGGCACCGGAGGGGGTCTGGCTCCTTCTTATCCATGGCTCGGCATTGCCACCGTCCTGCTGACTTGTGGTGCCAGCTAGAATCCTGATGAGGGGCCCACCCACTTGCCCAGTTTGTGCACATGTTAAAAGGTGTTTTTAAAATGAAAACTACCTTGTGCCGAGTGACCCCCTCGCCCCTTAGGATGGCTCATGGACCGGAGTCTGCAGTCACAGTAAGCTGATTGCCGTGCTCTTTTATAATACTAGGAGACTTTATAACAGTACAGAGTTGCTGTTAGGTAGTTCGGAATGTTAGCTACCGGATGCCACTTGCCGGGCTCTCTATGAGCTGTTCTGTTTGAGAAGAGCCCAGTGTCTTTGGGCTAAAGTATAAATCTGAAGGTGGTTCCAGCCCAACACCAAATTGTTATTAATCATCCTATGCAGTTTTCATTTTTGTTTTGTCTGATTTTTAAAAAAGCAGCTGCTCCTAGGGACAAAGGCCAGAGACTGTAAAGAGGAGGATAGCTCTCCACTGCTTAGAGCAGAAAGAGGAGGATAGCTCTCCACTGCTTAGAGCGGGAGAGGGCTGAGCTGAGCACCCCATCAAAAGATGTGCTTAGGTCCTAAATGCAGAATCCGTGAGCGTGAGTGCTCCTGCTTGGAAAAGGACCTTGGCAAATGCGGCCAACCGTAGGGTCTTCAGCTGGGACCATCCGAGAGAGAGGCTGTAGGTTGTGCCTTAGAGGAGCAGCAGTGGCTGCAGAGGTGAAAGTTTTGGCCCCAGGTCAAGGACTGGATTCCTCTCAGAGCCCCCATCACTGTGAGAAAATGGCTTCCATTGTTTTCAGCTGGAACAGTAAGTGGCAATCCTGTTACAGCAACCACAGGAGGGGAGAGTACTCGCTCATTCTGAAACCCTCTGTGATGTGCCCACAAACCAGGCTCTGCCAGTGATCGATGCATGGTCTTGGGCAGATCACTGTGTGATGGGAAAACTGTGTGAGGACTTCCATCAGGAAAGGGAATAAGAGTAACTGTCCTATCTACCACTAGGGCTCATTATAATCCGGTGGGCTGACTCCTCCATGAAGCCTTAGGGAACAGTGATAAAAATCCCCTCTGCCTAGTCCAGAGGGGTGTTGGCTCTGCTTGTACAGTTTTGGTCAGGCTTAGTTCATGTGAGCAGCTGTAACAAAGTAACCTTGGACTCAGGGACTGACGAACAAACATTTCTTTCTTGTCGCCTGGAGCCAGGAAGTCCAAGGGCAGGAACTGGCAGACTCCGTGCCTTGTGAGGACCTGCTCCATTCAGAGATGCTGCCTTCTTGTTGCGCTGTGAGACTTCTCTGATAAGCGCATGGTCTTATCCACGACAAATCACCCGTGGAGGCCCCCTCCCGATTACCTTCCTCGGAAATTAGGTTTTAACATATGCATTTTCAAGGACGGAACATTCAAATCGCAGCAGAGTCAATCAAACACAGTGACGTCAGTAGAGAAGCAGGTGGAGCAGCTGGAATCTGCTCGCCCAGCAGTCACACAGTCCTGGTTTCATTCTTGGCCAAGGAAGAAGAAAGATGAATGGATTTCTCCGCGAGGAACACAGGACCAAGGGTTTCAGCTGTGTGGACAGTTAGTTCGCTATGCATTTCAGTCGTCAAAGAGAAGGGGGGATATCAGGCGAAATGTGTTCCCTGCTAGCATTGTCCAGCAGAGACAGACTGTGAAGCAAGGGCTGGGTGAGGTGTGCACACCTGTAATCCTGACTCCTCCCCCCTCCAGAGGTAGACGTTAGGGAGTCGGGAATTCAAGGCCTGACTTGGCCACATGATAAATCCAAGGGTTTTGCGACCCTATCTCAAAAAAAGCTAAGAGTCAAAGATGACAGTTTGGAAAGTGTGTGAGATTTTAATAATAAAGTTGACTTATAATTTTAATTTGTAACCAATATATAATTACCTAGTTAGCTAATTTACATTTTAAACTTGTGTTGCTGCTTTCAAGGTCCACAGAGTTGTTTGTATTGAACGCCTATTGCTTCTTGGGTGTGGCCAGTTTTCAGGCACTTGATCCCGACTTTTGTTGATGGGCTTAGTGGCTGCAACCCTGCAGACATCAGAACAAGGTTCTGGTTGTTGTGTTATTTTGTTTTCCGTTTTTAAGTTTTTTCTTTCCAGAAAGCGCTTCAGGTTTTTGGAGTACACCCGTCCAGTGACCTAGCAATTGCCTTTGTTTCCTGACAGCCTGGTCGTTTGAGGGCGGTGGACCTAATGCTAATTCCTTAAGGGACCTTGCTGACTGACACTCTGTGATGGGCAGGGGTTAGCAAGACAGAGGCCTGGCTCTGGGAGAATTAGGCTGAGGTCCAAGTGGATAAATAGCTCATTAATAGTAAGATCAAATCGAAGAGGGAGGGATGGGTAGGATCTAGGATTTAGCTTTGACTTGGGAGCCACATGAGTTTGGGTTTTTTGTCTCAGGACTCGTGTCTAACGGAGGAAAAGTTAATGAACGGAGTTCTTTTCCTTAAAAGTCTCGTTATGAGTGTGCCCAGGCTCTGGGAGATTGAAATGCTTTCATAGTGGCGTGGCGACCAGACACCTACGGGGAGGAGAGCGCAAACAGAGGCACTGTGCCAGCAGCGTCGGCGTGCTTGAAGGCATACAGAGGATGATAAACTTTTCTCGAAATAGGCCAGTTTTTCTGAGTAGTTTTGGACCTATGCGTGACTCTTCTTAAAACCAGTTAAACCTAGTCATGGAAGCCGATTGGATTCTAGCACTTACTGCTGAGCCCTAACTTCCTGGTTGGAGGCCTGATGATAGTGCTTCCCAAAGCCCCGATGCTGGCCTTCTTCGACACCCTGCCCCAGCGCGTCACAGTTCCGCAGTGTTTACGCATTGCCTCATTCTTTTTTTTTCTGTACAAGTGTGTGTCCTTCATAGGATTGCCCTGTGCAGTAGGTGTCCCATTGTGTAAACACTCTAAGGTATCATTGGTTCAGTTATTGATGAATATTTGGATACTTCCAGGTATGTGTTCTGTCTGTTTGACAGTCTGTCTGTCTGTCTGTCTGTTTTTCTGGTATAGTTGTCTGGATGACCTCATAGATGTACAAAGCATTTTGGAGGGGTGGAATGCTTGGCTTGGGGGCTATCTTTGGGATCATCTATAGTAGATGACAAACATTTCTCCAATATGCCAAGGCCCTGCTACAAGGTTGAGGTACAAAGCCCCCTTTGTCCCAACCCCGTGTGGGGGTGCTGCGTGCTTCTGCCTGGCTGAGTTTCCCACGTTCAACCCCGTGTGGGGTGCTGCTCGCTTCTGGCTGGCTGAGTTTCCCACGTTCAGTCCTATTGTGTTGTCCTTAGGTATGGATTGTAGCAGCTGTGTACAGCTTCTCAGACCAAGCAACTCTGGGCTCCTCAGGTGCTTTGTTCTCTAGAAGCTTTTCCCTGCCATTTTGCTCAGCACTACCGTGAGTCAGCTCTCCTGGGAGCATTTTCTGGCCTCCATCTCCAGGCCTTGGCCAAGTCCGTTGCCTTTGCCAGAGGCCAGCCTTCTTCTCACCCAGCTCTCAGCTCTCTCATTGGTTCTCTAGAGCCAGTTCAAAGGTCACCTCTTCCTTCATGCCCCCTATGCGCTCCCTACATGCTGGCTTTCCACACCAATGTTTCTGACTTCCTCACCAGGTTCTGGACCCTTTGGTGAAGACTGTAGGGGCAGTTCAACACTTTATTTCTCGTATAGCTAGCACACGGTGCCTTTAAGTTCCCTGGCTTCTAATAGTCTCTTATCTGTTAGCCATCATAGAGGGCACCCCCAGTCCACCCCACTTCTGCCCCATCTTGATCCAGTGGAAGTAGTGAGCAAACAGTCAGCCAGCACATGACGGGGAGACTCTTTCTGCATGCCTGCTGTGTGCTTTTGATAACCCGAGTTGTGTTGTTTGGACTGAAAGGTCTATAACCTCCTAGTTTCAACCTATGGCTTACATGTTTGTAAAGCTACCAGGCCAGGCCACGCCAGGCAAGCTGTCCGGGTTTTAAGCTCTTGAACTCTTACTAATTATTTGACCTTGGAGAACATTTTTATTCTGCGCTTAGGCCTCTGACTCGCAGAGTGAAGAAACAGGAGTCACCAGGAGAGAGGAGGACAGAGAGGAGTGGAGATGGGGGAGGGGGAGGATTAAATGCTGTAAAGATTGCACTCTCCCCAACAGAGCTGGGTCCTCTGTAAGTGACTAGCCTGTGAGCAACCGCGCTTTCCTGGCTAACACAGAATACCCATCCAGTGCTTTCTGTTCTGCGTCCGTCCAGAGGGTGAGTTGCCACGTACCATGAAGTAGGTTAACCCCAGAGTCTTCACTGCCCTGACTGAAAAGCAAGGCTTATTGTAACAAAGCCCCCTGGTTACCGAAAAGGAGAGGCGATGTGTTGAGAACAGAAGCTGGACCTTAGCTGTCTTAGGATGCCTGGGACGCTGGGCACACAGAAGCACTCAGATGCATCGGGGCTAGCCTCCCGTTTCGTGGATTATCGCCGATGCACCTTCGCTGATACACAGCTGCTTCCGGAGCCAATGCTACCATTACCTTCCTTCTCCTTGTTCTTGTGCTCACATCAGCCCTCTCTGTCTGTAGAGAATCTGTAGCATACCAAGATCATATATGTAAGATAAGGTTCATGAGTATATGAAGTCACTACTTTTCCTTCCCAATGAATTAAAAATACGCTATGGCTCTTAGCATCTTCTGTGGTTGATCATGTTGTGCGGTTGATCTCACCAGCTCCTGGTGATGCTGGTGTAGACAGACCTGCCTTGGATCATGGGATGGTACACATGTGCATGCAGAGCACATGCCATCTGGTGACCAGCAGCATCTGGTGACCTCTGGCTTCCTGCTAGCTGTGCTTCTTGTTATTACAGATGCACCCCTACCAGCACAAATGTCTGCTGGATAGCCACATATATCACTGCTGACTGTGTCCAGGGGGCACTGTAACCATCCGGGTGTATGCGAGGGTGCAGGTGTCTCTCCCCAGGGAGAAGTGCCTCATGCGCTATGTCTCAGAAGAAACCCTCAGTGAGCAAGACTGCCATGACTTTATTATGCTGGTTATTCTATGACAGATCTTAATCTTTTCAAATATTTAGCTTTAGATTTTTCTTTTTTTTTTTTCAGAATACTTCCAGGAAAACATGAATTTATTTTTAGGATGAAAATGGTTAAGAAGATAAATTTGATGTGTAATTATTCACTGTACAAATAACTTTTCTAGAATATTCTGTGAACCCAGACACAGTCTTTCAGACCTAAGCCTGGTTTGTCAGACTTCGCATTAATTTGTGTTTTGACTTGGTGAAACTTTTGGGAGCAGCTGGGGGTCAGGTGGTGGAACAGGGTGGTAATGCCCTGGGGTCACTAGGTTCCTGACTCATCACGATCTCAGTCAGCTATGAGCTGCCCATTCATTAGTTAAGATGCCAGTCAGATGATTTGGATCTGAAGAGGAAGCTCTCCTCTTACTCTGACGAGCGCCAGTATTCAACCAAATGACCCTGCCTGTCTGATCAGTCAGTAAACTGCATTGCTGTTCAGAATGGCGGTGTTCAGTAGGTGGGACAGAGAAATGTGAAAAGCAGGGTCCTCTTGTGAGCCAGAACAGTTCTAACAAACAATTCAGACCTGGCCTCAGAACCCCCCACAGTCTAAGTGTACCCACTGCATGGCGCTGCGTCTCTCTACCGGCACTATGCTGAATGTGGGCGACCCCCTTTAGTTTCTGTTCCTGATGAGAATGAAGACATGAAAACATGTTGTACATGTGTGTTTACATGTATGACTTAGGCTTTAACATGTTGGGTTTCACATAGCCACCATAGGCACAAAGTAAAGTAATTCTCCCATCCCAAGGAGATGTCTTTTATCGTGACAGGTGTCCTCCTCCAGCCCACGACCCCTGATGCTTCTCTGTCGTCATAGTTCTGTCTTTTCTGGAAAGCCTGTGAGTGGAACCAGGATTGTGTCATGTACTGAGCCTGGCTGCTCTCATGTATTGGGCTGCTGTAGAGTGCCATCCGTGAAGTTGCATGTGTTAGCCTGTGTCTGGGTCTGCTCAGTGGCATCCGCTGGACTCCTCTCAGCCCAGTGCTGAAGGACTCCAGGTTGTTCCTAACAGAGCTGTGTTAAATGTTCTCATCCTAATTTTAATAATCGTCTGTTTTCATTTCTTAGGAGTGGCATTGCTAGGTCCTGGGTAATTTCTTCAGAACACCAGAGTGGCGGCATCGTGGGGATCTGAGAGGTCCAGTAGCCCTGCTTGATTGACAGGTGGCCACTTGTGAAATCAGTTCTGATGTTTGGAGCGGCATCTCACAGTGGCTCTGATTTTCCAGTTTCCCATGTGCTAATGGCTTTTGTGTGCTTCCTATGTGTCATATTTTGTGGACGTGTCTCTTCAAGTCTCGACCATATATTAATTGTCATGTATGTCTTCTGTGGATTATTTTTCAAGTTCATTGTATATTCTGGATTCAGATCCTTTGTAGGTAAGTGCACCTAGTCTGTAGCTTTTTATGTCATTCATACAAAGTTTCTTCCGTTTCGACACTGCGTAATTTATACTTGTTTCCCCTTTTTGCTTTGGTTGTATTAGGGTTGCCTTGGGTGGTTTATTACACTTTGACTTCACTTTCTTTGTTTTTGATTTTTTCTAGACTGGGTTTCTCTGTAGCTTTTAGCCTGTCCTGGAACTATCTCTAGTAGGCCAGACTGACCTTACACTCGCAGAGATTCTCCTGCCTCTGCCTTCTGAGTTCTGGGATTAAAGGTGTGCACCACCACTGCCCTGCTTTGCCTTCACTTCCGTAAGGACGGTTTGACTAGATACAGAATTTTTGATTAGGAATTTTTTTTTCAGTACTTTAAGCATGCCCTTTCCTGGTGCTTGGCTCCGTGCTTTATTCAGAGAAGTTGACTGTTGCATTAATTAGCTTTCCATATCTATGACCAAAATCCCTGACAGAGGCAATTTAAGGGAAGAAGGAGGAGCTTGGGGATGGAACTCAGGTTCTCATTCTGGCAGGGCAAGTGTTGTACTGACTGCGTCATCTTCTCTCAGATATGCGAAGACGTGTCTACCAACACACTACTAACTCAACAACAGGAAACTAATGGAGACTTAAGAGACCTTACAGGACAAAGACGGAATTTAAAAGTTACTTTGTGAAACAGTTTACAAAACATCAGAAAACTCATTAAACAAATAAACAGCTACAACCTACAGCAAGAAATAACACTACAGAGAATAGGTTGTTCACAGTCAAAACAACTTCCCAACCGCAGCCACTTGTAACATAGTTGTCTTCAACTTCGGACATGGCTGCTGTTTCCCGTGAGCACTTGCTGCTGCAGCTGTCCAGAGACCCTTGCCTCTCAGTTCCTGTTCTCTTTGGTGCTAAGGTGTTTGTCAGCTTCCTGTAACATCTAGTTATTTGACCAGTGACCTGCTGGTTTCCACTTACCCTTGCCTCTCGTTTCCCTTATTTCCGAGTGTGCAGAAGGCAGTTGACTTAAGCTTTGCATGTGAAGCCTAGTGCTTTCGCACAGACAGAGAATTCCCATAAGCGTCTGTGAGCAGTCAGCACGGTCTTCCTTATACACGAGATGGAAAGTTGTTTTGACTGTGAACAACCGATTTTCTGCAGTGTTATTTCTTGCTGTAGGTTGTAGCTGTTTATTTGTTTAATGAGTTTTCTGATCTGTTTTGTAAACTGTTTCATAAAGTAACTTTTAAATTCTGTCTTTGTCCTGTAAGGTCTCTTAAGTCTCCATTAGTTTCCTGTTGTTGAGCTAGTGTGTTGGTATACACGTCTTCGCATATCTGAGAGAAGATGACGCAGTCAGTACAACACTTGCCCTGCCAGAATGAGAACCTGAGCTCTACCCCCAAGTGTGGCACATGCCTTAATCCCAGCACGGGGCGGGGGGGTGAGACAGGAAGATTCCCTGGTTGTCCATAGGCTTCTGAACTACACACCCACACACCCACAAACACAGATACACACACAGATCTACACGCATATACAGATACACACAAACACACATACAGAGATACATACACATACATAGAGATATACACACATAAATGCACACACACAGACACAGATACACACATATACATAGGGATATACACACATAGATGCACACACACAGACACATATACAGATACACCCACAAACACACAAACACAGATACACACACAGATATACACACATATACAGATACACACAAACACACATACACAGATACACACACATACATAGGGATATACACACATAAATGCACACACGCACACACATGGACACAGATACACATACAGATACACATACACACAAACACATACACAGATACACACACATACATAGATATATACACACATAGATGCACAGATGCACACACACAGACACAGATACACATACAAATACACACAAACACATATGCACAGATACACACACATACATAGGGATATATACACATAGATGCACAGGTGCACACACACAGACACAGATACACACACAAATACACACAAACACATGCACAGATACACACACATACATAGGGATATATACACATAGATGCACAGGTGCACACACACAGACACAGACACACACACACACACACACGCACGCACGCACGCACGCACGCATGCACGCACGCACACGTGGGGACATTCCAAACCTTCATCATTTTCTGTGAGAAAGAGGAGTGGAAAATGAACAGTGAACTGAGTCGAATTCTTTTCTTCTCTGCTGTAGCTTCCACTTCCTGTCCTCACTGAAGCTAAAGAGAGCATTTGTCAGTTTAAATTCTCAGGAGTAATTCCTGAGCAAGTGTGGGGCCTCAAGGCGTGGGCGGGGCTTTCTCTCTCCCTCCATTCCCCCCACTCCACCCCTGTATCCAGAGTCCCACCACTAGTCAGTCTCTCTTTTTACCTCTTTGAAGCACGATTAATAAAAATTCAGAGAGAGAAATTGGGGTTCAACCTGAAGATCCAAAAAGCAAAACAATCAGCCACTGGCTCTTACCTCGACCTCATTCTGAAATGGCGATCCTGTCTCCAGGAATCTCAGATTGAGACTGTGTCTGTGAGCTGTCTCCTCCCATTTTATATTCTCTAGGGCTGGGATTAAAGGCATGCACTGCCTGATTTCTATGGCAACTAGTGTGGCTACTGGGCTTAAAGGTGTGTGTTAGTACTGCCTGGTCTGTAAGGCTGACCAGTGGGGCTGTTTTACTCTCTGATATTCAGGCAAGTTTTATTTATTAAAATGAAAATGAAACACACTACACCCCTTCCCCAGGTCTCCAGTGTCTGCCCTGTCCTTCATCTACAGTCAACCCATGGGCAAGAGTGGATTTTTTTTTCTTTTTGGCCTTTCAGTGTTTTTAGAAATATACTTACTTTTTATTTCCTAACTTATGTATGTCTATCACAAGTCTGTGTGTGACTTCCGGGGTCAGAAGTGGGTGCTGGTTCCTGGAGCTGGGGTTATATGCAGTTTAATGTGGGTGCTGGGAGCCAAATCCTGTACTATGGAAGAGCACACTTACTCACTGAACCAACTCTCCAGTCTTCCCAAAGATTTTTTTCTTAGGCACCTACTAGCCTGGGGATTCTGAGTTGGGTGAAGCAGGTGGCACCCAATGTCTGTTCTTAGGTAGCCCTTAGAGGGCTCAACCCAGGCAAGGAGAACAAAGTCGGCTTGCCACCCTAGAAAGCAGACACCAGGGTCCCAGCCTGAGAATACACTCTGCCTTCTTTCAGACTGTGGGCTTTGGAAGAACAAGGGGCTTTAAAATCCTTGCTTTGCCTGAGTTGACTTCTGATTGTTCTCTTAGGTCTAAATGTTATAATCAGAGTCATTGTAACTTCTTCCCAAGGAGCTTTTTAAAGTATCTGGGAGGTTAAAAAAACCATTTAATTTAAATGATCTTTTAGTTTAAAACACATGCGAGCACACACACACACACACACACACTTCTGTGCAACCTTTGGCCCTAAACTAAAGCACTTGTCCTGAGATAGTGACATAGTATTCTCAACCAGTCCCAATGCACTCCACAGGTCCCCTGACCATCACCGAGGGGCTGAAGACGGCTCAAGTCTCTCCTATAGCCAGACTGTTTTAGAGAGTGTCTCCCCAGGTCCCACTCTCATCTCGCTCCCTGTCGCTTACATAGCCTGGTCTGCAGTGATTTCTGAGGCTCCCTTCGTGCTGACTGGTGCTGTGTTCTCTCCACTGACTCTCACCTGTGACCACAGGATGTGGGTGGTCCAGCCATGGGATGCGCTGACATCGTAGCCTTAGGATTTCCACACACAGCGCTTTCTGAAACCTGGAGTCTGAGCTGAAGGCAGTCATTCTGGTGTACTTCAGAGCGGAAGTCTGCCCTTTCTGTTTTCCTTTCTCCGTGTCTCCCTGGCTCTCAGTAGATGCTGTGCTGTGATGTTGTGGAGAACTTTGACCTGCTGTCGGAAACCTGGGAAACCTGTTACTGCAAGCTGCAAGCTTAATTCTAGCTGCTGCCACCTCCTCTCTCTCTCTCTCTCTCTCTCTCTCTCTCTCTCTCTCTCTCTCACACACACACACACACACACACACACACACACACACACACACACACACACCTTTTTTTGTTTTGTTTTCCTGGGGGCTGAGCATCAAACCTAGGCCCCCGTCCGTGCTGTAATTAATTATTAAGGAGGTTGGGGAGGGATAGTTAATTCTGCCCGGCTGTGCGGAAACCTTGCCTTATGTTACAGATTCCTAATCTATAAACGGAGGACACAATAATGATCTATGAAATGCCCATGGGCTTCTGCTCAGTTGTTTCACTATGTGGGATTTTCATTTTTAATTTGTCGAGTAGATATGTCTAATGAAATGGCAACCTGTTAAAATCACGCCAAGGATGTGGCTCTTGCTTGCACCGGGGGCTCATCTGCTTTGCAAGACTTGGTGAGGACAAAGCTTGTCTACACTAGCTGTAACTGCCGCATGTGGGGCACGTGGGGCACGTGGGCACGAGCCAGAGTGAGCAGCTGTAAGCGTTGTTTTCAATTACGAGATCCGAATAGGCTCTGTGCAAGGTTTTATAGCGAATTTACTTCTGAAGTGTCTGTTTTATGAAGGTGACCTCTGGGTCATTTCACTGTGTCCCATCAGGCTGTGCAAGGGTCCCGCTGGCCTGGTTCTCATTGGGGCTTAGACGAAAGGCCAAGAAACAGGCCCAGAGCATCTTCCCCCACTGCCTGGTCCTTTGTGGCATAAGGAGCAAATGCCGGCTCTCGAGACTGGGGACTCCTCTGTAGCTCTAGACACTCTGATGAGTTGTTTGTTCTTCTTGGGTGTCGCGTCCTTGAAAAATCTATTGGACAATCAGGCTCTAAACACTTGGCCTCCAGGAAGAGCTTAAATTGGGGACTTACGTTTAAGGATTCTTGGGAGAGATTTCAGCCAAGGATTGAAGCTTGGAGATGTGTATTTACTGGGTGTCTAGGTCCTTTTGTTTAAACACCTTGAATCTCCAAGTGGGAGGTGTGTGTGTTTGTGTGTGTGTCCATTCATATATGTGCACACACACATACACACACACATATATATTACAGGTCTCCATTTATATCTTAAGTGTAGCTGTGATTTTGAGTCATTACTTTTTCATGCATCATTTCTAAATTTAATGGAACCTATGATGTAGATGATAATTATAATTTTATAGATCCAGAAAACAGTCTAGAAAGGCTGTATATGTATCAAATAACTTAACCTGTTCATTTTTCTGTCTTCAAAAGACACGATCATTATGTTTGTGTGCATGTCTATGTTTACATGTGGGCTTAGCATACCCTGTTGACAAATGTGTGTGTGTGTGCACGTGTTGGGGGGGGAGAGAACATTATAACAAGTCTCTTCTTATCTCTTTAATCCCAAAGAGTAGGAATAACCACTTTTAGGTCAACAATTGAATTTCTGTTCTGTTCCTCATGTTTGAACTCTTTCTGCCTCCCTGCTCTCTTCTGTGAAATAGGGGTCTATGGGAAACTCTGCATCCGAAGTAGTTGTGGAACACTAACGTGTGGCATGCTAGCCCTGAAGCTCGGGAGCTGTAGCATTCAAAAGACTATCTGTAATTTTATTAAAGAAATATACTTGCTTTGAATTTTCCTAGAGAGACTTAAACTTTTTCAGATGGGATGATATGCAATATAATTGTCGGTTAGGATTTCTGAAAACATAGTGTCGGGCGAACGTGGGAATTTACATTGTCTTTGCTGAATTGTTGGGGATGAAGTGTCCTTAGGCAATCCCAGCCATTTTAGTGGACACACGCACACACACACACACACTCACACTCACACACACACACACACACACACACACATACACACACACATACACACACATACACACACACACCACACCACACCACACACACACACACACACACCACACCACACACACACACACACACACACACCACACATCACACCAGGGGCATGCATGCTGGCACACTTGCCTGTGCAGGTGTTTGTGGAGGTCAGAGGATCTGCAGCTAAGCGCATAGCTTGTTGAGGTGCTCCTTAGGCTGGCGGGCTTTCGAGGCCCTAGTACTCACGGTGCAGATGCAAGCTTCCTTGTCCAGGCTCTCGATGGATGCCTGAGGCCCTTATGCTTAACCCTCATTTAACTCTCCAGCTGTTCCCAGTGTGGTGATTCCTTCTGCGCTGCAGATGTGTGTTCCCTATACCATAGAAGTTTCCATGCCGATAGCCAAGGTTCAGCAGGTCTAAACCCAGCCTGTTTTCTTTCCCTTCAGAGCCTCTGGTATTTGCTGTCCAGTTCTGTCATCATTGGTCACTATCCCACCTAGAGTCACCTTTGGCATAGAGCTTACTGTGTTTAGTTGGTCAGGGCATCCTTTGCGAGGCTCAGACTGCATTCAAGAGACTTAGATGAAGCTAGGAACATGTTGCTGTAAGCTGAGCACCGACCACAAAGTGATTGGTTTGCAGAAGGTTGCTAAGCAGACATTTACTGGTAGGGTCTCAGCCTTGAGAACAGTTTGCCTCAACATGCTTGTGTTCCTGAGAGTGTGGTCTGACGTAGATGATCTCCTTCGGACTCATTCGACGCTTGCCCCTCAGCTGGTGCTGTTCTGGGGAGACTGTGGAAATTGGGGCGTAGCTACAGCAAGCAGGTGCCTGGGGTCTGGCTTTGGGAGTTTGCCGGCCTGCTCTGCTTAGCCTGTGACCTCAGTTTTGCTGCCGTCACTGTGTGGGCCACGCCTGCTGTCGGTCTGCCCTGGCAGTGACAGAGCCTGTACCTGGAAGCAGAAGACAGAGTAGAGCTGTTCTGTAAGGTGTTTGTGTGGCAGAGAAAAAAAAAGTATCTCGTGTGCCCTTATCAGCCTTGCGGTGTGTTCATCTATTTATTGATAGTGTGTTTTTAATTCTTATTCATCCTAAGGCATGGTATATGCCTGATTGTCAGGCCTCAGCATGATTTATAAGCCAAACACTGAGTCAAAGAGGTGTGAATAGTAACATTATTTCATATATTAATTCTAAAAAATAACATTTCTGGATGACTTTATGATCAGACATTTTAAGAAAGTGTGTTTTCTTTTCATCTCCCCCCTTCTCCCCCTTTCCCTCTGCATCCTCCCTCTGCATCCCCTCCAGCCCTCTTTGTGAGACTGGGTCTTGCAGTAGAACCCTCACTGGCCTAATGTATCATACAGTGGCCTCAAACTTTTCAGTCCCAGTCAGCTTCCCAGCACGGGGTTACAGGCATGTGCTGCCATGTGTGGAAAAAGGTGTGTTTCCCAAGTTTTCTGGAAAAAATAATTTCAGCTCATCCTGAAATTTTCATAATTGTGATTTTCTTTGTTTCAGATATGTCAGTCAAGTCTTTTCAATTTTTAACAAGCGAAGAGGTTGTTCCTGGGAATACGCAATGAAAGGGTGTGGGGCTTTCCCTTCTAGGGCTCCGTGGACTTTAAAGGAACGAAAGTGGAGATGAAGCTTTTTTCTCTTATCTGTGTACACATGGATGTTGACACCTGTCCCTCAGGGCCAGGGCTCCTCATCTGTGTGTACATGTGTTAGTAGGTGTGTTTCCATGGAGATCAGGGCTCCTCATCTTTGTGTACATGTATTGGTAGGTGTGTTTCCATGGAGGTCAGGGCTCCTCATCTGTGTGTACATGTGTTGGTAGGTGTGTTTCCGTGGAGGTCAGGCTTCCTCATCTGCTGTCTTCAGAGTCAACTCCAGTTCAGTTTTCAATATTTGTCTCTCCATGAACTTGCAGCTCACTGCTGATTGGCTAGAAGGGTGCCCAGCAAGGCCCCGCCTTCTCCTGCCTCATTACCTAGTGCTGGAATTACAGGTGTGTGTCACTCACAGCCATGAGTCCTCGTCATCCCAGCTCAGTTCCTTGTGCTCGTGTGGCCAGCTCTTTGCCCAGCGAGCTATCATCCCAGCTCAGGTCGGACTTCTTAAGTAATCATTTGATCCAGGTTGTAAATGCCCATAGAAATGATGGCTGTTAGTCCACTTTTCTTTCTAAATTTAATGTTAAAACCATGCATGGCTATGTTTTACATTTATGAGTCTATCTGCATATTTTTATGACGCTCTTTTTGGAGGGCGTCTCCTTTCTTTCTCCAGTTTTCCTCTTCTTCCCTCCCCCACTCTACATTAAATTACATGCAACCCATTTTTGCTTCTTTGCTCTGTAAAGTATTTTAATGTGATCTTAAAACATGGTATAAGACTGTACAATTTTGTCTCTGTAGGGAGGATTTATTAAATACCTTTGAAGAGACCCTTCCTCAAGCGCTGCCCATCCGGAGCATTGTCTGAGGTGACAATGATGGAAAAGCAGCGTTCTTGCCGCTTTAAGTGCAGACGAGATTTGACCGACAGGCAAGGTTGCTATTCCTCTTGGCAGCAGGCACATGTGCCGTGCCCACAAGTTCACTGCCCATGTGGTAGTTGAGGTGTAATGTGTGTTTGAGAGTGTTCCATCACATTGCATTTCAAAGGCCATTGTCCTGTGTTTGGGGCATCGTGTCCAATCATTTGAATATGGCTGCATATTTGATCTTGACTTTGTGACTATCATTATCAATACATGTGTCATGTCAATGTAGAATTGATCCGATGCTAGTTTAGAGACTGTTTCTGCCAAACTAACGGTTTCAGTTTGGTAACCATTTGAGCCAAGTTACCTTCAGCCAGGAGGAGCCCTGTTCAGGCCTGCTAGACTCTACTGTGTGGTTCCCACCTGCTCTGACTCTCCAACTACTTCATCCAGGCAGGCAGAGCTGTCATGCTGGCTTACCCATCAGCCTCGGGTTTGTCTCCTCAGCACACATTCACTGTCCCTCCAGTGGCTGTCACCATAGTCCTGGGCTCCCCTCCCTGGCTGATACCGCTGGACATTCTCACATGGACTAGCTGTCCGTCAGGCTAATGCAATGGTTAGTCGGGTCGCTTCTGTGATTGACAGGTCTCAGGCACTCGTGACTGCATTTGAAACATGAGCTATTCTAAAATGCTCTTAGATGCTAGCGTATCACTAGATACGGGTTTCTTGAAAATGGTTATTGCTTTGAAACAGCAGCCTGAGTTTTCCTAGCGAAAGGAACATTTCAGTTTCTGGATAGAGCTGTCAATCAGTTGCATAGTACGTGCTCAGATCTGCATACCTGTTTCACCTGTGCTGTGTGACGGATACAGTGAGGTTGGGAGTGGCCTTCTCGGAAGTGTGGCCTGTTTTTGAGCAAATGTCTGCTGATGAAGAGTCCTCAGTCTGCCACAGGTTACTGTAAATGTGAGCTGAAAAATAGGGGTGTAAATCCTCCCCACTCTAGACTTCCTGTGTCTAAAATATTTTGGGCTTAATCTTACTCTTAGGAGTTTTCTCAAAAATCAGAAAACTGTCTCCTTCTTTATCATAAATCGTAAGTGAAAAGTTTGTAGCTAGAGATCCTAAAATGACTTTGATTGCTTCCCCCGGTGGTGGTGTGGGAGGGGCCATGTGGGAGGTGTCTTTGGCAAATGCAAATTGTAAATAATGGACACTGGAGGCAATGTCTTTGAAGCTGTGCGGCCTGCAGGCTGCTAATGCAGAGGGGTGAGAGGTCCCAACACCAACAGCACACTATACTGGGGTCGGCACTGAGCCTGGGCCCAGCCCCCGTTGGGAGGACGTGCTTGTGTAGAATGAGAACGTTTTGACAGTGGGGATTTGTGAGAGACAAGCCTTAGTATGACAGGACCTTTGTCTTAGCTTTGCTTCCTGCTTTTCTCCATTGTCACAGAGACAGCATCGTTTCTGGTGTCCTTTCGTCTATAACCTCAGGGCTGCTGCGTGCTCATTCCTGTATAAGACTTTTAAAACAACTCTGAAACACGCTCAGAGCCCATTAATCCACTCCTGTATGTGACAAGCATTGAGAAGGAACTGTGGCATAAACCCCTCCAGCCACAACCATTTATCAGGACAGGAAGTCCATTGAGGGCACTTCTGCAGAGCTGGTACCCTGTGGTGGATGGAGAACGTTACAATGTTGCTGGGTCTTCACAGTACGAAGTTACTACTTTGCCAGACAACTTCACATGGAGCTTTGTGCAGGAACAGAAAGGAAATGCATGCAGGGGATAAAAAGTCTCATCGAGGCTGAGCAGTCGTAATTGAGGTAGGAGCAGCGGGGCATGGAGAAGACTCCCTCAACCCAGCACTCACTGAGGGCATGGGTTCCAGGTTGCATCTGGCATCTCATGGAAGGGGGCAGTTTCCAGCCGGCACTGTACTGTGCTGCTGCTTCCCCACTCCTCTGCTAACTCACAAGACAAGAGTTACTCACTGATTTCTTCGCCGAGGATGACAGTCTGAGTGCCGCGGCCTCTAGAAAGACCCTTGATCTTGGAGTCACTAGTGTGAGTCATGGGACTCAGCACACGGTTGTGCTCAAGACAAGTTGACTTGCACGAGTCCTTCCTCTCAGCTGCGCTTGGAATCTCTGAGAGTCAGTATAGCCAGAGGGCAGAGGAGAGATGTGTGTCACCAACGTCCAGGGGACAGCTGGCTCATGCTGCCAAGAGCCTTTGCTCTTGGAGTCACCTGGGGAACTCTCAGTTCCTCCATTACGAGCTTGTGATGTGTGTTGTGGACTGCCAGGGGAGCATGGTGGAGATTCAATACTCAGACTGTTTACTGGGGCTTTGGTCATAATATATCATATAAACCCTCTGCCTATGCCCTCCCAAATTTCACACTTTTAGAAAGAAGGCTGGTGACACAGGCCCTGCTGTCATCCAGCGACTTGGCCTTTATTTATCTGTACGTGCCTTTGAAGCCTTGTCCGTACATCCCAGCCAAGGTCGACTCTGTGAGCAGCTGTTCTGAGAGGGCCTTCTCAGGCCTGCTGGGACTCTTCAAGATACCTGCTATGTGGAGACTGAGACTAGTTACTAGTTACTGCACCCACAGTTTTGTGGAGATGTCACTGGACAGCAGGAGCAGTGTGAGCATGATACTCTGGGACATCACTGTGGCCCCGGACGTGATGCCTCAGCACTGAGGGTATGGTCAGGGAGAGGTCTGTGGTCAAGTCGCGTCTGGTCTGAATGCCTCGCTTAGGCAGAGGCAGGGTGAGGAGGGGTCAGGCAGATAGCACCATGACCGTGAGTGTGAGGGCTCAGTATACTGGAGCTAAAAGGAGGAAGAACCATGGGGAAGTGGTGCTGTTTTTTCTGACCTCTCCTCACCCCCAGATTAGACCAGGGCGAGTCTTGTGAAGTAGAGACTTCCTGTTAACCCTTCCCTCCCACGCCCTGGCCACAGGTTTTTCAGTTTGTAATCTGGTTGGAGAATGACTTCACATCAGAGGTGGTACTGGCCAGGAGCAGTCCTGAAAACTCGTGGTCGCAGAAGGAAGAGAGTCCAAAGAGGCAGGCCACAGTTGGGCTTTGTGAACGGGCTGATAGGCTGTCTTTGTTCTGACCCTGTTATTGTCTCGGTGGCCAAGAGAACAATCATCTAAGGATGCCACACCTCTGCACTTCTGTCCTTATTGTACACTGGGGACTGTGACTCGCGTGGAGTGTTTGCTGAGCACCAGACACGTAATTCTCAGAGGCCTAACAGAGTCAGTAGATGGTTGTATCCCACTGTCTGCACGTGGAACATATTCCTGCATGCCAACTGCACCAGAAGTGATCATGTGTTAGTAGCAAATGGTATTTAGCTGCTTTATCCTTTATGCAGGGAAGCCATTCAAGTAGCAGGAGTGTGGATGCCAACAAAGGAAGACCCGGGAAGGAAAAGGTGGATGAAATAGGATTTGGAATTCTCAGAACAGATGTAACTGATTTTTGTGTTTGACAAATTTTGCGTTAATATGCTTGCATTACTCATTTATCTTGCAGTTCATATTAAGGAAAATTATTTCTGGTGTGTACTTCGGAACTGCCTTCTGACACTAATTAGAATTTTTACATAAATTTGTGTATGCACTCAGCTCTTGTGTCCTTACACAGCCGGGGTTCACAGGCTGTAAGAAGTCCCCCAACAGCAAACCTGTTGTGGAAGAATGAGCTACCTGCCTAGGAAGGGTGCTGCAGCTTTGGACTGTGTCACAAGACATCTGTCTGAAGATTGCCAGATTGTTAATTCTGCTCTCAATTGTTGGAGTTAAACATGGAGAAACTAAAACCAGATCTGAGACCCCCAAACTACACAGCACTGAGCCAAAGCAGAATGATGTTTGAGTGTTCTCCATATGGAACATCTACACCTCTTCGTGCGTTTGTCACAGGCTATGCATCTCAGCTCTCACAGCCAGGCTGACCTTCAGGGACTGAGCTTCTGTGGTACAATGTTTAAGAGTGGGAAATAGTATTGTTGAATTTGCCTCGCATGTGGACGATGCTTTTGGGAGGGACAGTGGTTTATGTTACATTCTGTTGATACATGCATGGATTGAACACAGAGGGAGTTAATACATCGGGGCAGTTAGGATATTTCAGAGAAAGGATTAAAAGCTGAGGTTGGGACCTATAGCCTGTGGATCTGGTGCCTAATTTGTGATGCAAGAATCTTGGTTGTGGGGAAGAGCGAGTGATGGGAGTGCTTGGGTCTGTAGTACAGTGTCCTGGGCCCAAAGTGTGACAGGAGCAGAAGGGCGGGCTAGACATCTACTGTGTGTGTCTGTCCCTGAGCTCTTGATACAGGCACAGTATGGAGTGAGGATTGAGAAAGCAGTGCTTTTCCTAGAAAGTAAGCACGGAGCTTCAAATCTAAAGTTACATTATCACAGCTCTTACCAAAGTTACACTAACACAGCTCTTACCAAAGTTAACATTAATGCAGTTCTTACCAAAGTTACATTATCACAGCTCTTAGGAATCTTCCATTGGATACAGTCAGATACAGCTCAACCCTTAGCACATGCGTAGATTCCTTTATTCAAACGAGAAGTTGTTATGAAGAAGCACTTAAAACTGTGTTTGATTTGAATCTAAATGTGTATCTCGTTGATGTCTAAACTGAGAGGTAACTATTCTAGTGGGTGTGTTTGTGACCTAATGGGATGTGTCCTCAAGGACAAATCTCCCATCCCTTACACACACAGTGATCACACCGTTTTGCGAATAAAGAGCAAGTGGATTGCCCATGGCGTGAGACTCACCACAGGGGCCAACATCCTTCTTTTTGTCAAAGTCCACCATCTACCCCCAGCCTTCTTATCTGTGGACAATGACATGTGTCTCCATGTTATTCATTGTGCCATTAGGTTCTCTGGGTTTTGACAAATTGTGTAGTATCAATGTTCACTGCCATAGTATCAGAGAATAATTTCTTGGCCCCATGAAATCTGTGTTTCACCCAGTCAGCTTCCCTCCATTTTTTCTGAACTGAGACACTTCAGACAATTACTGATCTTTTCCTATTTACCCTAGTTGACTTCTTCCTCCTCCTCCGTTCTTTCTTCTTCCTCCTCCTCCTTTTTCTTTTTTCTTCTTGTGTTGCATATCTGCAACTGTTTAATGTATGGCCCTGTAGTGTAGCTTGTAAAAACCTGAATAGTCCTGTCAAAACTGGCAGTCCTGTAGCTCCTGTGTCACTACAGGACCGGTACTCAAGCCGGGAACTAAGCTGTAGACTTAAATACACATAGACAGAGACACACAGAGAGAGACGTGGACACGGGTCATACTTGATACAAGAATGCCAATGCCAACTTTATTGTGCTCAGGGAAAGCTTATATATGAATCCTTAGCCACGCCCAGCTCTTGGGATCTTTCAGCTGCAGTCCTACAAGCCAGCCGTCAGGGTCTTGTGCTCAGAGCAGCTGCAGGCACAGGTGTTTTGCTCAGTTCACTCCAGCAGGCAAAGGGTCTGAGAAAGTCAAGGGGCCAGGGATCTGCAGCTCTCAACAATAGCTTATCTCCCTGTTACGGCTCATCTAGGTCTTTTCCTGGCTTCTCATCATTTCTTCTTATCACGAACTAACATTTAG
This sequence comes from Arvicola amphibius, assembly GCF_903992535.2. Classification (NCBI taxonomy): domain Eukaryota; kingdom Metazoa; phylum Chordata; class Mammalia; order Rodentia; family Cricetidae; genus Arvicola; species Arvicola amphibius. Next base: position 4,578,581 of record NC_052054.1, read on the forward strand.
TTATGTACACAGCTTATCTGTGTCTTCACTCCCTAGAAGGGAGCTCACATGCCTCCAGAATTAGCAGATTATGGAAGAAGGCCATTTACAAACTGTCCACATGCAGGTCTTTATGGGGACACAGGTTTCCATGTGAGTTGGGCCATATTGACTATGAGGGATATTATTGTTATTGTGTTATACAGGACAACTTTTAAAAAAATGTGATAATAAACTAATAAGCCATCTTTCAAAACTGCTTGGATGCTGACCAGCAGAGAGCAAGGACTGATGCTCTGCTCCACACCAACAATTAGTGCTCTGGGGGTTTTGGACTTTAGCCATGGTAATAACTATGTAGCTGAGTCTTGTTTTCACGTTACCTTCAGCTCACTAATGACCAATTAGTACCTTTTTTGTGTTTATCTGTGATATTCACATCTTCTTTGTTAAGAGGTTTGTTCTATATTGAGTCTATTTTTAAAGACTAGCTGTTTGCTTATGGTTGACTTTTAAGAGGATATTTTGGACACAGGTCCTTTATGTAATATACAGTTTGCAAACAGGACATAGCTATAATGTGCTGAAATAGCAAGGAGCCCAAGTTACAGCAGTCTCTGCAGCCTGGCTTTCTGGGACATAGGGAAGGGGACCTGAGAGGTAAAATTTTCTTCAGAAAAAACTGGGAGGGTGACTACTTTAGCCTCACAGAATGCTCCTTCTTGAGGTCATAGAGGAATATACAAAGACCAGAGATGGGAAATGTGTTAAGATTCTTGGCTCACAGTGTGGGCATCCTGGTGGGTGGGTAACAAGAACACAGAAGTCATGGGCATCTGGAACATTAGCATGAAGACGATGAAATCTGCCATCAACTTGGTGGAAGGGAGTAAGAAAAAGGAGTTTTATCTTCATATCAGCTATCTCCCACAAGGTCCCCATTGGTGTGGGAGGTCCTTCTGTCTGTACGTTGCTTTTATTGGTTAATGAATAAAGAACTGCTTTGAGCCTATGACAGGGAAAAACAGAACTAGGTGGGAAAAGCTAGGCTGAATGCTGGGAGGAAGAAGGGCAGAGTTAAAGAGAAGCCACGGAACCGCTGGAGACAGACGCTGGGAACTTTATCTGGTAAGCCACAGCCACATGGCAACATACAGATGAATAAAAATGGTTAAATTAATGTAAGAGTTAGCCAATAAGAAGCTAGAGCTAATGGGCCAAGCAGTGATTTAATTAGTACAGTTTCTGTGTGATTATTTCCGGTCTAAGCTAGCCGGGCAGCCAGGAACCAACAAGTGGCTCTCTCCTCCCTCCAACACCCCATCCTATCACCTTCACGCCAGTACCCGATTCTTTCTGTACCTAGTGGTGTGCCTTGCCATGCCAGGTGAGCACTCCACTCTGACCAGCCTTTTGTCTTTAGTATCTTATAGTAAGTTTTAAGTCAGATTCTGTTCCAGAGGTGTCCTTTAGCCCTCTGCAGAGAATACAATGGGTCTCCCTTCTTCTCTCATTTGCTGTGTGTGTTGTGTGTGCCCTTTGCCCTGTGCAGAATATGATGGGTCGCCTTCCCCCTCTCATGTGTTGTGTGTGTTGTATGTGTCCTTTTCCCTGTGCAGAGAATACGATGGGTCTCCCTTCTTCTCTCATGTGCTGTGTGTTGTTATGTGTCCTTTGCTCTGTGCAGAGAATACAATGGGTCTCCTCCTCTCTCGTGTGCTGTGTGTGTTGTGTGTGTTGCAGTCAGCTGTTTAGAGAATGATTTCTTTGAAAGAAGCCATCTGCCTTCCCAGTGACCCTGTTCTGCTGTAAGATCCTCACAGCTGTGATTCGAGTGCTCAGCAGAATTAATTAACACGTGTGGATTCTCTGCTTTGTGGAAATGCGTGGCCTACTCTCTGCAGGGATAGAATTAGACTTAGTTTCCTTCTCCTTTATGTCAAAGTCACTGTCTGTCAGTGCTGTCATCCAGCCATTCCCGCGGATGACCGCTCATGAAATCTCAGTGAACAGGTGTAGCGACAGCAATTTTCACACCCAGCTTGTGTTTGGGATTCTTTCAATCTAAAAAGGATGCCACTTTGCATTTTTGATATGAAAATATATGAAATTGTAGCCATCAGTTTTCGTTGGACAGAAACTTCATCGGTAACGATGGAGAAGTGACAAGAGCACTCTGAAGTGACGCTGGCTGGACCACCGGCTCTAGTGCCTCCGTGGAAAGGGAGGAATTTGAGTTGACAGCAATACGAACAGCGACGACCATGTTTATCCAGTCACTGGCACCCATGCATGATGCCTTGCCAGGTTTAGCTGGTAGAGCTTAACTCAGTGTAAGTGCTTCATGCAACCTAACATACAGTAGAAAGGCACCGTCTGGCTCAGGGGCCCCCAGAACTGACAGCGGGGGAACAGCTACTTGGTGTGACTTACCATCTACCACTTCAGATATCAAGTTCTGAGTTCACAGTCCTTAGCCTTACTCTTTTCTTGTGGTCATAACATAAAATGCCACCTTAGCGTGCAGACATAAGCAGGTGACGTTTTGCGGCACCTTTAAGTATCATTACCCATTGTCCGTGTGCTTCCAAAGCTTTGCCCTTTCGTCCTGGCTCCCTGCAGCAGAGGGAACTTCCTAACTCCTAGCACAATGGGTCGGTACACCGCGTGTCTCCTGTTTGAAGTCGCCGCATGGGTGAATTTTATTCTTTGCAATTCCTTTGCAGGTTTGACGGATGAGAAAGTGAAGGCCTACCTCTCTCTCCACCCCCAGGTCTTAGATGAGTTTGTTTCCGAAAGCGTGAGCGCCGAGACCGTAGAGAAGTGGCTGAAGAGGAAAAACAACAAAGTTGAAGGTAAGACGCCGCGAGCTGGCTCGCGCCAAGTGTCCGCACATCTCACCCCAAGCCTTCCTAGCTCATGATGGGACAGCATGCTTTAGAAAACAAAACGTGTTTAATCACAGCACTCGGGAGGCAGAGGCAGGTGGATCTCTGTGAGTTCGAGGCCAGTCTGGTTTACAGAGCTAGTCTAGGACAGCCAGGGCTATACAGAGAAACCCTGTCTTCAAAAAACAAGACAAAAAGAAGAAAACAAAATATGAAATAGAGGTTTATAATTTATTTCTGGATTTTTTTTTAAAGATAACATTGTTAGAGGAGCTAAATGAATATGAGAGAAAAATCATTAATTAAAAAGCACTTGGCAAACAACTGCTGGGAATTTTTTTAGCATTTGTTGTACTAGTCAGCGTTCAGTCACTGCATTGCGATGTCTCAGGCTATGAACTAAAAAAAGAGAAAACATGAATTTGTTTCCAGTTCAGGATCTGATAGCCCCACCGCGTTTGGCCTCTGGCTATCACAGCGGATGGCAGTGGCAGGGATGTGTGTCCAAGTGAAAAGCTCACACCACCAGCTGGGAAGAGAGATTGAGGGGGAGGCCGAGGTTCCACTCGGGCTCCATGTGTGCTCCAGTGGCTGTGGGGCCTCTCACAGGCCCTGCTACCTGATGGGTCACAGCACACCCAGTACAGCTCTTTGTTGGCCCAGGGACCACTGTCTGTATGCAGACCATGCCAGTGATTAATGTTGATTAGAAAAGCATAGTTTGTGTTCCTATCTCTAGATGCTCCACTCTACAGGGTGCAATCTGAGAGCACCTTGCTGGCTTCTCTTTGGTCCTTCCCTTCTTCCTAGTCACAGATGCTAACAGAATGGGGCCTCCAGTAGTAAAATGAGGATGGCCCTTTTAGAAGCAATGCAGAAAGGTGAGAAAGACAAAAGAACTGTTTTACATGTCCGATTCTTTGGTGAGCTGCCTATGTGCTGGTAAATAACCCCCCAGCGGTCACCCAAGTTGCCCCATGTAAGCTCAGTGGGTCACACAACAAAGACAGGCTGGCTAGAGATGGGGTTCCAGTGGAAGAGGCCTGAGAAGGACCAGAATTCACTATGTGCATGCATGAAACTGAGAGCGGAAAAAAATACATAAAAATATTTGGATTCCTGGAATTTGGGGCATATTGCATTAAAATTTATGCAGAATATCATTTTAGGGGGGGACTCCCTTTGTGTGTTTCTCTCTTATTCACAGAAATATATTTATCTTTTAAATTAATCAGTCACCTTTGCAGTTCAAATAATAGAAAATAAAAGCGGCTCTATTTGTGAAAATGGAAGAGTAGACTCCAAAGGACTGAGAGGTCGAATACATTTCCCCTCAAACTGAGTCAACATGGTTGTGTTTCCTTTGAATATTGCAGGGTCACTTTCCTGTGTTTCTAGATGGCTAGATTTGCCATCTGACCAAATTTGGACTCCCATATTTGTGCACGTTGTCCTCATAGGCACAATTAATTCCACTCAAGAAACTTTTGCATTACAAACACCAACATAGCTATTCTGGGGTGGTTCTCTTAGTGCGATAAGCATTCTAACTTCTGTCTAACATAGAAACGTGAGTCTTTTAAAGATGTGGTAGAAATATAGGCAATTCCCGTGCTCTGAGTAAGATTTTATAGTTTCTGAACATATCATAATGATGACAAATATTTGCCAGGGAGAGCTTGTACCCTGAGATATGAATCAGTCTTCGAAGCAACTGCAGTGATTTGTTCAGTGTCTACAAGCATGAGTGTGTGTGTGAGCACGTGATTTGAGAGGAAGAAGTATAGGGATAAATCAGAGATCAGCATTTTCCTCTCAGGACAACCCTGTCATCGATGGTTAAGAGCAAAGTTTAAGCAGCATCTTCCATTAGGGTGAACCAGAGACTGAGAGCAGTCTTAGGTGGCTGAGCCTTGAGGGGCAGCCTGGCTAATGGTGCCCATTTTGGGGCGGGGAGGACAGCTCAGCCCTGCGCGAGTGCCTGCCACTAAGCATGTGGATTTAAGTCCAGATCTCCAGCACCACACACACACACACACACACACACACACACACACACACACACACACAATGCCTATTTAAATTTGCTATGTAATAAGGCATAGTGTAACACAGAAACATGATACTTGTGGAACATGTCTTAGAGTTTCCATTGCTGTGGTGAAACTCCTTGACCACAAGCAAGTTGGGGAGGAAAATGTACTACAATCGTGCTTACCACCAGATCTTGTGGAGGAATGTTATCGGTTGAGAGTCCCTCATCCCAGATGATGCCAGCGTGTGTCAAACTGACATCACACTTGCAGCACAGAACTTGAAATTAAGTTTAGTTCTTACAAATGAGAATTTATACCAACTTTCATGTTGTTATGTAAGCTAACTCTGCACATTTTAAAAAGGGCTCAGTGGTTAATAGCAAGAACTGCTCTTGCAGAACCGAAGTTGGCTCCCAGCACCCACATGGTCGCTCACAGCCATCTGCTCTAGCTCCAGGGGATTCAGCGTCACTGGCCTCCGAGGACACACCTATAGTCTTGTGCACATATCACAGAAAGACACGCACACACCTGTGGCATCATGCACACACCTGTGGCATCAGTTGCTTTCTGCTGCTGTGGAGAAATGCCTTGAACAAAACCAGCGTGTAGAAGGAAGTATTCATCAGGCTCTCGGTTCCGAGGCGCAGAGTCCCATCATGGCATTTGGGAAGGCATGGTGCAGAGGCAGAAGTAGGGAGCTGGCTGGTTATTGGCCCTGTGGTTCCGGTCAGCTTGTGGTCACTTGCCCTACTTGTACCAGGCAAATACTTCCCAAGCTCATTTGAAAGTTGCCTAAGGGAGTGAATTGTACCAGAATGTTGGCTATCATTTCTGCCAACTGTGTGGGACCAGGTACCATACGTGTCTCAGGTTTTGTTGTTGTCTCTTTCCCTCTCCCTGTCTCTCTCTATCTCCATCTCCCTGTCTCTCCCTCTTTGTGTGTGTGTGTGTGTGTGTGTGTGTGTGTGTAAAATATTTGCATGGACTTTACACTTGTTTTGGAAATCCACAGCTGGATTTTTGAATTAGAAGGGCCAACTTGTACATATTTTCAATCCCTCGAGGCAACTTGTAGGCAATGGTATGTTGAGCTCTGCTGAGGTTTCCAGGGCAGGTTAAAAGATCACTAGACTAACACATAGGAGAAAGTTGGGATTCATTGTTTTCTTTTCGGAGGTCTGACAGCATAGTCTGTCTATGCAGTTGGTTTGTAGTCAGGGACATCTGATTGGAGAAGGGGAGAGAAAGGGGCTCTTGGATGGAGGTGACCCCTTGACCATTTCAAATGTATAACATTTTGTTATGTGCAGCTGAGAGGCATCAGTGTGTGTGTGTGTGTGTGTGTGTGTGTGTGTGTGTGTGTGTGTGAATATGTCTGTATGTGTGTATGTCTGCTGAGTGTGTATGTGTGTGATTATGTCTATCTGTATCTATGTGTGTACACTTGTGTGCGTATGTCTGCTGAGTGTATACATGTATGTGTGTTATGTGTTGCACGTGTTTTCACATGTGTGCAGAGATCTGTAAGCCTCTGGTATTGCTCTTCAGAAGTCATCCACCTTGTTTTCTGAGACAGGGTCTCCTCCTCTCTCCTCTCCCCAGCAGCAGGATTACTAGTGTAAGGAGTGACCCAGCTTCGTACGTGTGTGCTGGGCTCACACTTAGGCTCCCACGCTTGAAGAGGCGATGCTTCACTTATGGAGCTCACTCCTGTCTCCCCAGCACTGAAAATTGTTTTCTGAAGTTGACCTTGAGGCTAAGTTCACAATGATCCAATTTAAAGTGACATTTGGAGCTGGGTTTTGAATTTATTTCCTATATAAGTGATTTGACTCATTTGGGAAGAGAGTGAGCAATTCCCCAAGATAGAGTGTAACGTCTAAGGAGTTACCAACACTCTCATCAAATATCTTTTCATGCATTTGGAAGAAAAGGGCAGCTTGGAAAGAATTATATTTTATATTTAGTCAGACTACTCATTATACCTTCACGCTCATCTGTATGTGAACTATGTCTGGCATACTGACCAACTGGTGCCCTTTGGGACTCTGAGGTTACTATTGCAGTTAGCACCTGCACACCTGTGTCCGGACACACACAGCACATACGTGAAGCTATGTGGAGGCCTAGTCCTCTGCATTTCTTACATGAGTCTCCAAGAGGGGACTTGATCCCACACTGCAAACACTGTTCTGTTCTGGGCAAGAAGAACCAAACCTTACCTTGACTGTCAACAGTGTCCCATTTTCAGTTACCGGTCTGGGCAGTGTTAGGAAGGATGCTGAGTCGGCACTCAGCATGACCACTTCGGTATCCTTGATACTATGATGATATTTAAGGTGAGTATTAATAAAACCCCAAATTCCAATGTAATATTAACCTCTGATGGAAGTTCACTTAGTACCTAAGAAGGTGGTGTATTAGCCTAAATAATTTATAGGCTGTTGATAGAGCACTGTCCTCTGTGGCCTGTGGCTTTGTGTGTGGCCCCTTCTAGAGCAGATGATGCCACTGCTTTTGACATTTACATAATTAATAGCTAAAGTATTGTTGCTGTCAGTTACCTTAAAGTTAAAATTTTTACATGATTTTATTTTTATATAAAAACTGTAATTATCACATTTCTCTTTTATGTGATTCTAGAGATGGGAGTTATTATTATCCAAGTGAAATTTTTAGTAATTTCATACTTAGAATAAAGATTTTAAAATCATGCCACCCCAACACCTACTATTCGATCACCTGGGGTTCAGATTGAGCCGCATTTAAACTGGCTAATGCCTAACAGATGGCTCCCGTGCTGGTGTACGCTGTGACGGCATCTTAAACTAACGAGGCACGAGTTCCCCTGCCAGAACACACATCCTTGCAAGGCTGTAGCTTGTGGAACACTAAAAACCACGTACTCAATATGAATAAACAAACAAGACATGCCTGAAACGGTTCTCATGGGACATAGTTTCAGACACTTCTCTTTCTTTTACTTGAAATTAGAATGATTTTTATTCCATTACAATTATTTTATCTCAGCAGTTGAAATTACATTATCAACATGAAACTTTCATATCAGGTATTCCTTTGCTTCTGGCAAATGGAAGTCATGCACTGAATGCTTTGACATGGGTTATAAATAACCATGAGTCTACCAACTTGAATCTCGAGCGGAGACAGCACTGACGGTAATTGATACATTGCATTAGCTCTGATAATTGTGTGTCGATTACTCTGATGATGTGTCTTTAAGTGTGTGGCTTGGGAGTGAGGTGGCTTGTGATTCTGAACCAGACTTCGGGTGGTGATGCTAATAAGATGAAAAATTAAGTCTCATCCTGATAATATCACGTGTGCCTAGGAAACTGAGTCAGGTATGTTCCTTTGCCATGGACTGGACTGATTTCCAAGCCGCGTCTGAGGTGTCTTTGAAGCTGGTGGTGGCTCTTTGCCATGCATTAAAAGCCACTATGTTTTCAAAGCAAAAGTCACATTTCTGAGCGATTCAAATGAATAGAATCTTTATGAACTACTGGGTCTTGGGAGATTCTTGTTTTCATTGAGGTTTCTTTATACAGTTTGTGTTTTCTAGTTTCAAACACAGAAAGAGATGCTGTGGAAATGTTGGTTGGGTGTCATTCCTCTTAGCATTTAAAATTTTTTCTCACCTGTGACAGATTTCTAAACATTTAAAACCCATGAAAAATGATGGTACATTATTTTCAACTCTAAGCTCTTAAAACCTTTCTGAAAATTTAACAGCAATGGAAGTTGATTTCAGGTTGCATAACCCTTTGTAGAAATGTCCACGAGGCAGGCTGGTGTCTTCACTAGGTTTCTCTTGTGGTGATACATCACGACCAAAAGTACAAAGGGTTAATTTCAGCTCCCAGCTCTCGGTTCCCACTCCATCACCCAGGGCAGGGTCAGAGCCGAGAGACCCGGAGAAGCAGATGCCGTGGCAAGATTGCTGCTGCTTACTGGCTGGTTTCTTACTGCTTGCTCAGCCTGCTTTCTTAGACTCCCCGGGACCGCCTGTCTGGGCAAGCTCCACCCACAGTCAGCTGGCCTTCCCCACACCAACTGTTAATAAAGAAGATGCCCGCAGAGTCTTGTCCACAGATCAACCAGGTGGGAACATTTTCTCGATTGTGAGTCCCTCTCCCCAAATGGCTCAAACTTGTATCAAATTGACAGAACACTGTGACAGCTAGTTGTACCTGGAATGTGACCCAGTGTGCCATGTTTTCCCGGCTAACGGATCAGTTACCAGTTCATAGATATTTATTGATTACCTGCTGTGAGTGTATATGGTAGTTTGAGTAAAAATGGTCCCCATAGGCTCATAGGGAGTGACATTATTAGGAGGTGTGGTCTTGTCAGAGTAGGTGTGGTTTGGTTGGAGGAAGTGTGTCACTGTGGGGTAGGCTTGAGGTCTCAAATGCTCAAGCCAGGTCTCCTGTGACATTCACTTCCCGCTGCCTTCCAGAACTCTCAGCTCCCCCTCCAGCACCAGGCAGTGTGATGTTATCATAGACAGGCTTCATGAAATTTTCAAATACGGTGTTTGCCTTCAGCCAGTTGAGCTGGCTTTGGTGCTGAGAGCCGCTATCTGCCCGGTGTCCCTGGCTCTTTGCGGTGCTCCAGGAGCAGCGTTTCCCTGTGCCAACGCCATCAGGAAGCTCACACTTGGTGGTGGTAGAGTGTGACACTGTCAGAGCACAGGGACCGAGGTGTCGTTTGGTGGAGTGATGAACTGTTAGGGGGCTGGGTGTCGCCGGTGACTCCTGGGTGAGAGGATTGTCACCGCAGAGCTGGTCGGGCTCTCGGTGTCCCTCTCACTCAGGCTGACTGTCTCGGGGCCTGGTGGCCTAGCTTACAGGGACTCCACAGGACTTCTTGTGTTTGCTGAGTTTGAGGGCCAGCGTTAGGTGTCAGGGTTCCTGGAAGACTAAAGGTAGTGCTGACGTGGGAGGAGGAGATAGGGAGACACAAGAGCAGGGACCAAGACTCGGGGCTTGATTTTCTGAGTGAACCGGGGAGACCATTTAGGAGCAGTGGCCTGGTCAGGCAAGGGAACCAGTGCAGCAGGTCAGCTCGGGTCATGGGCGGGATGAAATAAAAAGCACGCGTGGCCCCTCCTTTTTGATCACTCTGGGGTAGGAGCTTTGGTGTGCCGTCCTCTGAGGCTCTCCAGCTTGAAAAGTTTTTTTTGTTGTTTGTTTGTTTTTTAGTGCCCACTCCCTGTATTTGAAGCAGGCATAGAGGTGAGGGTGGGGACACATGCTGGCAAACATTTTGTGTTTGTTCTTCCATTCCCTATTGCCCTGCTAGTCCTCGTCTTTGCTTGCTTTCCTTCCCTTTCTTTTGTTGTTTTGATACCAGCCATCCTGACTCCCCAGAGCTGTGGAATTCATTTTTAGGAAGGGCAGAAAAGAAAGGGCAGTGTGTACCCAGTGTCTCTGGCAAGATCAGCTCTTATCTCTGGAAGGGAGGTTCCCTAAGAAGATAGGATTTAGTTTGAAGGCCCTCTGAGCTGCATGGGAGGGTAGTCATGAGAAGACTCGGAGGTGGATACAGCCCTTTGGGAACATCACAGGAGGAGGCAGGCACTCACTGGTCAGGTTGAACCTTCTGGGATGTTTTTAAGTACTTCTAAGAACAACGTACATACCCTGAAATTTAGATAAGAGCCTCCCAGTACCTTTGGAGACTTGATGATGCAAGTGTTTGGACTGAACCATCATGTCATGCCAGGTCATCCGTGTTAGGAACAGGTCAGTCAGGTTTCCATATTCTGGTCGCCTGTCACCTCCACAGAGCAGCCCACATGCCTGCTCCACGGGTGGAATGGCTGTGGTAACTGAGGACTTGTAGTAGTGGCTCAGCTTTTGAAGCTGAAGCAAGGCTTCCCACATGATTGCATTACTGCCCTGAGATGTAAAGGTATGACAGACGTTTGGTCGCAGACGGTTACAAGCCCAGGATGACTTTAGCGTTCTCAAGCAGAGTAAATGGATATTCCTTTGGACTTCAGCACACTTTAAAACCCTAAATATAAAACATGAAAAGTACAATCTGAACAAAAAGAGGGTCCACACTCTCCTCTGAGAAAGGCCATCATAGTTGAGCAGGGGACAGCAGAGGTGGCTGGTCTCAAAAGTCCAAAGCAGTCAAGCATGACAAAAATTGTGAATATTATTAAAACTAAGAAATGGGCCAGGTGGTGGTGGCACATGCCTTTAATCCCAGCACTTGGGAGTCAGAGGCAGGCGGATCTCTGTGAGTTCCAGGCCAGCCTGGTATATAAGAGCTAGTTCAGGACAGACTCCAAAGCTACAGATAAACCCTGTCTCGAAAAAACAAACAAACAACAACAACAACAACAAGACACTAAGAAATGATAACTGACAAAGAACAGCTGTTGTTCAGGATAACCGAGAGAATTTTAGGCTAAACACTTCATATCAAACATAGTCAAAGGCACTTGAGGTTTGAATGAGCATGGCCCTCACGGGTTTGTATACTTGCATGCTTAGTGCCCAGCTGTTAAACTGTTCGGGAAGGGTTAGGAGGTATGTCCTTACTGGGGTAGGTGTATGTTTGTTGGAGGAGGGTGTGAAGACTCCAGAGCCTACAAGCCAGGCTGTCTTACTACTAAACATCAAAACACCCAAGTCCCTCAAAGAAATAAAACAAAACGAAAGAACCTCACATAACATACCTGCCCTCCCTGCCTCCTCCTCCTCCCTCCCGCCTGCCTCCATCCCTTCCTCCCTCCCTCCCTCATCCCTCCCCCTCCCTCCTCCCTCCCCTCCCTCCCTCCCTCCCTCCCTGTCCTTGCTGGCTATAGATCAGGATGTAAAGTTCTCAGCTACTTTTCCAGCAGCGTACTTGTCTGCCTCCTCCAGGATGGCAATGGACTCACCCTCTGAAACCATAAGCCAGCCCCCAGCTAAATGCTTTCTTCTGTGAGAGTTGCCTTGGCCATGGCTCCTCTGTACAGCAGCAGAGCAGTCAGGAGGTATCACTTTGGTGTTTCAGTCAGGGTGCAGAGCACTGTAAGATCATTTCCTGTGTCTACGGAATGAGGAAGAGGGCTTGGTTTGCTTGTGTTGTATCACGGGAGTTAAGATGTGCAGATCACACCAACAGAAGAAGAGCAATCCGGGACTTTTGTGATAAAGCACACTTCAAACTGGTTTATAACTTTCCTTTTTGATCTTTTATTTTACTTGAATTAATAAAGGAAAGAGGCTTATTTAGCTCATAGTTCTGCAGATTCAAGGATATAGCACTGGCCCGATGATGTCACAGCTGCAGGAGGGCATAGCTGTGTGTGTAGAGATCCCATTTGGCAAAAGGATACCTGAGAGGCTGGGCCCCCGTATCTCTTTTCAGGGTGTCCCCTTAATGACTTCACACTAGGTCCCACCTTCCAAAGGTCTGTTGCTTCCCACCATTACACAGAGGACTAGGGGCTTCCAACCAGAGCTATCCCTGGGAGAGGCAAAAGGGAGTTATTTGAAGAGAGCTGCCTGCCTTCTCTACAAAGGGACCCAATGGGGCCATCCTCCACACAGGTATGAGCTCAGGAGGTGCTGTGGCTGTCACTTCAGACTGAAGGACTTTCAACATAAAGATGACTTAGTGGCTCTTGTGGCTTAGATGAAGGCGTGGGTGGAAACACAAGTGAGACCCTGAGCTGCTTTCCAAGTGCTTGATGCTGCAACCTAGACCCTGAGTGCCTTTCAGGGTGGCTTGACATGGGGCATCTGCTAAGAAGTGGGCGGGTATTTGGAAGGCCACGCTAGAGAGCTACATAGATTGTTTTCTCCTTGATTCGCCTCCCACCATCAGTGAAAATATTAAAGAGAAAGAGGGAAGGTGGCACACTTTTCTCTCTTACAAGAAAAAATACATTTATGCCAATATTCACGGGTATAGCGAAGCATCCTAAGGCTAGAAAGGAAACAGTTCAGGGCTTGACAGTGCAAACAGCAGAGGGAGGAATTAGTTCTTCTCAGACTCTCTTATTTCCAGGGTGGTGGTGGGAACCCTGGTGGGGACTTCCCAGGTAAGCTAGTGGGAGCCCCAAGAAGAACCCCTGCTCTCTGCAGCAGCAGGACAATGCCAAGAGAGATGAGGGGTGCAGGCAGCAGGCGGTAGGTGCCGGAAGTGGGTGTGGATGAAGGAGGCAGCATGCCTGCCCGTCTGTTTCCCAGCTCAGCTTCTCTTTTGTCTCCAGTGGCTTTCCGTCCTTCTGCAGTTCCCTCTGAGATCTCTCAGCCATTATTGGAGATGAGCTAAACAACCTGCCATTTGTTTGTGTGTCTGAGTGGTTACTCCAGAGGTGTCGGAAGTCATGATTTCTTTTTCCTGATTTCAAACTGTCTTTTTCTTTTTTCTTTTTTTTTGAAATCTTTGTTGACTGAAAGTTGTTTTTCCCTTTTCAATGTGTTTTCCAAACCTTTGAAAAGTCTCTCTGTTGCCTTCTGTTGGCATATGTTAAAATGCCTTTGGTGTGGAAAAGCTTCCTTCTCCACACAGTTGCCAGTGCCTGCCCGGGGAGGAACCACAGGTGGTGCTGCCTGGTTGGTGACCTTCCAGGACCTGCACGCTAGCCTGGTCGGCATGGTGTGGCCCGGGGTCTGCTGGTTCTTCCTCAGGAGTAGGCAGTGTGAGCAGAGAGGTTAAGTCTGGACTCTACACACGACACATCATTCTAAAGTGACACTATTTTCGACGTGAAAATGTTCCATAACTTTAGATACACAGGTGACAGTTTCATGACAACCTGTGGAAACCGGTTGTAGGCTGTCACCTCTCACTGTTGACTTTTTTGTGTGTGATGCCCTTTTCATTGTGGTGAAGGATTTTCCTCAAGGGACGACCAATCAGTTTTACCTTCCCACCCTTTGCCCTCCCTCAAGTTCCTGCTTGGCTCTGTTCCCATCATTCCTGGCTCTGAGTTAAGCCGTGTTGTTGGGGCAGGAAGAGTCCTTCCCTGTTTCCAGCAGAACTCGGGTGCTCTCATGACAATGTCGTGTTGAGTAACATGTTTTTGTAGGCTTTCAGCCAGAGAGCTTAAGATTGAGCTCAGCATCCTAACCCTTGCCTCAGCAGCCTTTTGTGCCCGCCTCCACGTCCTTCCCATGGCACCAGACTGTCTTCACAGACTGACGCAGGGCCAGCCTCTGACACAGGTAACCTCAGATGACAGCCAGATACATTACAAAGTACTTAGCTGTTAATTTTCCTGGTGCAAAAGTCTGTGCGTTTAAAATATCTAGGTTCATACAACCACCAGACCAAGGACAGGGCACACCTGTGACACTACACACCTCCCCTCCTTTTCACGCCTCTGTCCTTCTATCCTGCCGTAACCAAATGGTTCTCTGTTGCCATAGTTTTGGGTTTTTTCCAGTTCTGTAGATGGAATCAAGTGTTGTTTAACCACTTCTAGTCTCTCATGTCTCTCGGCTTTGGGGTCCACCTGAGCTGCGATATATGTGGAGTGAGCTCTTTGTTGCCAAGCTGTCTGGTTATATATGACCGCTTTGCATTTTTCAAGCCTCTGCTAAAGCATGGTGGGATCACTTCTAGTGTTTTGAAGTCAAGAATATTAACAATATGGTTTTGCAGTAAAAGCACCTGCCACGTAAGCCTGTTTCCCTGAGCCCCATCTTTGCAACCTGTGGTGAAAGGAAATCATTACCATGAAAAGTTGTCCTCAGATGTCCACATACAGAGCATGCCACACATGTGCCTGAGTTCAGATATACATATCACATACAACAACATCAACAACAACAATAATAATAACAATAATAATAATAATAACAATAAAACAATTTTATTGCACTCTGGCCTCCACATACACAGGACACACATGCCCATGTACCTGAACATATGTGTGCATGCACACGCATACACACATGTGCACTCACAGACTATATATTGCACATACACAAATAAAGAGTATATTTAAGATACTTTAAACTGTTTCGTAGAAGGAGCTCTAGGATGGTGGGAGGTCACTGGCCTGTTCACTTGTTGAAGAAGCTTGCGTGTTTGTCTGACATGGGCTTTGTTATAAGGAATTTAATGTCAAATGTCCCAGTCTCTACGAATACCATCTGTTCCATGTTTCTGCTGCCTACAGTTTCCCATACATATAGTTCAATGGTGTTTTAGAAGTTGTCAGTTCTCAGGAATTAATTGGTAGCATATCTTACCATCCATTTGCTCAGCCTCTTGTGTCTTATACAGCATTTGACATGGCAAGATATAGTAGATGTTCATTTCAGGACTGGAGACTGAAGGACCAAGTGGCTAATTTGGAAGCACTGTACTTGTCTCCACTGATGTAATTTTGTTCATGACCAGACTTTTAGCACATTGTATAAAAACAATTCTTTGTCACTGCACACTGGTCTTTAGAATAAATAACACCTGCCTCAGAAAGGGGTCATTGTAGCATCCTGGGGCTCACTTTATTCTGTGGCCTTATTGCTATGTGTAAGAACGAGGTAAAGAGAATATACATGTCTTTCAAAGTGTGACACATCCTCTAACATACACAGTTCAGTGTGTGACAGTTACAGTCATCTTACATATACTGTTCAAAGTGTATCTTCTCACATATCTTCTCACATATTCCATTCAAAGTGTGAGAGTTACAGTCGTTCACATACACTGTTCCAAGTGTGACACTTACAGCCATTCAGATACACTGTTCCAAGTGTGACAGTTACAGCCATTCAGATACACTGTTCCAAGTGTGACAGTTACAGCCATTCACATACACTATTGGATATGCTGGAAAGGAGATGGAAGGGAGAAAATGATGTAATTACATTTTAATCCCGAGAATTGTAAATAAGCACTTTAGGCCACTGGAAGCTGCCTGCAGTCCCTCTTGCACTCGCCACGTGAGGCGTCTCAGGTGCTGAGGGAGAATCGATTATTATCAGCAGAGATACTGCTGTCACATGCGGCTTTATGAATATATGCTATACATTAAAGGTGGTCAGATGTGGAACAGGGCCACCCATGGTCATAACCCCAGTGCTGGGGGCAAGAGACAGGCGGATCTTGGGAGCCCAACAGCTGGCCACTCTAGTCAAATCTATGAGCTCATTCTGAGTGACAGATCTTACATACATACATACATACATACATACATACATACATAAGGGAGATGTGCCAACCAGTACAGGGATAATAAATGGGATAGAGAGTCTCAACAGAGGAGATACAAATGGTCAATAAATATGGGGAAAGGTGTTCAACTTTCTTAGCCGTCAGAAAATGAAGACCAGCCAGAATGGCTGTCATCGAGGCAACAGACAGTAACAAGTGCTAATGAGGGAAAAGCCTTATCTGCTCCTGGTGGGAGTGCAAACTGCTGCTCCCAGAAACCAGCAAATGGGGGGGGTCTCCAAACAACAACCTGAGCTACCATACGACGGCACTGTTCACTCTTGAGGACAGAACCAGGGACAAAGTCAGCACTACACAGAGACTTGCACATTCTCGCTCATTGCTGCAGCATTGACAACAGTCAGAAACCCCATCCCCTCCTCCCCGTGCCCACCCCATCCCCTCCTCCCCGTGCCCACCCCATCCCCTCCTTTCTGTGCCCACCCCATCCCCTCCTCCCAGTGCCCACCCCATCCCCTCCTCCCCGTGCCCACCCTATCCCCTCCTCCCTGTGCCCATCCCATCCCCTCCTCTATGTGCCCACCCCTTCACTTGGGAGGAAGCCCTCACTCTGCTTCCTGCTCTCTTACTTAACAGTGGCACACTCCAGCAACCTGCCTTCTCTAGTGCACCAGTAATTCTCCACGTCCCTTGCCACACTCCCCACCAGCATGTGAGAAGGAGCCTCTTCTTCCAGGGCCCCACACCTCCCTCTATCCTATCCCTCAGACTGTCACTTTCCACCCTTGTCCTTGGCTTCCAGTTTACATTATTCCCAAAGACAAGAAGACACTTCTGACCCATGCTCTCGCACCCCTGCTTTTACTGCTTTCTCATGGTTGCTGGGGACCTATGTTTACTCAACAAGCACACGGCTTACTTTCTACAGTTTTTTATGCATCCTAAACACCAACTCTGCCTGCTGGGTTGTTGGGGGTTATTTTTCCCGCTCTGCAGGCCGCCTCTGAACTCTGCTTGTTGTTTGTCTGCTGGGCAGAGCCTTTGAGCTTCATGGAACCCTGCTTGTCACTTGTGGGATTGTTCCCGGTACTCCTGGAACTGTCCAGTACATCCGGAGCGAGCATGTGACAGTAGCCACAGACGAAACACGGTCTGCCAGCACATTCGAGTTCCAAGTGTGGGTCCATTACTGTAGCCCCATCTCACACCAAGGAAACATCAGAAGTAATCACAAAACACAAATACCCACACATTTTATAAGGACATAAAATATTTAAAGGGAGTGTTTACTGTGAAAGGGGCACCACTCAGGACTAGGAAACCTGAGGGAATTCTTTTTTTCAGTGCCTCATTCTTGCTAATGCTTTTAAAGATCATTAAGATGGAGTTTGGATGGAGAGATGGTTTCTCCTTTCTAAGAAAACACATTCGTCTTTAGCAAGCGCGGGCATCATGGTTGCGCCGCCACTAACTGTCCCCTTTTCCACGTATGTCAGTGGCCTGCGTGGCTCCTGAGGACAGGGCTGAGCTCCGGGGCACAGATTCCTCTGTATCTTCATGCTGCCCAGGTGTGTATTTGAGGCCGGAGGCCCTCTTCTGCCTAATGACCTGGGTCCTCTACTCTGACCTTTCCAGGGATAATTTGCTGCTCACGAATAATTTGAAGTCTGTTATCTAAGTCAGTTCCTCGTTTCCACTATCTCTTGCCCAACCATTCAAAGGGAGCTTGGCCTTTGGACGGAAACAGCCATCAGCAGGCCAGTTGTGAGTGCTTCTGGAAGCCACTGGGACAACATCCCACACTGAGGTTGTAGCCTGGAATTCCTCTGACCTACCAGCAATAGTAACAACATGGGCTGGAAGGGGGCAGGTTTATTCTTTGTTATTTATATATTTTTGGAAGAATAATTCTGTTTTCAGTAACAATTCTCATTGTTAGGACGGTGTCTCTCTATGTTTTTTGGCTCGCAAGTCTAGCACATCCTTAAGGAGCACAGCTGGGCCCTGCAGAGCAGGATTTGCCATTGATTGCTTGAGCACCAGTCCCAAGGTTCTTCTAACTCCTACATGCTGGACTCTCTGGGACAGGGGAGTTCAGTAAACAGTATGGGAAGAGGGAGTGTGGATTCCTTGGTAACCCGCAACACAACATTCCCTGTGAGAGTAGTAGACCTGATGTTCATTTAGTGCAAGTTGTTAGTGCTAAGTCAGATGGAGAGCACAGGGAAGAGGAGGGAGAGGAGGAGGAGGGAGAGGAGGAGGAGGGAGAGGAGGAGGAGGGAGAGGAGAAGAAGAGGAGGAGGAGTGAGAGGAGAAGAAGAGGAGGAGGAGTGAGAGGAGGAGGAGGGAGAGGAGGAGGAGGACGGAGAGGAGGAGGACGGAGAGGAGGAGGAGGGAGTATTTCTAAATTCATTCCAAGGTGAAAATCCAGAAACCAATTACAGGCAAAAGTTGCTTTTATTTTTCTCCAGATACTTGAAATTGTCCATGGAGCTGAAGACAGTCAGTTCTGCAGACATGGGCAGGTGGTGTGTCTTTTGCACACACTAGTGTGAGAAGTGATCTGCCAGGTCTTGTGCCTGGTTCATGCTCGAAGAGGAGCGATAAAGCCAGGTCAATGAGCAATGCAGGAAAACATCTGTTAGCAGATGTTGGACTCTAAACCGTTCTGTAGTGATGGAGGGAGCCACAGTCCGGGGCCACTCTGCGCCATCGTGATGCCAAACCTTGTCACACACTTGACTCCACACTGGATGCCTGTGAACATGATTGTGTTTGATAATTAATTCATTAGTTAAACTTGAGACATGCTTCCACTGAACACATAGGCTGGCCTCGAACTTAAACTCCTCCTGCACCAGCCTCGCTGGGCACACACTGCCACACCAAGCCGATTTGCTTTTTAACTCAGGCTCACTGAATTGCTTAGATAAAGTTCTTTTGAGCACACTAATCTAAGCCTTTATAGCTTTCGACTCTGCTAATGAACCGATAATGATTTAATAGTTCCGTTTGCAGAGAGGCTTAGGAAAAGATAAAATGGGAGGTGAAGAATAAGAGAAAAATCTGCCGATGCTCCTTCAATAATGAAGGTCGGCCGGGCGGTGGTGGCGCACGCCATTAGTCCCAGCACCTGGGAGGCAGAGGCAGGCAGATCTCTGTGAGTTCAGGGCCAGCCTGGTCTACAAAGTGAATTCCAGGACAACCCGGACTGTTATACAGAGAAATTCTGTCTTGGAAAAGAAAAGGCAGAGAGGGGGTAAAAAGACCTGGATCATTCTTCATTTTTGGGGGGAAGCCTCATGCAGTACCTGAGCCCTTCCTCAGCCATGGCCCACACACAGTGAGCACACACCGGCAGAGTGTTGAAATCTAGCTGCTAATTCTGAAAGCCACGGTGAGCCATGGGACCGGACTTGGTTCTGTAGTGGAAATGGCTCACAGGAGACACTGGGAGCCAGGGATGGGGTCGATGGGGACGCTGAAAAGGAGGCTCACACCTGTCTGAACTTGAGAGCTGGCGCAGGGGCTGGTTTTGACTCGTCTGCTGTGCTCACACAGGGCTCAGTCAGTTTCCAGGGCAGCTGCACTATACCTGCAGACAGACTTAGATGGCTGAAGATGACGCAGGACCCAAAATGAAGATGCTTGAAAAGGTGTCGCTTATTTCAGAGAAAGGATACGCTAGGGAAATGCCATTGCCCGCTGGGTCTGGAGAGGTGGCCAGAGCTTTGGCAGCTCACAAGCCACTCAAGACCCCGTGGCCCGGCTGGGGCGCTGGCGTTGCAGGGCCTTACTGTTTCAGGGAAGTGACCAGACCCTTGCATGCCTGCTGGGATCTCCCCTCAGAGTTCATGAACTAACGGGTCTGTGGTACATTTCTGGGGCTTGCAACTTATGCCCCCTGCAGCTTCTTAGCCCATCAGCTTCGTCTGTAGAGTTGACTGTGCCCGTGTGATCATGTTTCCATTTTAGAATCTTGAAACGTAATCTGCACCAATGGTTGCGGTGATATTTAATCTCCCCCAAATTTATTCTCTCCATTCATTATGTTTAACTTGTACAAGGCTCTCAGACTTCCTACGAGGAAGCTATGCTTAAGTGTGTC
Source organism: Arvicola amphibius (assembly GCF_903992535.2). Lineage (NCBI taxonomy): Eukaryota > Metazoa > Chordata > Mammalia > Rodentia > Cricetidae > Arvicola > Arvicola amphibius. The sequence goes on from NC_052054.1 coordinate 4,598,752, forward strand.
AGGAGTGAACGCGTGTGCTATGTCTCGGTGCACCTTCCGAATGCTAACTGTTTCTCTCCTTGCTTCTCCATCCCCAGATGAATCGGCTCCGAAGGAAGTCAGCAGGGTGAGTAACTGGATGCAGTTTCTACAACACTGCCCTAGGACTGCAAGCATGAAGTCCCCTCCTCTAAATGCCCGTGTTCTCTTAGCGTCGGGTGAGAAGAGCAGAGCAGAAACTGTGCAGTTTTCTAGGGTGTCCCCAGGGCAGTCAGGGCAGAGGGAGGCTCCACACAGAAGCTCTAGGCTGAACACCAAGATTAGGCACGCAGGCACCTGCACATCTGGAGCTGTGCCAAGGCTGGCCCATTAGAGCCTAGAGCCTGCAGGGAGAGGCCAGATTTACAGTCTCCAGAGTAACCAGTGAAGCAGTATTTGCCAAGCATCCTCACGTGGAGAATGAGGATGTCACCTAAGCCCTGCCTGTGGAGACCACCCTCAAGCCATCTCCTTTGCAGGACATCACAGGTATCCCCCTCTCAAACCTTACCTGTGATCTCAACTATCACCTTGCTTATGGAGGAACCAAGGCCATTGACTGTAGTGAAAACTATTGCTCAGCACCCCGAGACATTCAGTGCTCTTGCCATCTAAGGGTTAAAGGGTCCAGCCAACACAGTGATCTGGGCAGGTGGGCTGGGACGGCTCAGACAAGTGAAGCGCCCCTGTTGCAGGCCTGAGGGCTTGGGTTTGGATCCCCAGCGCCCATCTTAAAAGGCAGAGGTGACAGGCAGTGCACGTCTGAAAGCCTGGTGGCAGGGGTGTTTGAGGGACCCAGGATTATCCATATACTTATGACCAGCCACTTCCCTGTCTTTTCTGTTGCATGATCGGCACTTAGAAGTCCTGAGACAGTGATCCCCGCCACAGAATCTAAGACCTTTCATCTGGCCGAGCCAGGGGCTGGGGATCTTAAGCAAATGCCTTCCGTGGATATCAGGCCCAATGGCCTAAAGGGCTCCCAGGGCAAACTTCCCCCAAGTGACGTTTGAAGGTGGGGGAATGGCGGCTACACATTCCACAAAGTGCTGGCACTTACACCCACAACCCGAAAGGCTATTGACCGGATCCTAGAGGGTAGTGAATGTCCATCGGACGGTGTCATGGTTTGGAATGTTAGTTATCGCCGAGGACCTGGTTAGAGATATAAAGACCTTTTTTTCACTGTTATCTTTTTCTCCTCTTTTACATTTTTTTGTGTGTTGTATAGCAGTATAATTTTCACTTATTTATTCCATCAGTAGATATTGTTTGTACAATGTACAATGGTTTCATTTCAGAAAATAAAAAAAAAAAATCAGAAAAAAAGAAGTCCTGAGACAGGCAGTGGTGGCACACGCCTTTACTCCCAGCCTTCAGGAGGCAGAGGCAGGTGGATCTCTGTGAGTTCAAGGCCAGCTTGGTCTACAGAGTGAGTTCCAGGACAGACAAGGCTACACAAAAGAAAACCTGTCTTGAAAAAAACAAAAACAAAGAAAGAAAGAAAGAAAGAAAGAAAGAAAGAAAAGAAAAAGAAAAAGAAAAGAAAGAAGCTCTGATTAGACTAGGGAAAGGCAGCATCAATATGAAAGCCATCTCAACCCTCAGTTTCTGGAGTGTGCCACTCTGTGGGCACGTCTGGGGCTCCTGGGGACCAACTACTGCAGCTATGTGCCCTCATGCCCTCAGAAGTGGGATTGTGACAGGAATGGAGACCATTTTGAAGTTTTTCTTTTATAATACTATTCCCCACGCAGCCCCCAAATATTTATAAAAGGCTTCCGCTTGCTCTTGGAATGCATGGTGTTCGTTAGGGTCTTGGTATAAATGCTTTGGTTTTTACTAATCCAGCCTGATGTGGAGAGCATCACGTTTAGCCTGATGTGGGGAGCATAGCACTTAGTTGGAACCTCTCTGTTTTGGGGTGTTCTCCATGGTGTTTCCTGGCACATCATCAGCCCCTCTATTTGGAGTGTTCTCCCTGGTGTTTCCTGGCACATCAGCCCCTCTGTTTGGGGTGTTCTCCCTGGTGTTTCCTGGCACATCAGCCCCTCTGGGGTGCTCTCCCTGGTGTTTCCTGGCACATCAGCCCCTCTGTTTGGGGTGTTCTCCCTGGTGTTTCCTGGCACATCAGCCCCTCACATTTGTCGTCTCCTCTCTGTGACGATCTCCAGCACTCTCTAGACCCCCGGGCCACTGTGTGCCCTGCTAACTGTGAGTTCTCTAGCAGGCTGCCCACAGTCCTGGTTCTGCTGCTACTTTGCTCACATCAGGCCATCGCAATTAAAATTGTGTCTGTGTTTTTGCCCGTGTGATTAGCCCACTGATAATCATTCATTGGATTTGAGTTCTCCTGAGAAAACAAAACAGATGCTTCCCTAACATCCACTTCCTGTAGGTCCTTCCTCACACTGAAGTTAGCCTTCTGCCGTGTGTGCTGAGACGCTGTTCACACTGTGGTATGTGGACAGACCTTCACAAAGCCTTTCAAATGTAGTTGTGGATTTTGGCGGTCATGGGTTCGTTTCTTTTTTAACTGACGGTACTTGGGAACGGCTGCCTAGTGTCCCCACACATCTGCGCTGTCCATGTCTGTGTCCCACAGGCTCTTCCGACAGATGAGAGGGCGAGTGACATCACCTTCAAAGTTAAGTGATCCCAAGGACCTTGAGGAAACAGGGCTGAGAATGGTCCCCTGACAGTCACACTGCCAGGTTTTTCCTGGGCGGGTGGGACAGACTGCTTTCCCCGGAGTCCAGATCCCATCCTCTGACCTTCACTCAGCCTGGTGACGGCCGTGGCTCTATTGCTTCCACTTAGCATCTTGGTGTGCTGAGGGAATGGTAATGCTCACTGTCAGCCCCAGTGTGGGCCACACCAGGCTCTCTCCATGTGAAGTGGGACCCATATCATCATTCTCAGGATATTGTTACTTACTTTATGAGCCATCCTTTTGAAAAAAAGAATTTCAAGTTAGTCGTAAGTGGTGGTTTTCAGCTTGGCTGTGTTGGTCTTGAAACTTTGGCAGAGTTGCCTTTAGATTTATGGGTGCAGCAGCCACAGTCACCCACGCTCACCACGGCTTCAGCTTTCTCCTCTACTTGAGCTTTGTGTGATTTAGTTAAGGAAAGGAAGGCCACCTGATGACAGCTTTAAACTAATTGTTTTTCATGGGCATCCAGCTTTCCTCCCCCTTCTCCTCTGTATAAATGAAATACCCACAATATCATTTGGGCTTTCTGAATGACGTGTCTCTGAAACCCGTGATCACACAGTTGTGATCATGGTTGTGCCGTGTGCCTGTCCTCGGGTCTGTTCTAGTGAGTGTATGCTCTGCAGAGAGGGGAGAGGCTACAGCTAGTGCTGTTCTTCCCAGAGGGACCTGAACACAGCAGGTGTATCGATGGCAAGGAGTTCCCATGCACAGGAGGGGTTGGTAGCAGGGAGGGAGAACCCGGAAGATGACGAGTCCAGGTACAGCTAGTGTGTCCGGGTGACCTCTAATATGAGACGAAGGCTCCAACAGGCTGAAATTAACCGTGTCAAGAATGGAATTAAGATTGGGCTGTACAGAGACAAGTTCTTGTGTTGGATTTATAGTATTCAAATGGTTAGGTTGTGAGATGGAGACACAGCGTTGGGATTGGGACCACCCTCAGCCTAACAGGCAGCCGAGCACTGTCCCTGCCTTCACAGAGCTTTCTCCGCATCCCTGAACAGAAAGCAATGCTGCTGTGTTTTACACAGAAGCAAGCGTCCTGCGGGGCTTAATTTTTGTGGGGCATAATTTTTGACTTCACATGAATGATCTCACCTTGGCATTTACGGCCTTCCCAGTTCCTTCTTACTCTGTAGTATTTCTTCTTTAAACTTTAACCTTTCTAGGTGGGGAATGAAGACCTGAGGTGATGGGGCAAGAAGCACACCCTGCTCCTAGTGGAGGCTGCTCTTTCGAGTGCCCCGTCTCCCAGAACGCGAGAATGGCCTCTGTAGAAGCCCCCACCCCCGTGGTCACCTGATGGGCTGCCCAAGGGTGTCCGCAGAAACCTTGACACCTTCTGATCCTCTAACTGGGGCCAGTATATGGCTGCAAGCCACTGTGCGGGTGTGGGAAATTGAACCTGGGTCCTCTAGAAAAGCAGCAAGTGCTCTCTCCAGCCCCTTAGGAGAGGTGTTCTAATGGCTTGGCAGGAAACCAGGTTATAACTGAACGTAGAAAGCGGAGGAAGCAGGAAGGCAAAGATGTGAAGACTCAGAGCTTCTTTGTGAATGAGTAGAAAATGGGGTCTTGTGTCTTGGTGGATGCAAATTGAAGTGGACTTCCTCGGTGTCCCCAAGGAGAGGTGCCAGCCCCCTTTCAGGGCAAACTTCTATTAGTATTGAATTCCATAAAGGTCCAAATGTAAGTTAATGTGGCGGATTTTACAGCCGTGCTCGCCAGTTCCAAAGCAGAGCATTAAAGCATGGCTTGTTTTTCAAGAGTGACAGTGGCCACACAAGAGCTGGACTCAGGAGGCAAGGTGAGGACCTGGAGTAACTGTGTCTCCCTCCTCCAGCCATCGGCCCCAGCTGGCACGACATACCCAAGGGCGGAAGTGAGGATATGCATGCATCCCAGTGCACGAGAGACAGGAGCAGGAGGCTCGGGAGTTCAGGGCCAGCATAGTGAGTCTGATGTCACATGGACAGCCTTGGAAGCTATCTCAAAGTAACCAAAAAAGAACCCCCAAAACAAAAACAGACAAAACTCCTCAAACAACAGAAAAGAACAAAGTGAGGACATGCAGAGAATGAGAAGGCATATCCTTCGAAATCTAAAGAAGTAGCAATCACCTATAAAACCTACAGCCTGAAGGGTGTGTTAGTGTAAATACACATCAGGCATACTATGTGTGCGTGCGTGTGTGCGTACCTGTGTGTACATGAGTGTGTTTATGTGAATGTATGTATGCATATTCATGGGTGTGTACCTGCATTTTCCGATGTGTAGTTTGCCTGTGAGCATGTGTGTGTGTGTGTGTGTGTGTGTGTGTGTTGGTGTGGGGGGTATTAGCTGTGAGGTAGCGCCACATGATTTGAGACAATATTTATGGGCAAGTGTGTAGAAGGCCAGCAGAGACCCTGTCACTTAGATAATTAACAGATCCATCAAACTTGGAAACTGTATCAGTAACCTCCTCCCCCTTTGCGTGACAAGATACCTGGGATATATGCCTCCACAAAGGAAGGGCCTCATTTGGCTCACAGCTTGGGGGATGGCAGCAGTCCCTCCTGTCGGGAGAGCCATGGCAGCAGCATGGAGCAGGTGTCCCACTGCAGTTGAGATCAGTGAGCAGAGAAAAGAATGCAGATGCTCTGGAGGCCAGGACCCCACCCCGGGGGGTGTTTCTGTCTCCATGCAAGGTAGGCTGTAGTTGGTTGGTTCTGTTTTACTTTTGACTCTTTGCTCTTTGAGGACCAGCCACCCAGCTCCTAAATAAACACACAGAGGCTTTTTCTTACTTATGAATGCCTGGCCTTAGCTTGGCTGGTTTCTAGGCAGCGTTTCTAACTTAAATTAGCCCATCCACCTATTGCCTCTGGGTTTTTTTTACCGTTTTCTGTTTCTGTATAGCTTTCTTCACTTCTTACTCCATGCCTGGCTATGTGGCTGGCCCCTCTCCTTATTCTTTTTGCTCCTTGATCTTCTTCCCAGATTTCTTCTCCTGTTATTCTCTCTGCCAACCAGCCCTGTCTATCCTTTCTCCTGCCTTGCTATTGGCCATTCAGCTCTTTATTAGACCAATCAGGTGTTTTAGACAAGCAAAGCAACACAGCTTCACAGAGTTAAACAAATGCAGCATAAAAGAATGCAACACATTTTTGCATCATTAAACAAGTAAGTATTCCACAGCATAACTGAATGTAACACATCTTAAATTAATATTCCATAACAGTAGGTTGTTCCACCCCAACCAACCCAACCTAGAAACTCCCTCTTAGACATGACATCCAGAAGCTTGTATCCTAAGTGCTTTCTGGATCCCGCCGAGTTGGTGGCATTAGCCAGGACAGCATTCAAGAACGTTTAAGAAGTGCTGTGCCCCAAACAGGTAAAGGGAAATTAACTAGTATCTCTAACCTAGAAAGTCATTACACCCTAGGGAGGATGAGCCCTTGGGATGCCTGCCAGAGAAGCTCTCTACCCACTTCCCCATTATCAGATACATCATGTGCCGTAGCTTTAGGCACTCGAACTGTGCACCTGAGAAAGAATGCTTCTCCTCCCAGGCAGTGGGTTGTTTGTCTCAGCCTTTGCTGCTGGTTCTAGCAGGAACTGTGAGAGCCCCCAGGGAGCTTGGCCCTAAGTGCTGCAGTGTCCGAGTGGATGTGATGTGAGCCATTTCCCAGGGCAGCTCAGTCTGTCCTACCTGCGTGCAGCTCTCGCTGTTTGTTATTAGATCTGCTTGCTCTCACTCTGGGCAAATCCTACAGTATCAGCAGTAGACTGAACACATGGACCGTTTGTCTATAAAGAATTATTTCTGATTGTGTGATGAAAGTGTTATACAAAAGGCACATACGTTCCGTGGTGGTCAGCGGGGGCCGTTTAGTCTGAAGCTCAGAACTAAACCATGCTCTAACAACTAAACATGGGAACTGAAAAATATTCCTGTTCACAAGACTTCAAACTGTGACCTGTTTTACCCTACCCATCTCAGCAGCCATAAACCCACACTGGGGTGTATGTATTTAAAGATATTACAACAGAATTGTGTGCAGCCGGTCCTGGTCCCCTGAACCCCAGGTGTTGTGCGCATTGCGGATCAGCACACGTCTGTATTGTGAAGAAAGGAACAGAGAAGGGACCTGGAAATGGAGTACCTCAATGGATCAGCCGCTCTTCCCTTGCAGAGCCTCATTAAGGTGTTTGCTTTCTTTTGACAAAGAGATGGGCTATTCGCTCATGTTTTCTTATTTATTCCCGCCCCCCACAACACGAGCTCAGATTCCTCGAGAGCCAGAGCTTTGGCTGCTGTGCACTTGCACACTGCTGAGAACCTTTAATTACCAGGGACCCACACCCAGAAGCCATTCTGCTGGGCCCGGCACTTCCGCTCCATCTCCTGTGTGTTCTCGTGACACCTCCTCCCCGGCGATTTCTTAGCAGCCACTCAAGCATCAGCACCCTTTGCTGTTGTGGTCAGTGGTTCCTGACTCTGCATCTCTCTCCTTTCCCTAAATCATGATTCAAACAGCCCTTTGCACCCCTTGATCTCTTTGCCCACTTTCAATTCGTTCATATCATTTAACAAACCCTTGAACTCAATATTATTCTTTAGTATGTTTTTTTTTCAATTTCCATTTCTTTGCATCGAGTTGATGGTATCCTTTCAGAAGCCAAGCCAGCTTGTTTGTAGAATCCTGCCTGATTCCATGGCTCCCCGTGAATCCCTTGGGTGATGCCCAGTGTTGTACAGGACGCCACGCTCACTCTGGAGCTGGTGTCCTGCGTGCTGTCCCTGTGCTCCTCCTTGTATCTTATCCCAGACTGTGCCTGCCTCCACCACAGAGGACCCAGCATTCTTGAGAGTGGCTTTCCAGGACTGGTAGGGCAGCTGCCTCCCCTCCCCATAACTCTAAGATACGCCCCCCTCCCGTGACTCTTGTCAGTTGCTTGCTGCTCTTACTCATTTTTCAGAGGTGTCTAAGGTGGGTCCCTGGGTCTTGCAGCCATTCGGCAAGTTCTTACTGCCGAACTGTTACCTTTTCTAGTCTACTCCTGGGAGCTGAGGATAGATGGCTGCTGGAAGCCAGCCCCTCGCTCCAGGCCACCAGCACGTCTCTGCCTCCGCCTCTGAGGCTCCTGGACTCTGTTGATTGTTCACTGCCAATGCTCAGTCGTAGAGTCGTTAGGATTCTCCAGTGCATGGTGTCTGTGTTATCAAAAAAAAAAAAAAAAAAAGGTCTTTATTTATAGCTTTGCTTACTTTAAAATGCCTCAGCTGAGCTGGAGACATACTCGGCTCGCAAAGTGCTTACTGTGCAGGCTGAGGATGTGCGTTCAGTGTCCAGGATTCACACTAGACAAGTGCCAGATGCCCCGAGACAGCACAGCGAGCTCTTGGTGACAGTTGAGGACACAGTGAGATTTCGTAGGACAGGACGTGGCACACTTTGGTTTTTGTTCTTTGGCGTTGTCCTTGCTGTGAAGCGCTGTGTTGAGTGGTTACACTGATAAAGATAAGATCTGCTCGAGATCAGTGTGAATGGAAACCGCAGGCAAGGGTGTCCACTCTCATCCCAAGGTGTGGGTAACTTCGCAGCACCTGAGTTCCTGTCTCTGGATCACAAGCTCTCTTAAAGGACAGCTGGCACTTGACACCCACTATGAACTTTACAAAGTGTTGAAAGTTTTGAAGATGGCTGTAGTACATCCCCTGTCATGCAGACAAGAAACGTGGAGCCTAGAGATGACATTCCACGATAAATACTCCAACCCCATCCCAGTATTTTTTTTGGTGTGTATGTATGTGTGTGTTTGCACGTGTGTGTGCATGTGTATGCATGTGTGTGTGCATGTGCACTCTGTGTGTGTGTGTGTGTGTGTGTGTGTGGTTTGTGACAACTGACTCTTGTCCAGAGGCGATGGGCAGCTTCTGAGCACAAACCTCAGTGGAGCAAAGACTGTTATCCCAGGGCATGGCTGGGCCTTGAGGAAGGACTTGCTGGGAAGCCATTTGTACCAGGGCTCAGCTACTCATTTGTCCATGTGCTGAATCTCTCCCTACCCTCAAGGAACATAGAAGTGTGTGTGTGTTCATGGAAGAGAAACATCCAAAGGCCAGGGATTTAGTTCAGGTTAGCTCTGGCAAACATGAGGCTCAAAGCTCAGTTCCCAGAATTCATAAACATACGCATGAATAAAAACCCACAAAATAAATAAACCCCAGATGTCTAGTGGGGCATTTGCGACAGTAGAATATTCTATGGGGTTCTTCACAGCAGTTCCCAGAGGCTCCCTCGCAGGCTGTGACCTGCTCAGTGCTGTTCTGGAGTCGTCGGGATTTGAACTGCTTATGATGCCTGTGTGGATTCTCTCTTCACCCTGGTGACTGTGGGAAGGGGGGGACCTGGAAGAGTCTCAAGCTAGAAGATAGCAGGGGAATAATAGCAATCTGGCCCTGAGGCAGAATCCAGCAACAGATCACCACAGATGCGGGCCGGTGGCCGATGGTCAGGGCAAAGGTGATGTCCAGTGGTCCTCCAGCTTGGGTAATTTTTTCACGCACAGATATCAAGGTAGGAAGCTGCAGGCTTGTGAGGAAGGAGGGAGGAGGCCTGCTTTATGTATTGTTAGTTGTATATAAATGTCCTTTTCTCCCTGGGCCTGACCTTAGAAGGTTTAAGCCTGTGGACTGGCTTCCCCCGAGAATTCGTCTACTAGTCTGCTGTGGCGGTCAGGTCGTATTTCTGCTCACTCCCTCACTCAGAACTTTATGATTAGAGACGTTGAGAGCATGGTAGAGTGCTGCCCCGTTGATCGGCAGGGACACCCGATCGTTGGCCAGGACTTCAGTTCTCTGCAGATGGGACCATTCCAGCTGCCGCTTTGATTTTGTCCGTTGCACCAAAACCACTCTCTCCATCGACCGACACTGAATGCAGCCATGTGGCCTCCTGCCACCCCGAGGATTAAGTTGTATGTGACATCAGGGGACGTAGCCAGATGAGAGCAGTCTTCATGCTTGGTCCCAGCTCACTCCAAGCTTAGGCTTCTCACATAACCATGTCCTTAGTGACAGCCATAAGCCAAAGCTTGGGTGGCAGCCAGGCCTCTGTAGTCACTCACTGTGGCTCAGGTGCACCTTGCCGTCTCTGAAGGGAATCGGGGACTGCTGGGGTTCACTAAGTGCTGGGGTTCACTGAGCACCAGTGGCCCAAGTGGTCCAGCTGGAGGCTCATTGAGTCCTCTCTGTTCTGCACTTGGAGCAAATGGGGCTGAACTCCTTCCCGGCCCCTTTCCATTAGAGTGTGACCAGCAGACGGTCAGTTCCGTAGGCGTGCAAGGTGGTGTGGAAGCACCCATGGAAGGAGTCCCTGGCTCACTCCACAGACAGGTTTTACACATGACACTTGTGTCACAAGTAGTAGATCTTGGGAATTAAAGATGTCTGAGTGGCCCAGAAACAGAGAGATGTCAAAGTTGAGACCTGAGTGCACAGGGGTGGGGACGGGAGAGAGAGCGTCCCTGGTGGACAGTAACGGTGTTTGCTGGAGGCGCTGATCGATCTCCCCAGTTCAGTGGGAAGCCTGGGAGGGTTTTCAGCTGAGGAGTAAACAGATTTTGTCTTATTTTTAGTTTGCAATGCTTGCTATTTGGAAAATAGGGTTCCTAAGGCAAGAATGGGGCAGGGAGAGCAGGGAGGGGCTCCGGCTTCTATTCTGTTGAGAGGGGCAGTGTGGCCTGTCTGGGGCAGGATCAGATAAGCCCCTTGTTCACCTTCTTGTTGGTATGACAGCGTGTCCTAGCAGTGACCACAGCTTCGGGTCACACTCACCTCTGCTCTGCAGGGAGCCTGAGCTCATGGAGTCCCATTTCACCTAGCACAGTACCAAGGATTTCCCTAGCAAGCTGTCACATTTTCCTCAGGCGGCCTTTGAACTCTTTGACCAGTAGAGCTGTCATTGTGTGTAAAAGTTGTAATGTATAACATTTGCGTTCTTTATATGAATAAGCAGGCATGGATACAGTTTAGAGATAAGTTCCAGTGAGCAGTCACAGCAGGCTTAGTTTGCAGCCTTCCTGTTTAACGTCCGGCCATGCTCTGTAAACGATCCACGGCCAGAGCCCGGAGCTGCTGAAGCAGCACGTTCCCTACGCCAGGGGTGTCACTGCGCTTTAACCATGCCTCACCTCTCTTCTCTTTGTGTTCAAGTACCAGGACACGAACATGCAGGGAGTGGTGTACGAGCTGAACAGCTACATAGAGCAACGCCTGGACACAGGCGGGGACAACCACCTGCTCCTGTACGAACTGAGCAGCATCATCAGGATAGGTAAGACACGCTGTGCTTGCTTCAGGCTGGGTCACTTGGCAGAGAGTGACAGGAGTCCCCTGTCACCGTTCTCTGTGCTGGGCTCCGTGTCTGTAGTGGAAGAATATGAATGTGAAGCTGCCAGGATGAATGAACCCACAAATCCCTGAATTACCTGAGGGCTCCCACCTGGGGCCGGCAGCTGCTTTCCTTTGTATCAGATTAAATTGCATCTTTAGAAAGGAAGATGCCAGGTTTTTAACATAATATTTTAATTTATTCTTTGATAATTTCATACAGTGTATTTTGAGTATATTTATTCCCCTCTTCCAACTCCTCCCAGATCCTCCCCAACACTACCCACCCAGCTTAGTGTTCTGTCTCCTAAAACAAGCTGTTCATTTTGAAGGGAAGCAAACATGCTTGGAACTCACTCTGATAACCAGAGATGACTTGTCGTGTAGAGAGGATGCTGCAGCCAGAGACAGCTTGTCCAGTAGACAGGATGCTGCAGCCAGAGACAGCTTGTCCAGTAGACAGGATGCTGCAGCCAGAGACGGCTTGTCCAGTAGACAGGATGCTGCAGCCAGAGACGGCTTGTCCTGTAGAGAGGGTGCTGCAGCCAGAGATGGCTTGTCCTGTAGACAGGATGCTGCAGCCAGAGACGGCTTGTCCAATAGACAGGATGCTGCAGCCAGAGACGGCTTGTCCTGTAGACAGGAAGCTGAATCCTTCAGGACATGGTGCTTTCACTTGTCCACTATGACACAGAGTGTTTCAAGTTTTTCATCTGAGACTAAATGTGCCCCGGACATGTTATGACTTCACTTCATGCAAGCACTCTGTGGGCTCCCACACTGTCTGTCTGTGACCCCACTGTTCTGTTGATCCAGAGGCTTCGGATGCACCTGGCTCTAGATACCCACCCAAACACGCACAGACCCAAGTGAGTTATAGGGAGTTTACATTTGGGCGATACCCCACCTGCCAGGACTTAGAGTGTTTGTTATGATAATGGCCTTTAGATAATAAGAAAAATGTAAGATAAAATCTGCTCACTTTAGTGCTGTGTGTATATTTGCCTAATGATTTTGGTGAGCACTTAATTATTTGGTATTCTTGTGGGTGTTTTTAACTTAAAAATGAAATACAATGCCCATCTGTCTTTGTGAAGATTGAAGGCTCGACAGATGTTTTTACAGGGGTACAGCTATGGACCTATCTGCAGCCAGTGGCGAAAACTGGGAACCTCTGGTTATGCTGTGGGTTAAAGCCACACATTACACTGTTCTGTTTATGGGCATCGGTCACGTTAACCAATCCACGCAAAGGCTGGTACACGAGTCTCACTGTAGAATCCGTGATGTCATATTCTTCCATTGAGACTGGTTTCTCCCTTCTTTTTATTGCTTTGGCAGCCACAAAAGCCGACGGATTTGCACTGTACTTCCTTGGAGAGTGCAATAATGTAAGTATCTATATTTAGATTTTGGTGCTCTAGATAAGAAACCCTCACAAATGCTCTAAGAATCTACTGTCCTGCAAACAACGGGCATGTCGTCATGATTCCCTCCAGGCTCGTTTGTGCTTGGCTTGCACTTACAGCTACCGCCTATCTGGAACGGCCCAGCAGCAGACAGGCCTAACATGCAATTGATTTGTATATTCTTGCTTTGGTTTATAGTATCCTGAACCATGTGTGATATTTCTAGAATGTGTGTTTCCTGTGAAAGTTACTTCAGTCCTGTGGGCAGCAATGCCACAGAGGAGGGGCTGTGTCCCTTCTGCACTTCCTCTACCTCAGAGTAAACAAGAAAAAAACAGTTTGTGTCGTGTGATTTTTCTAAGTGTTTGAAAGGTGAGTCTGTTCAAAGTACTGGGGTGGGGCAGCTAAGCCTGGGTCTGAGTCTCTGCCTCTGTGGCTGTTCCTGGATTTTTGTTGGAGTACATGTAACAGCCCGTGGTCACACGCAGCACACACGCATGCAGACACATTTCGCCAACCTCAGTATTGGTGCCCCGTTTGTTACGTCATCGCAACAATCTTAATGCTTTCGTTGTAACAGGTCATTCAGAAGCTCATGAGTTAGGCCGCACCAGTGCGACTTATGGTAGGGGTTGCAGTCTGATTTCCACGTTCTTGAGTAACTAACTATGTAGCGTTGATGTTATAAGGCATGTTAGCAGGAAGGGATCTGCGATGTGTCAGGTACCATTCCTATCCAGTGTAGCAATGCAGTGAGAGCCGTTGCATGCAGCCTTGGTTGGTTGTCTCCCCTCATAACTGGTCCTCTCTCTGTCCATAGCCCTTGCTGGCCGTGTGATGTGACAGTTCATTAATATTTTACTAATGTCTCTCTCCCTGACATCAAAGTTCCTGTGAGCCGTAGCCCCTTCCCCGCGTCTGTCAAAGGAACAGTCAGACAAGTGTGTTCAGGAGAGTGTTCATGCAGACTTTAGTCAACTTTGAGTGCTTGAAACTGTACTGCAGACTGTAGTGTTTACGCTGGCTAAGTCATGAAAATAAACAGCTATGTTTTTCCTGCTCATTTAAAGCTGTTTTTAAAAATTGTGGAGATGGTTTTTAATTTAAAATTAAAATCTTATTTTAACTGACACGTAAACATATAGGAGGATCATGTCAGCAAGGTGTTCTGTGTGAACCCCAGCTGGCTAGCTGTGTCCAGCCACCAAAGCCACACGTATAGCTAGTGAACTGTCTCCAGTTCCTTTGTGTGGCTTTTCCGGACGTGTAACACTGTTTACACAAGAACTCTACCCCAGTACCCACTGACCGGCCCCCACTTCACACCCACTCTACCTCAGTGCTCACTGACCGGCCCCCACTTCACACCCACTCCCCTCAGTGCCCACTGACCGGCCCCCACTTCACACCCACTCTACCTCAGTGCCCACTGACCGGCCCCCACTTCACACCCACTCTACCTCAGTGCCCACTGACCGGCCCCCCACTTCACACCCACTCTACCTCAGTGCTCACTGACCGGCCCCCACTTCACACTCACAAGTGACCCAAATGGGGATTCAGTGGGTCTTCTCTGTGCTAAAACTTGGATCCCGAATATGACGCCAGCTGTTAACCTGAACAAATGGGACAGGCATTGAGCTGAGCTGCCGCTGATGCAGAGAGGACAGGAGGATACGTGTAAGTTCCCCTAAGGCTCCATGTGGCTGACGCGCAAGTCACAGGTGGTGCCGGCTTAGCTCCTTTGGTCAGCCACGTGGCTGTTGTTGACTTTTATGATAGCCTTCTCAGAGACGACTTGGAAAGGATGTCTAGAGTGTGCAGCCCTCTCCGTGTTGTTCTGAATGCCTTCACCCTCAGTCTCAGTCTCTCCCACCTTGCTAAGTGCTGGTCTCAGACCCTCTCAGCCTCCGGTCGGATGGGCTCACACACGCGATCCTCTCGGGCAGACTTTTCTCACTCCTCTCCCTTTACATCACAGCGACTTGCACTGTGAGGCTCGCGCATTTAGGCTTCAATTGGTACCCAAGAAAAAGGCAACCGTGAGGTTTTATTACCTCCCGGGAAATGGCTTTCTCAGGCCTCCATACGACTCTCTCCTTTTTTGCTGGCATCTGTTGGTGCATCAGGATGTGTGGCTAGAGCGTAGCCTTCTCTCCTGTGAAACGCAGATTTCACTGGGTCTTGCTTTAATTTTGAATTTTGTATTTTCTTTCCCCATCTTGTAGTCTATAATTTTTGTGATAATTTGTTTACCTGATATTTTTGTAGAATAAATGTTTCATTTAGACAGAAACTTTACCAGCCTGATAGGAAAATTCAGGGACCATAAGGCCTGTGATTACTTCGTGCCCTCCAGATAGGGATTGTCTCCTTCACCCGGAACTCCTGTCATAGAAAACAACCTTCTCAATCCTCCATACGGTTCTTTCCTTTTTTTTTTTTGCCATCTCTCATTGATCTCTCTCCAGCACTGACACACTTGCTCACCTGTTTCATGTGTCCCCTTCCCTTCCTACCCAGAACAAGATACTTCTGTATCTATTCTTCTTCCAGCTGGTTTGGACCTGCTGTGGAAGCTACTTTTCTGTGCTCTCCACTGAGAGTCAGGCCCCTTAACTGGGCTGTCCAGGTGAGCTGTCCATCACAGTGAGGTAGACAGAGTCTCACACATCCTGCTGCAACACTGTAATCTCAGAGGAGACCCCCCCTCTTTCAGGACTAATTTCAAGGCCATTTTATCTTCTTGTTTTCCTGTCCTGTTGGCCTATGATGGCAGAGCTGTTGCCCACCCTTGCATGTTTGGCAGGGCATGCTGGTGGGTGCCCCAGGAGAACTGCTTTGCCTACAGTTTTCTTGGGAGGCTCACACATTTAGGCTTTAGTTGGTATCTAAGAAAAAGACAACAGTGGGGTTTTATTACCTCCTAGCACTCCTTATTTACTTCATGTTAGGTTTCTGGGGGACTTTTTTTTTTATTATTATTCTCAGCCCAGTGATGCATATATGTATATGTGTAGGGGCGTGGTCGATCGGCAATTATGATTAACCAGACTAGCTTTATTATATCAGCTTTAATAAAGGAAAGAAAAGGGAACTTACAAAAGCCAAGGTTCCAGCGAGGAGTGCAGGGAAACAAAGAGGGAAAAAACAAACCAACACGGATCTTTTAAAGGTGTTTGGAGCCCCGGAGGGGTCACGCCCCTCAGACAAAGGGATTGGTCAGCTCCCCCATCATATATGGTCTGGAGAGATGGATCTCTGGCTAAGAACTATTTCTGTTCTCCTAGAAAACTTGAGTTCCATTCCCAGCACCTACACTGGGTGGCTTGCAACTACCTGTTATTCTAGCCTCAGGGGATTTGATGCCTTTTCTGGCCTCTGCAGGCATGCATGCACATACACAAACACTCATGTAGATAATACACATGAATGAAAAATCATTAAGAATACACTTTTTTCTAGCTTCTCTAAATGATTAAAACTTCTTTTCAAGATTGTAACTCTTCAATCTGATCTCACTTAGAAACTGCCTTCCATGGGGAAGTTCTGCGCAGCGGCGGCCGTGGCTGCTGCTGCTGCTGCTACTGCAGTTGCAGCTACTGAGCTCATGCATTCTTTTTGTTCACGAGGCATGGAGCGCTGCATATGAGGATTTTTTTTTAATTTTAAAAATAAAGTTTATTTTCTGTTTGAGAATTTCATACATGTATAGAATGCATTTTGATTGACTCCACCCCTTTTTCTTCCCCTCCAGTTTCTCCTCTGCCCTTCTCTGGACCATTCCTTCCCACCTTGATGGGCTCTTTACTTAAATCCACTGGTCTGTAGGTTTGCACTTGTGCCAATCAGCAGGAACATGGGCAGACACTCCATCTGCAACCTTCAGCTATCAGTGAATCCTCAGCTTGTGTGTGGGGCTTCAGGAGCCCCTCCCCCATGCATACTTTGATTTGTGTTGGCTTGATCTCATGCAGGTCTTATGCAAACAGTAATAGTTGCTGAGGGTTTGTGTGTACAAGGTACACATCCAGCAAACACTGTTTTCCTGTAGATATCTGCTACCTCCAACTCTTACGAACTTTCTGCGTCCCCACCCCCGCTTCCACAATGATCCCTAAGTCTTAGGGTGGGGGTTAAGCATTATGATATATATAGCTGTTTCATTTAGTGCTGAGAGTTCCCAGTCTCTTACTCTCAGCATACCAACAAATTATAGGCCTCTGTATTAATTGGTCTTTTTTATAAAAAGAACCTTATTTGATGAGGGTTAATATATACACTAATATCGTGTTTTAAAGATAAGCACTAGGGGGACCGTATTGCATGTCCATTCAGCGGAATAATCGTATCAGGTTTCTCCCTAGGGCCTATGACCTGGCCAGTCTTTGTTTTTACGGCCAAGCAACAGTACCAGACATGACTGTGGAATGTGTGTTAAATCCAATCAGAAAATGGTTGGGTACCCCCATTCATGCCGCTATTGCACCACTGAGCAGACATTGCCAGGGCTACTGTTAGTGTATTCCCAGGGTTTACACTTAGGTAAGAGAGTTGATTGTTTTTCTCCCCTGCTAGAATGCATGGCATTTTCTGGCACTATGGAAGGTAGCCAGTAGGGATGAGGCTTCGAGGTTAAGGCCGGCAAGATTTCTGCATGTGCTGACTCGAGCATGTGGTGTTTTCAGCAGCTGGGTCTTATGATCCATTTCTGGAGGATAACCAACCCATTGTCAGTAGCCTGTAATGTCTGAGGGTCTAGCGCCCCACTGGCCAGCAGTTCCAGAAGATCTAAGTTATTCCTGGCACTGAATTTTTTTTTTTTATTTGAATCAATGCATCTGACCTTCCACATTAACAGGCTAAGGACAGAAACCACACGAGCATATTATTAGATGCAAAAGAGGCCTTGCCTTTGACAAAATCCGACATCTTTTCAGGATGAAAGTCTTGGAGAAGCTAGGGATATGAGGGATATATCAAAACATAATCAAGGCAGTGTATAATAAGCCCACAGCCACAGTCATGTCCAACAGACAAAAACTCAAAGCATTCCCATTTAGCTCAGAAATGAGTGGATGTCCACCCTCTCCTGCCCTGTGAGTATAGTTCTGGAAGCCTTAGCCAGAACGATAAGGTGGATGAAGGAGATAAAGGGGATTCTAAGAGGGAAGGAAAAAGTCAGATAGCTTTATTTTCAGATGATAAGATTCAATTCTATACACAAAAGACCCTAAAGAGTCCCCCAGGAGACTCTTACAGTCTGTCACACTCAAAGCAAAGTGGCGGAGTATGAAAGTAACAGTGGCTTTCTCTACAAATGACGGACGGACTGAGAAAGAAGCCAAAGAAACAATACTCTCAGAATAACCTAAAAAAAAAATCGGGAAAACTCTAACAAGCAAGTGCAAGATTTGCATGATAAAAACTTTAATAGGACCTAAGAAAGAAATTGAAGAAGATATCAGCAGATGGAAAGATCTCCCATGCTTATGGGTCAGCAGGATTAATACAGTGAGAATGGCTGTCCTAGCAAAAGGAACCTACAGATTCATTGCAACCCCCATCAAAATCCCAACACAGTTAGTTCTTCGCAGACCTTGAAAGCTTAGTTTTCAGATCTCTATGGAAACACAAAAGGCCCAAGTTAGCCTAAGCAATCCTGAATTCTAGGAATGCTGGGATTGTTTCCAGCCCAGATGTCGCGTCTTACTACAGACCTGTAATAATGGGAACAACTCTCTATTGGCATAAAGCAGAGCTGTGGATTAATAGAATGGACTCGGGGACTCATACGCGGACCCATATACTCCAGCAGCTACCCGATCTTCATCGAAGAGACAACCTGTGTGCACTGGAGAAAAGACGCATCTTCAACAAACGGTACTGGCCAAACTGGATGGCTGCACATAGAACAAACAGATCCTTCTCTTTCACCCTACGCACAGCTGAACTCTAAATGGAGCATCAGCCTGAATCTGAAGAAGAGAAGCCAGCTTTCTAAACACACCACTGAGATGCCTTCCCTTTTTCCTTTTCCCCCACAAGGGCTTGCTTGGTGGAGCAGGCTGGTCTAGAGCTCACAGCATCTTGGGATCCGACTTAGCCCATGCTTGTCCTGCCTCAGCTTCCCGTGTGCTGGAATTAGAGGTGGACCTCACCACTTGGGACAGAGTCTTTCTAAAACAAAATAAACTTCAAAACAAAAATTACCCATTTCAGTCACAGAATTATAAAAAAGCAACTGGAACAGACTTCCACAGAGACCTTAGCTGATCAGCAGACACCAAGGGTTAGATAAGGGGGGACAAGGCACAGAACCCTGCGCCTGGGAAGTTTTACTTTCCGTCTTTATAGATGGGCCCGTAGAGACGGCTTCATTTCTAAAATCGGCACCAATGAGAAGTATAATTTGCGAGTGGAATTCAGTTCTGCTAACCAAATTTGAAGGCCAGGTACTTCTTGCCAGAGGAAGCAAACAGAGCAGAGAAAGTGAAGCAGAAGATAGATGCCAACAAAAACTAAGACAAAACATACCAAGTGGCTGTGGAATCCTTATGCCCAGCCACTGTAAATCTACCTAGGCCGTCATGTTGTGCCATCTGTTAAGACGAGGAACAACCTGAACTGCTGAGTCAGGTCGTGCGAAAGCAAAAACAGAACCGGTGTCTTCTCAGGAAAAGAGCAGAGCCCCGGCACCACAGCCCGGGAGAGCTTCACTGGAGATGGGAGAGAAGCTCACAGCGAGGGAGAGAAGTTCTTATCGGAAGGAGGCATCTGCAGCAATGGTGGAGCTTTTAACAAAATGGATACACTGGATACTTAGTGCCCGCAGTTTGTAAGGGGAGCAATCTGCCCCCCCACAGTTGTTGACAGTGGAGGCAGCTCGAGGAGGCGAGTGACCATCATGCCAAGCTCTTGCTAAGTACCAGAGAGCTGTGCTACTGTGTTGGGCTTGTGAAGATCTCCTCTTCAGAGAAAACACACTTACAAGCCCTGAGTCAGGTGCCTAAGCTGTGACCTTTGCAGGAAGAGCCCCCCAGACCCTTCTACCCAATGCAGTCTCTGGTAAGGAGATACATTTTGTTGTTGTTGTTGTTGTTGTTGTTATTATCATTATTAAATTTTACTCTAAAGCAATGAAGGATACAATTCATAGAATGTTGCTTCTTGGTTACAAATTGGGGTGGAAATGGAAAAGCAGGGAAACCCAGTGTTTATGTTAGGACATAAAGCCGCAGCCTGAAACTGGTGCTGTTCTTATATTTAGCACCTAGTAGTTTACTCTCATTGTGATGTTTTTCATTCAGCTGTGGAGTAAATTCTAACCAACATTAAAAAGCGCCTTTGCCTTCCCTGTTAGAAATTCCTGGGACCTTGGTTCCTGCTTTCAGTCAGCCGCCGCCATCTAAATTTGCTTCCTAGCACTGCCATCTAGTGGTTCAGATGGAGAATAGCACAAGAACCTGGGTTTTGTCTTGTCCCTAGTGATTTTTTTCCTTTGGTTTTGTTTTTAAGTTTCACCTCCTATTTAATTTTAAAAAGTTTTTAAAAGTTAGCTTTCTAAGAGTGAGACCTAAAAGATCAACATTAAAATGAAATTTCATGAATGAAGTGATCTTTGAATTATTTGTTTCAGAAAATGTCTGGTGTGTATATTTGCCCCAAACAGTCTAGGTGGTAGATATCAATAAGACATATTTTCCTACTTCATTTAAATGGTATTATGTTTTTGTGAATTGTATTAATTTATAATTATTCCATTAATTATATTTGTCTATTCACTTGTAAATTTCTATAAATTTATTTCTCATATATATATGATATATATATATATATATATCCCTTCATTGAGCCCAGCTTCTTGGTACCAATCTTATCCAGTTTAGACTGTCTAGCTATATTTATATCTATATCTGCTTTTATCTCACAAATGTTGGCGGGCTCAGGACGTTGCTCTAACTGAAGATCTAGCTCTCTGCTCACCCCTTGCTCCTGGCACAGCCTCGTGCTGGTGGGCAGTGAGTCAGTTGCCCTGGCAAACATGGAGGAGGTTGAGGCTCCGAGTGTTGGGCTTTTCCTTGTGTTTAGATTTCTAACCTCTGAAGCACTCTTGTGCTACTAAGAGTTGTTTATACAAAGTCAGTGTAGGGATTGATTTTGGAGAGTCCAGCATTAGATGTCACAGGAGAGTAGCTGTGACTATCAGTAAGGAGTATTGATAGTGTATAAACTCCTGTCTGGTGGTATTCATCTATACAGAAAATGAAGGTAGTATTTTACTATCTTTTTTCCCCTGAGAAAGGGTTTCTCTGTGTTCCTGGCTGTCCTGGAACTTGCTCTGTGTTCAGGCTGGCCTTGAACTCATAAGGATCCACCTGCCTCTGCCTCCCTGAGTGCTCTGATCAAAGGCGTGTGCCACCACCGCCTGGCTGGATTTTGTTGTCTTAAAGTGCAAATAACCTCGTCACAGCTTTAGCTCAAAACTTCTATTGTTCTTGAAAAATAAAACCTCCCTTTCCCCTGCTGATGTCTTTAGTCCTTGTTCCATCCTATCATTTATTTATTGATTCAGTACAGCAGACTCATGGGGAAGAATGCTTAGTCTATTTCATGAAAAGAATTATTATCTTTAAATACCAAGAACTAAGGCAAGAGTCACTTGGCCATGGCACACATGGCACACATATGCACAGGCCTTTCTCCTGGCCTGTTTCTGGAGAGTACAGAATTTAGTGGGGCTTCCCCACTCTGGGCTGTGTAAAGCTCATCCCTGCCTGGAAGTTCTACCCCCCACCTCTGCCTTTCCCCCAGCCGTACCCCTGAGATAGGGTTTCTCTTTGTATCACAGCCCTGGTTGTCTGGAACCTGCTCTACAGACCAGGCTGGCTTCAAACTCACAGACCCGCCTCCTGCGCCACCACCACCTGGCCCGTGGAATTTATTTAATGACATTTTTGTTTGTTTGTAATAGCAGCTCTCTATACTTTCATTCAATT
Source organism: Arvicola amphibius (assembly GCF_903992535.2). Lineage (NCBI taxonomy): Eukaryota > Metazoa > Chordata > Mammalia > Rodentia > Cricetidae > Arvicola > Arvicola amphibius. The sequence continues at coordinate 4,620,274 of NC_052054.1, forward strand.
TGTAAAAGTCATGAAGATTGTACTACAGTCCCCAGACAGGTCATTCCATCGATGACTGACCCATAATGAGAAACGAAGGGCGCTTTTGAACAGGTGGTGTGTGTTGAGTTAAAAAGAGGGGTGGAGAGTCAGAGAGGGGGCTCAGAGGGTCAGAACTTCTGCTGCCAAGCCTGAAGTCCTGAGTTCAACGTCAAGATCCACATACAGACACAAAGTGAGAACTCTCTCCCACAGTTTGTCCAGTGTCCTCCACACACAATGATACATTCCTCAGTAGTCACACATAGGATAAATAAAGAAATCCAAGAAAAACTAAGAAGAGAGAAAAGAGCTGGGAGCCCTCACACAGAGGAGAGGAGTCAGCCATAAAGGTGGCCTTTGGGCTTCTGTCCTGAGCCGGCCTGCATCCCTCTGTCCTGAGCCAGGCTGTGCCTCTCTATCCTGAGCCAGCCTGCGGCCCTCTGTCATGAGCCCCTGGCTTTCTTATATTGCAGTATTTTCATGATTTTGATAGTGGATTTTATTAGGAACATTTCTGTCTCATGAGTATACGAAATCACAAACTTGTTGGTAAAGCCAGTATATTCCCCACTGTAAAGGATTACTCTTCTGTAATTATCCCTACGGAGTTTTCAAATTTTAGCAATTATGTGAACATTCCATAGCCTTCTCTTTTGAGCAAGCCCCAACTATAGGATGGCTTTCCGTGGGCACAGCTTGCCTGAACCTTTTACATCATATACACACCCTCTACCCATGACTGCACGGGAGTGTGGGGATGTGCAAGATCTTTGAGGTCAGGACTTTGCCGTGAAGACAGAATTAAGGATGTGGTCCAGGGGCTAATTGCTAAGCCTCTAAAAAAATTAAAATCTGTGCATTGTCTGTCTTTGGAGTGAACGACTACAACCTAAAACAAGAGAAAACGTAAAGCTTCCTTTGGACGCTTGCTCTAGAGTATCCTTTCTGTTAGATCCTTCGTGGCCCATTCTTTGTCCAGTCACGGAGTTAAACCCAAGTTCCTCCCCTGCTGCTGTCTTTGATGGGGGAAAAGTCGGATGCCCAGAGCCTGGCTCCTCACGGTCATCCCGAGTGTGAAAAGTTGTTGCCTGTTCTTGTTTTTCTTCTTGCTAAATACACTGTGGTCTTTGTTTTTTTCTTGCGATCGTCTTCCTCCTCTCCTCCCATCATGCTCTGTTCCTCAGTCTGGAGAGAGGACTACTGACTCTCAGTAACCCCTAGCGCTATGACAGCCTCCTTCCCTCACTGCCATGCGTCCGAGCAGATAGTAGAATTCTCCTAAGTTTAAACACAGCGGCACCTCCGGGGTGAGCACATCCCTATGAATTCTTGGCCAGGGAGGACCCTAAACAAGACAGTTGGTTGCTACTGTTGTTGGTTTCCCACCAGCACTAAATGGTGTGACAACCACAAGACACAGATAAATCAGGCAGGAACTGAGCTGGAAGTGTCCTCCCTGCTGGCTGACCCTCACCGGCCCAGAAGGTGCCATGCAGGCTGTTGGAAGAGTTCTCGGCAGCCTCACTCACCTGCTGGGGTCCTGGGCCAGGCCAGGAAGCTGCTGTTGCTGTTGCTGTTTTGCTCCATGCACGTGAGGTACCCATCAAATGGCTGTCTACAAGCTGTCAATTCAGCGCTCCCTTCCTCTTTGATCAGAGAAACTTCTCTGCAGTGAACAGAGCCCCAGAACGGGTTCACATGTAGTGAAGAGGATCCAGGGAAAGATCCAGGAGCACTGGGAAGCTCCAGGGTTGCATCGAATTAACACGTGCTAGCAGTTTTTAAAGTAGCTCTGATTCTAGCCTTGAAAAAATAGGATGGGCCATCATTTATCATTTAATCCATCCTCATCTCTGAGTGTGCACTTGTACTCAAGCATACGGGGCGGCACCCTTCCAACAGAACTGTTTGAATATCTCTTCCACATGCACTTTGTTGGGTAGCAGACCTTCCTGAAGCTCAGGTCTATTTCTCAGTGCTGGGGAACACAAGTCTTGAATGTAGCTCTTGGCTCTGTTTGTTTGTTTGTTTGTTTTGTTTCATTTTTTGAGACAGGGTTTCTCTGTAGCTTTGGAACCTGTCCTGAAACTAGCTCTTATAGACCAGGCTGGCCTCGAACTCAGAGAGCTGCCTGCCTCTGCTTCCCGAGTGCTGGGATTAAAGCATGCACCAACACCGCTGGGCCCTGTTATTTTTAAACTGCCAGAGTTAGGACCATGCCCAACTCTGCTCTTCTCTTCTATCTCTTCTCCCCTCCCTTTCCCTTTTTGTTCTCCCTCCCTTCTTCCCCTCCCTCACTCCTTCCCTGTTGGCTTAACCAAGAATCTTAAACATGTAGAAGTCTTTGTCCTGTGAGTAGAAGGCAGCTCCGAGGAGGAAGGTGGGAAGCTTGGAAAGCAGGCGTCTGTGGAAGTCCCTAGTGGAGCTCCGTCTCCAGACAGAGAGAGCTTCCTCGGTCATTGCAGCACTGACCACGGCAGGGTAGGCGATGTGGGCCAGCTGACACGGCTGCTTTATCTGTAAGGTGGAAGTAAGGCGTCCAGTAGAGTTTCCCAGAACACACTGCAAAGTTCCAAATGGATGGATAGCCATGTTACACCTTTGATAGTTAGAATATGATTTAAACATTTTATTAAGTGGAAAATAATTTAGAACATGGCTAGATTTGTCAAAATAATTGATCCTAATATTCTTGGGAGTGGATTTTAAAAAGAAAAAGCCAAAAATCTTTGCCCAGAGTCACTCTGTGAGCGGAGATCTCTTAAGAGTAGCCACGCCTCTGCAGTGAGGACAGCGCCTTCTTAATTCATGGTACCCCGAATCTGCAGTTTCAGCTCGAGCCTTGTGAGTGATAGGGTCTCAGCAGTGTTCTGAGACGGTGGGAAGGCAATGACCATCACTCAGCCCCGGGCTTAGCATGAATTGTTTGGCATGGTAGAGTCGAGGGTCTTGTAGCAAGATACCATCTTCATTTCACGTTGTGACCTGTTCTGAAGAGGAGGCTAACGTGAGCATTTCTGTGCCTGTAATGTTGGTGAATTCTGATGCCAAACGTGCATTCCGTGTGAAGCGGGAACGAGACTTGGCTTTAGGTTCCCTGTCTGCTCCCCGTGAAACCTTGCATCACCCGCGTCTTTTCCTGTGCCTGGCTCCCAGACTTTATGGGACCTAAGTAGGTAACACTCTGCCAGTGCTCTGGAGTCTTGTAGATATTGGGCAAAGGCGGGGATCATCACCTAAATCATCGTCTTTTCTTCTTCCTAGAGTCTGTGTGTGTTCACACCACCTGGAATGAAGGAAGGTCAACCCCGGCTTATCCCTGCAGGACCCATCACCCAGGGCACCACCATTTCTGCCTATGTGGCCAAGTCCAGGAAGACGCTGCTTGTGGAGGACATCCTTGGGGTAGGGCGCTTTGACTCTCATGGTCTCAGGGTTTATTCGAAAAGAGGATACATTATTTTGATCTTATTTAATTTGTTTCAAAATTAATTATAAACGCGTTAAAAGAAGATGCAGATCAATGCACGAATCTGCTCATGGTTCAGCTTTTATGTCCAGAAAATCACACCAGTTGTGCTTCCTGTGAGGTAGCGCTCTTATTTCAGCACACGCCACCATGGCTAACCAGAGTAAGACGTCAGTAGCTATGCGAATAGCCAGTGCCTGCCTGATGAGTCATGTCCATGCTGCTGCAGGACCGACTGTCCCATGTGAAGGGTGTCCTGCAGCGCCTAGTGGCCAGTTCTCAGGAGTCATTCTGTTGAGGTGGGCTTGTAGGCTTCTGGGTAGTAAAAGACAGAAGCCAGCTGGCACGAGTCAGGTGTGGCTACTCTCCAGCCACTTAACTCTGCTGGTGTTTCTCACTCCCCACCTGTGAGGCCAGCATGGCAGAGTCTGATGTCAGGTCTCCAACCCACTGTTGGCGTCTCATTCCCTGCCTTCCCGCCAGTCAGAGCAGCAATCACGGGAGCAGGCCTGAGCTCGTCCTGAGTCTTCTCAGTGACAGAGGTACCAGCAAAATTGTGGCCGCCAAAAGAGATGACAGATAGATCCTCGGTGCAGTCTCTCAAGTGTGTTCAGGCAGATGTCTGATGTATGTCACTGCAGGGGGTGTAGGCTTCATAGGTGACAAATACACGCAGTAACACAGGCAGAAGGAGCTTGTTCTGTGAAACAGTTGAACTGGAGACTTGGAACCTGGCTTCTGTTTTGGGTTATTTTTTTTGTCAATGATTTACCTAGAACTAATTAACTGTTGCTTTATTGAAGAAGAAAGAAAGGCAGGGTCTAAAGTGGAGGTGGGGGAGGCGGGAAGAATCAAAGAGTAGATGCCCCGTGGCTTCTCACTTGAAAATGCTCTGTCCTGGGTGCAGCCGTTCAAAGACTGAAAGCCACCTGAACACGTTCGTGTCTCTCTTGATTCAGGAAGGGTTTTCTGTGTTCTGTTCACTTCGCACATATGGTAAAAACCAAGTGTATAGAATTGCTGTCTTGATAGTAATCATTTTCTTTGCCCTGTGCTGGCTTGTAGAAATTTTAGCTAAGATAGAATACTATTAAGTCAAACCCACTTTCATGTAATGATAACTGATTGATAATGGATGACTTGAATGCATAATTTGGGCTCTGGAAGTTCAATTCAGATGAAATAGTCAGCATGACCTTGAACACGGAAGGGAAGGCATGTTTGTGAACATGCCTCTTCACACAGTGTTTGCCTGTGCATACATCTGCAAAGCCTGGGTGGCTCTGGCAGAGCAGGTGAGGGGACCAGTGCCAGACTTGGCGATAGCCCTTCTCACTCTCACGTGAACTGACAGCTGCTGTTCATGCTTAATGCGTGTACATGCAAAGCTAAAATGCTCAGGTCCGAGTCTTCTCTCCTTTGATTTGCAGGATGAGCGGTTTCCAAGAGGCACAGGCCTGGAATCAGGAACTCGAATCCAGTCTGTTCTTTGCTTGCCCATCGTCACTGCCATTGGAGACTTGATTGGCATTCTTGAGCTGTACAGGCACTGGGGCAAGGAGGCCTTCTGTCTCAGTCACCAGGAGGTGAGGCTCAGACACTAGCACTGGGGCTGGAGAGGTGGCCCAGGGGTTCAGAGCACTGGCTCTTCTCACAGAGGACTGGGTTCATTTCCCAGCACCCACATGATGGCTCACAACCATCTGTAACTCCAGCCAGGGGCTTCGACACCCTCTTCTGGAAGGCACACATGTGACATGCAGACAAAAAGCCTGTAATGTGAGTTAAAATGGGCATTTAAAAAACATTTAAAAAATGTCTTTTGGCCTCCTGCCCTCACTGGTGGCACCCACCAGTGCTGAGTGCATGCATGAATGGATATGCATATGTGAATGGAGGTACATACGTGAATGGATGTGCATATGTGAATGGATGTGCATACGTGAATGGATGTGCATACGTGAATGGATAGGGAAGTCACTGTTTGCCTGACTGTATTTGGCTGCAAACAGTAGTGTATTCTTAAAAACCTGTTTTCTTGAGCTGCTGTTTTTAGAGGAGACTGGCTAAATTAGAAATACACTTTTTTTTTTATCTGTATAAAAACATCTTAACCAAAAATGTGCTTCGGCGAATATGAAGCCAAGTGCAAAATGGCGTCCTGACTGTCTTGTGTCTTCCTGAATGTGTCCTCTTCCTCGGCTACGTGCACACGTGCCATGCTCCAGTTGCGTTGGCTCACACAGCATCACCACCACGCTCTCCTATGGCGGATAGACCAGGTCCCTGCAAGTGGTCTGGCTTCACCCACTTCCTGAATGGCCAACCCCTTGTTTCCAGGGATGTCCTGTGCAAAGAAGTCTTGCTTTCCTGTGGGGTGGAGTCAGGGCCCTGTCACCTCATAGCAGCTGCCCCTAGTGCCTGTGCATGGGACCTGTGTCCTTCCTTCTGTCCTGCTGTGTGCTCCCACGGCTCCCATGACCGTTCTTTCCACTACACAGGACACTTCTGTCCTGCCCAGCCTCGCCCTTACTTCCTCCTTTGTCTCGAGCACCTAGAGCTAGCACCTGTGCCCAGGAAGGACGTGCAGAGTGGAAGACAGTAGCAGAAGTGGACTATGTCCTGGAGTCAGGGTAGGGGGTAGGATTGGTGGACAGTGCGAGGATCCGAGGGGGTTCCCTGGCACCCCTTTATAAAAACCATGTGTGGCAATGTGGGTGTCTGTAGTCAGACCTGGGGAGCAGAGATGGGAGGGTCCATGGGACTCTGTCCTGCAGGTACAGTCCAATTGCTGCTCTCTCTACTGGTGAGCTCTTGCTTCAGTGGAGGTAGACATTTCTGAGGTTTCTCTCTGGCCTTCACACATGTGCGTGTATTTGTGCACATATAAGACACATGGAAATAAAAGTGGAAACATGGAATATAGCCTTCAGTCCTCGGATGCATAGAGTATACATAGGCTCAGTATTCTGCCCTCTTAGGGACGCCACACAGGCTTAAAGAGGCAATTAGAGGTATTTCAATTAAATTTTTGTCACCCAGAAAAATATTATTTAATATTAAAAGAAGATAATGTAGCCAACTGAGATGGCTCAGCAGGTAAAATGACTTGGTGTGGAAACCTGATGCTGTGGAAACCTGATGGCCTGCGATCGAGTTTTTCTGACATGCACATATGTGTGTTTTTTAGGTCGCAACTGCCAATCTTGCTTGGGCTTCCGTAGCAATACACCAGGTGCAGGTAAGTCTTTTGGCGTTCTCACAAGGGCACCCCAAGGCAGCAGTAGTGGAGGCTAGGGTCGAGGCCAGTAAGCGATCCCCAGCTTTGCTTTTGGATGTAATATTTTATATCTTTTTATATCTGAACAATGTCATCTATGTAATCCCTTATGCTCATTTGTAAGCCATTGTAAATCTCTTGGTGCGTTGTTCTTTGCATGACAAGAAGAAAGGGTAATGGCAGGGTGATGGCAGGAGCAGCAGGGGCTCCTGGGGCCACAGAGTGTGTTGGGCACTTGCCGGATTTGGAGGTGGAAGCAGGTGTGTAACCCATCAGGGTGGAGAGTGTCGGGCGCTGCTCACAGCTCCTTGCCTCAGTGAGAGAGTATGTGTCCCAGGTGGGAGAGCTGAGCAGTGATCCCTGAAAGGATAAACACTCTGAACAGGGGTTAGCATGTTGCATTTTTCAAGAAGTAAGACCTATAGCGGTTGTGTAAACAGCACTCTGGGGTCTGCTCCTAAGTCACCAGAGCTCCCGGATGACTAGAAACTGTTGTCTGTGTGGCAGGTGTGCAGAGGTCTCGCCAAACAGACCGAACTCAATGACTTCCTGCTCGATGTATCAAAGTAAGTGTTGTACCTCCTGCCCCTCTGCTTCTCCTGACCTTGGTGGCACTGGTGGAAGTGCAGGTCCCCATGGTGACATCTGAATCTGCTGCACGGGGCATGCAAACATTCTGGGGAGAGTCCTTTGTCACTTCGTGGATTACAGAATTGCATCTTTGTCTGTGTGTGCAGTGATCTTAATCTGACATTTATACTGGAAACAGAAGATGCCGCCACTGATTTCTCTAACCGTTTCCAAGATGTGGTCTCTGGCATTTTCTAACAAGGTCACTCCACACAGCATTATTAACAATGCCATTGCATTTCTGGTGCCCTGTTTGCTATTATGAGAAAACATTCCGTTTCTCTGAAGCTTGAACTAGGTCACCTCCCCGGGTTGGTAGTGAAAGCTATTACAGATATTTATTAAATTATAGGTTTGTGTTGACTTTGCATTCTACAGGGTGGGGGGGGGGCGCTTCTGTCTACACAGCCTTCCTCATTAATAACAAAACCTTAAAGCTCAGGATATGGTCACCTGGGTCATGTCCTCCTACCAGTTTAGTAACTTGGGGAGGCACCTACTATCCCTGGCCTCCAGCGGCATTGTGGCAGGTATTGGCTTCTCCTGGCCCTGCCGCTGCTTCCTAAGTCCTCACTAACACACTCCGGAACCCAGTGGACTGCTCAGGCTGGAGTTGCCGGCTCACTTGGGAGCTGCTCTCTGGGATCTGAAATTAGAGACATGTAGCTCTAGTGATTGCTCATTCAACTCTATGAACCCTGTCAAATGTGATGGGGACCATGATGATGTTAACTTCAGAGCACACAAAAAGGGACGCTGAGCTTCTCTCTGGTCAACACATTTGCACATTTTGGAAGTGTCCCAAAGTCAGCTGATTCCCCACGTGACACATTAAGACTTCCTGCCTTCTGCTCAGGTAGGAGACTCACTCACTCCAGGGCGGTCTTCTCCTAGGCACGAGCTCACAATACAGTGCAGTCCTCAGTTCCGTGGCTCTCAAGTGAAGGAGAGCATCATCCTCCATCACTGTATCATGGTATCACAGTACACAGTACATGTTAATTTCAGAGCATGGCTGAAATCCTCACAGAGCCAGCAAACCATATCGAGTAGTTTTTAATATATTGTGTGATGGCTAGCTGTTGGAGGTTATATCTTAGTGAGTGTCTCATTGCCTCTACAACACACTCCTGCCATTGAACATGCATTTTACCTTAATAAAACAATTACAGGTCCTTGGGTTCCAACTGCTTGCATTATGGTATTTCTTCTCAGGTTAGTTCTTCTGATTTCTCAGTGCAGTTTGCCTTCTAATTTTATTTTTTTCAGCAAGCATGCACCTGAATCCAGTCCTACGTAGTTTATATTACAGCCTTGCTCCCTCCTCTCTATTAAGCAATGATATAATTACTGGATGACTCTACTGTACTAAGGCAATGATAAAGCTTCATTGATTGTTTTTAATAATTGTAACTGAAGGTTTCTCTCCCACCCACCAGTTCTCAAATAACCACTCTGAGGCTTAATATTAATTACAAACAGTTTGGCCAATGGGTCAGACACTGTTTGGCCAATGGTTCAGGCTTATTACTAACTAGCTTTTACATCTAAATTAACCCATTTCTGCTATTCTATATTTTACCATGAGGTTCATCATTTGTCACCTCACATCTTGCTTCTCCATAAGCTGCTGGTGTCTCCCTGACTCCTCCTTTTGTCTCCCTTTATCCATGCTTGGATTTCCTGCCTAGCTATTGGCCAAATTAGCTTTTTATTAACCAATGGTAATAAAACATCTTCACACCATACAGAGGGGTTATCCCACGTCAAATAATATTAAGCGTATTCATTTATTTAAATGTGGAACCCATAAACTGTGTTGAGAACTTCACATGCACCATGCTGTTTGTAAGGTTGCTCATGAAACTTGTGTTTGTGTTTTTCAGGACATACTTTGATAACATAGTTGCCATAGACTCTCTACTTGAACACATCATGGTAGGTGTTTTTGGTTTTGACTGTGATTTTTCCTTCCACCCTTATGTTCTTGGTCTTTACTCTTAGTGTGGCATTTTGTGTGTATTTGATGAATATGCTCTGTTAATCATCATGAGTTATGGCTCTTTGAGACCCCCTGTCTTTCTTCACCTTTGTTGAGAACTTGGGGAGGACCCTGGGACACTCTGGTTTAAACAGCTATACTTGGAGAAAGCTTGATTTTGCTTCCTGTTCTCCAAGGCACTTTCTGTATGAGTCAAAGTAGGGAGCCCTCTTGAGGCTGATCCTAAAGTTCAGTCTCCTTAAATCAAGTCTCAGTGGCCCTCTCCTGGAAGTGGGTGCACTGAGAACTGTTTCACAGTGATTCCAATGGCTGCATCATCTGTGTCTTGAGATTTTTGCATTGGCTCTTCTCCCATGGCTCTTCTCCCACCCTGTGGGCTCTCAGTGCAACCTCTTCAGCATTGGTCATGCTCAGTCGTTCAATTTTCTGAGTTTTTCTAGATGTGTTCCCCCTCCCTCCTTTGTTGGTCCCATGTGTTGACAGCACTGTCTGCTGTTTCTGTTTGGTGGCTGACTCTTCTGTGTTTGCTTCATCCCTAGAATTTGCTTCCTTATTGAGTTTTCCCTCATGTTTGACTCACCTTTCACCCACTTTGTGAGCTATGTTGTCCAGCTCCTGAGTCACATCCCTTCATTTGAGCCCCGAATCTGGTCACTGATGGTTCTGGAAGGCAGATCCTACGATATTTAATGAGTGTTTCAGTTACCCTGCTGTCTTGAGCCTGCACACTGGGGAGTCGGGAGCCCCGGGGAGCTATTGTGGTGGCCGGCTTTCTCATTTTCCTGTTTCCTCCAGGCCCTACTACTTCCCCATTGTTTCTGTCTATTCTGTGCGAGTGTTCCTGGTATGTTGTCTTCACTTGGGTGTAGGTCACCCACCACTGTTTAGCTAGCGGGAGGCAGGCTGACAGCAGTGACAGGAAGCCGCCTTGACACAGCGCTTGGTGACAACACACACTGACAGACTCATGTGCTTCAGAGACGGGGCTTGGGGATGCTGCTGGCGGAAATGTGGCCGAGGGCATTTCAGAGTGCAGGGTGTTAACAGTGATAACTAGAAAGAGAATGGGTTGAGGAAAGAAGAGGGATATGAATGAGAAGGAAAGTGTATAGGCGATAAGATTAGAAATAGCAGGAAATATTAGGATGGGTATGAGGAAGGAAACATTTACAAAAGGTTACTTGAACAGAAGCTAGAAGATGACTACAACAAAAAAATACAGAAATGTAAATAAAAATTAGCAAATGAAAACGAGGGGGCAGTGAGATGGCTCAGGAGTTACAAACCCTTGCTGACTTTGGAGAGACATAGCGGTTCTCATCACTCACATCTGGTGGCCACAGCCCAGGGGACCCAGCATTCTTCTGGCCCACAGCCCAGGGGACCCAGCATTCTTCTGGCCCACAGCCCAGGAGACCCAGCATTCTTCTGGCCCACAGCAATGGCCACCCACACATATTTGCATGCATTAGCACACAGAGGTTTTCCAAAAGGAAGCGAGTGAGATAGAAACAATTAGTTCTGTGTTTCTTCTTAGTTGGGATAAATGTAGTGGTCCACTTGCCTTGGTTGTGTTTTGGAGCTAGCTCTGTGGGTGGAGAGGGCGTTGTTACTGTCAATAATCCAAATAAGTGAAACACATTGGCCAGTCTGGCCTCCTTCCCGAGAGCAATGTCTGTTTTGGACTCAGTCTATGTGTGCTTGGCAGGGCGTTTCCAACCCACTGACACCCTAGCTCATAGGACCAAGCTTTCTGTGGTTTCCTAACCTGAAACTATGCTTGCCAGTGTTCTGGCACTCTCCTCTCCATAGGCCCTTCCTCACTCTTGGAGCTTCAGGTAGAGAAAGCAGAGAGGCGAGAAGGGGCTAGAACTTCTGGCGCTCTGAGCTTGGAATGCTGTCTTCTGGCACAGGCACAGCCAGAGTCTGTTTCATATACTTCCTATGCAGTCTCACTGTGTAGCCCTGGCTGCCCCAGAGATCAGAGTTCCGTTTCCTTCTGCCTTCAGGATTCTGGGATGAAAGGCATGGGCCTCTATGCTTGGAGTATTCCATAGTCTATCCAGTCATAGACAGCAACCAGACCATGTGGGTGCCGGCCCTAGTGCTGACGGAGACAGCCCAAGACGCCAGGAGCAACCCGAGAAGTTCCTGGAAAGAACTCAGAGAGCTTGAGGATGCTCAGGAAGAGAGACCAGTCGCTGGTCAGCAGGTCAAGGACAGTGCTCTAGTATTTCAGCACCAGCAGGAGCGTGGGCACCCGTGAACTGTTTGTCCCTGTTGTATCTGCTGGGATCAGCACACAGACAGACTTAACATGCAATGTTCATTGTGCTAAGGCTCACGGTAACCAGCTTCGATTTCCCACCAGTTTACTCTGGCTTCTCATTTGCCTCAGATATATGCAAAAAATCTAGTGAACGCCGACCGCTGCGCGCTCTTCCAGGTGGACCACAAGAATAAGGAGCTGTATTCGGACCTGTTTGACATTGGGGAGGAGAAGGAAGGGAAGCCCGTCTTCAAGAAGACCAAGGAGATCAGGTACAGCTGGAGTGGCCGTCCCGGCTTCGATGCAGATGCGCAGGTCTCCTGTCGTCCGCTTCTCTGTGCCTCTTCACAGGTGTGCTGACAAGGCTTGTCATACTCTGATATCATTCCCACCAGGACCCGCCTCCTGAAGGTAGTGCTTCTGGGAATGACATTGCTGTGCCAGCGAAACCGCGCCTAGGAAGCATTAGCGTCACTCCTGGAAATGCCGTCTTCCGGAGGCGGTCCTTTTGGAAATCATGTTGGAAAAACTTACTAGTGCTCCCAGGTAGGTAAAGGTCGCTCCAGCTGCAACCGGCAGGCTCCTGTGTCTAGGAGCAGGGTGAGCGTAACCAACTCAGCCCCTGCTGCTTCCCAACTTGTGAGGAGAGGAAATTGAGGACTCGAACACCTCCTGAACCTGGCCGTTGACTGGATCAGCTACCCGTCTGCTGCATTTTGAAATGAAAGCCTTCCTTGTTTCCTTACGTGGCAGCTACTGTCATTTCCATGGACAGATGGCCTTTACTTGTTGGCAGAGTCCTGGTGGCTCAGTCTTGTCACAGCCTGGAAGCCTACAAGGAGCACTAACAGGTGGAGGAGTCGAGCATCATGTGCAGATGTCAAGTCCCTTTCACCCTTCGCCTCTTCTTGCTGTGTCCACTTTAACCTTCCAAATAATATCTGCAAAATTCTCTAGTGAAGCACCATGTCCTCACTAATTAATGTTTTCCATTTGGCTGTAAATGGAAGTTTCTGCCCTGCCCGGTCCCAAAGAAACATACACAAGCTTATATTAACTATAAACTGTTTGGCCTATTAGCTCAGGCTTATTATTAACTAGCTCTTACAACTTAAATCAATCCATAACTCATATCTCTGTTTAGTAACATGGCTTGGTACCTTTTCTAGTGCAGCATTTTTTTTCTTGCTTTCTCTGCATCTGGGTGGTGACTTCAGACTGAGGCTTTCCTCTTTCCAGCATTCTCCTAGTCTGGCCGCCCTGCCTATGCTTCCTGCCTGGCTACTGGCCAATCAGCATTTTATTAAACATATGAGTGATAAATCTTTACAGGGTACAAGAGCACTATCCCACAGCACCCCCCCTTTTCTTTTCAAAACAAGAGGGGACCAGGCGGGACAGAAACTTCCTTTTACAAATGTCGCTGACGAGAGGCAACTACATCCATATTTGGCTGCTTCACCATATTAGAAAACTGATCCCACAGGACAAAATGAGGCCAGCCACAGGCTGTTGCCACTCTGCCCCCGGCACTTTTGTTTCTAGGGTGATGGGTCCTGTGTTACATGACCACACAATGCTGATGTAAAGGCACCGTCAGAGTACATGGGGCGTTACATTTTGTTTACTTCTTGGTTTGGTTCTAGCTCCTGACTTGCCAGCTTGGTGATAGTCACGCAGTTAAACTGGTTTTCCTTGCCTTGACTTCGAGTATTGCTCACACCGCTGGTGCAGATCTGACTGTGGAAACAGCGGCTCACATTTCCAAGCACAGGGAGTAGGAGTGGAGGGAACCAGGCTATGGCTTTGCCGGGACTGGTGGATGCTGGCCGCCAGCATCACCGAGAACGGAAGGAATGTCCCCATTCACACGGCTCTCAGCCTGAGCTAGACAAATGCATGCCATAAGGAAACTCTGGCTTGGCTTGTGGTGTCTAATTTGGGCTCCTGAAAGCATGAGGGAATGCAGAAGGTGGCAACTTTACATTTCACACAGTGCTGGTCCTTTGTGGGATGTTTCAATTCTGTGTTGGGTCAGTGCCCTTTTGAGATATGAAAACTCTTAGCGTGAGTTGAAGATGTATATCTTGTCACTAAATTTTGAAATAAACACATGAATGATTATAATACATAAAATATAATAATGTGAAAATTATCTATCAGGATGAAAATATAACCAAACACCATCAGTTTGTGTACGGATCCTGATTGTTTTTAAGATGAGCAAATGTTTCTCTGTTTAAGATGATTTAAATTGTTTAAGATGATGCACTGTTTCTCTGTGGTACATGGGTTACAGACAACAGATACTCCGTGTTCTGCGTTCAGAAAGGTCAACAGAGCTGAGTCCGGGCTGCACATTGTGACTTAGCGAGCCCAACTGTGTGGGAAATCCGCTAAGAAAGCGCACGCACTGTGACCAATGAGCTGACTTGCTGGTGTGGAGAGGTTGTTGGTGGCCAGTGTTAGAGCCCAACAGAGAGTCTTCTGTTTCACTTCTTAGTCAGTGACATTCTCAAGTTAGTAGGTATTTAATCTTCCAACTTGGTTCTGAGCTAGCCCTGTAGGGTATTTTGCTGATTCCCTTTGATGTATCTTATAAGATCATTTAGGATATATAAATATAAAATTAATACGTATTCTTAAAAGTTCGGTTCAACATTTGACAGTGAAAAGCTTTGTAACTATTTGATGGCATCGCCATCTAATTAGCATGTCCCTGTTTTTTTGTTTCTGCAGGTTTTCAATTGAGAAGGGGATTGCTGGCCAAGTGGCAAGGACGGGGGAAGTCCTGAACATTCCAGATGCTTACGCAGACCCGCGTTTTAACAGGTGAGAGGGGAGTTTGTCCCTTGTCATTTCTCCCTTGAGGTTCCCTGGCTGAACCCTCTTTGATGGGGTCTGTTATCCCAGCCTGTTATCAGTGGTCATAGCATGGTCTGAGGCTATTCATACATCAGTGTTCCCTGCTGGGGCCTGACAGAGTCCAGTGACAGAGTCAAGTGACAGAGCTATGGCTTCTCCTGGTGGCCTTGTCACGATTTTGTCACACTGTGCTGTCTCAATGTGTGCATACTTGCCACACGGGAATCATGAATTGGGTTTTAAATCATCCTGTCTGGTTTGTTGAGTTAGGCCCTGTCCTGCATCCACTATAGACAGAACTGGTGTCGGTTACTTGATCTCTCTGCACCTCAGGGTCATCCTCTTTGAAATGGGTGTGAAAACGCCTACTTGTAATGGCTTCTTAGCACTGCAGATAGATCATTCTCGTAAGAGCTCTGGAAACTTTGCTACACACACAACACAGATCGAGTAAGCCGCCCAGCTGGGATATGGTTACAGTGTGGTGTTGAGATTTCCATTGGGAACTTTTTACGCATCTCGGATTCTGGAGAACTTGACATCAAAGTATATGCACATTTTCTATCCTTTGAAATTAGAAGTCACAAGGTAGATGCCGAGACTGTTAGTTGACAATGGTGTTTAGTTGATACATATGCATGACTCACATTGAAAGCAGTATGATTGTCCGGAAGTCTTTCCTGTCATTAATGATAGCTGTTAGACATGCAGGACTGCATATAGAACCACAGTGGTATGCTGGTGATGTTCTACCAACAAGCTGAAAATACTAATAACCTTCCATTTCCCCAGGCAAGCTTGCGTGTCCTTACTTACACTGCTCAAATATGGAAATTATTGCTCGTCATTTAAAAATCTTTATGTAAAATTGGGGAGTCAGACTATTGAAAAAATAAAAAGCAACCATCAGATTGAGGGGGACCCTGGCAAAGCATGTGAGGTCATCATCTTAGTGTCTAGATTGTATGAGACCTCCCCATAAAGGGCAGAGTCTGTGGGGCGCTTCACCAGAAAGGATGCGTTCATGGCCACTTAGTGCATGGAAAAAAATAGGGCCCAGCGTCTTCTAGTGTGCACCAGGGCAAGAGGCTCTCTAAAGCAGGTGGGAGGGGCAAGGATTGTTCAGTGAGAGGGACCCTCCAGTCTACCCTACTCCTACACATACACCAGGGGAAACGAAATCATTTGTCCACACAGAGATTCAGGTGCAAATTTTCTCAACAGTTTTACTCACAAGAGCCAGTAACTATCTATTAACCAGTGACGTTGTCCAGTAAGTGAAGAATGTATACATGAAATGTGCCATCAGTAGAGACCTGGATGGTTTATAAACATAATGGGTAGACAAGGGAAGCCGGGCACTGCGGACTCATGCACACCCCCGTGCTGGTTCTGTGACTGATTCTGGGGAACCCAAAGCATCGCCTCGGATCAGGAATCAGCAGACCCTCCACTCTGAAGGGCGTGCTAGTGAGGAGTTTTGCTTTCATCTCAACCACCCCCAGATGAGTGTGGCTGTGTACCACTTGGGTGACAGGCATGGTTGCAGAGTCCTGCTCTAAACCTTAATGTGAATATTCCCATTTAAAATAGCAAGTTACCAGTCTCATAAATATGACCAAGTTAAGAGGAAGACAGTTTACCAGACTTCCCGCACTCTCTTTTGAATCACCTATCTTGTCTGTTTACTTAATGATCCCAATGTGGAGAGCCCAGTCGATAGGCCAGGAGCCTCCAGTGGGAAACCATTGTAAACAAGACTGAGCAAGCTTGGATCTTCGTGAAAATGTTTCAACAAAACGCTTTCATTTTTACACCATCTTGAATCCTGGGTGCCGTTCCAACACACACACACACACAGACACACACACACACACACACAAGCTATGGGAGCTACGTTGAGATTCATGGTGATTGGCATTCATTGTCTTTACCGCTGGTCTTTCATACTGGTGACAGAGCCGTCCCTTTCGCTTCCACAGGGAAGTCGACTTGTACACGGGCTACACCACCCGGAACATTCTGTGCATGCCCATCGTGAGCCGCGGCAGCGTGATCGGCGTGGTGCAGATGGTCAACAAGATCAGTGGCAGTGCCTTCTCCAAGACGGACGAGAACAACTTCAAGATGTTTGCCGTCTTCTGTGCTCTGGCCTTGCACTGTGCTAACGTAAGCATGCCTCTGGACTCAGCGCAGCCTTCGCGCCCAGGCTGCTTGCTTTTGTTCATGTCTGTTTCCTGCTCACGCCTGCTTTACAAAGTACCTCACAGTGCCTGAGGAAAACTATCTCCTGAGGCTGTGAGCGGATCTCAAGGTGTGAGTTTGTTCAGAAAGAATTGTTCATGTACTGATGGAGCGTGAAGCACTGGCCTTGCGGCTCATGTCTGCTGGGAAAGTGAAGGTGCTGCCTGGTATTTGTCATACACGGTAGACTAGGGAGTCTTTGCTAGGCGGGAGCAGCCACTCATGTCTCCTGGCCAGGGAAGGTCTGCTTGTGAGGAAACTCGGGGTTCAGTTGAATGCGTGCGTGTAACCATCATGAATGACACCCTCTAGTCCTCTTGGCCAGTCTGTCCTGTTTCTGAGGAATAAAATGAGGCTCAGTTTATGCTCTGAAATTTATCCTCTATCATCTTCTATATTGCTATGTTTTAAATGGGTTGGGCATGTAGTGATCCATAAACTAATAGTCCTATAATGGTATTTGGTGCTACAATTAGGGAAATTGTGGACCTCTTACTGAGCAGTCTGACCAGCAGGACTTAGTAGGATACCACTTTGGTAACTTAGAATTTTTGGAGGAATGGGATTGAGTCTTTGGAGCATCTCACCTCACCCAGACGTGCCGACCTCCCAAAGCGGCAGGTTCTGTGTGCCTCCACAACCTGGCACAGTTCGCACCCTCTGCTCCTAGGAGGGGGCAGCTTGCCTTCAAGGGGAGTGAAGGATATACACCAGAGTGGCCGTAATCCATTTTGATTTCTATTGCTGAGATGCTTCTCCTTACTAAAAACTTAAAAAAAAAACATGCATTTCTTTTGAGGTCTTTTTCAACTCTGAAATATGAGAGCAGTGTGGACCTCCATCTCTCCTCTCCTCTTGGCCTGCCGAGGCTCTCACGGGCCGTGTCTCACATCAGAGAGAAGAGCACTTCCGGATGCCCCACAAAGCATCCTCATAAACCAAATGGAGAGGAGCAGAGCTCTTGCTGTAGGCTCCTTGGAGCCCAACTCTGAGCTTTTGCAGCTGTGGAGGGAAGGTCCAGGGCCCAAGTGTGGACATCGCTCCTGGGCTCTCCTGGCACTTTCTGTGCCAGTCAGCCTTGCCGTGTTGAGCATGCTTTCAGTGGGAACGCTATCTTGCTGCATGCCTGCCCCAAGCAGGTAACCCGACAATGTCAGCTCCCTCCCTCCATCCTCCCCTGAAAGTTCCGCTTCTTTC